>NC_049206.1:54494939-54794939 GCF_013347855.1 Anguilla anguilla | reverse complement strand
AGGCAGGGCGGCATCTGTACTGGTAGAATGCCTTTCACGGACATTTAATGAATTGGATGTTACACTTAAGGACTTGTTGTTTGGAGAATCTACTGTCCGAGAATGGAAGTTTGAACACCGTAGATGAAAGCAACAGCCGGGGGGGGTTTCTCATCACGTCGCTGTCAGCGCTGTAAGGGTTTGCCCTGGGCCGCACCTGAGGCTCCATTTATCCGGGTCGTTGTCGTGACTACGGCCCCAGCATATCCCCTCATGTTGGGGGGGGGCTCCTGCTGCTCTCATTGTTATTGAAAGGCCCGGCCTGAGCCTCCAGGCCTGCCCGTGAATTCCCCAGCGGTAGGCGAAGAAGGGGGAGGGCTGGGCTGGCCTGGTTTAGTCTGGCGACCTTACCGCCAGACATGGACAGTCCCCGCAGCTGTGCCTAATCACGAAATACCCAGAATTCCCGCGTAGGTCACGCTGGAGGTGACGCGCGCCAGACAGTCGCTTTATTTAGAAGCCCCAAATACATGGGAAATTGCCTTCTCACACCGCGGCGAACCAGCGCGGTGTCACCGTGAAATCTTTAGAGAGCCCTTCGAGATTTTCTAAATGTCATCTACAGCGAAAAAAAGGACGAGGGGGGGAGAGGAATTAATGCGGTCCTTAGCAATGCAAACAAACCCCAGCCCACCCTTTCTGATGACCACGGTTGCAAGTAATCCCACGGAAACAGGTGAGGACACCGATGAAAACAAGAGGCGCGGCATAGCGTGAATAGCAACGCGAGGGCACAAGTCCTTTATTTATTAAGAATAAAGAGCTAGCCGAATCAGCAGATGTGGCATCGGAAATCGGGTGAATCCCCGTCCTGTTTCCCGCAAGGCAATCCTCCAGTTCTACAGCCACGCCTCCTACGCGCACTATTGATTATTTATCAGTACCTTTTATGTCAAGGTGAACTCAAGGCACGTTGCGTAAGAGGGATACCGTGCCTGGCAAGCAATGCGCGGAGCCGCCTCCTTGGATGTTCAGCGCGCTGATTTAAATGAAGCGGACATTACTGCCCGCTCGGCTTAAACGAGAAAGAAGAAGGTCTGCTGACTCAATAGCAGGTTAAAAACCCTCAGTGAAATGACGGCAGAGCAAATTTGACACGGACGCTGTTCAGCGGAGAGGAGCCCGGCAGGCCCAGAGAATAGAGGATGGCAGCGAGACGACAAAGCTGCTGATTCAGCACACTGTCGCACTGAAGATAGCGGGCGGCGAGCTGACGGATGCAGATAGGTGCTCTTGCATCGCTGCTCTTTCCTACAGAATAACCTCCCTGCCTATGACATCACAGCAGTTCTGTTTCACAGGAGTTCCATTCCTCTGACACGCCCAGGAGATCCTAAATTCCGGCAATGTCATTAACTCTTTGAAGAGTACAGTTTTTTTTTGTTTGTTTGTTTGTTTTCTTTTTTCAAAATTCTTAGTCAGTGTTCTAGAATTACATTGATTTACATTAACAATGGTGATTGTTACATCAGCGTTAGAATGTGCAGTTAAGAACATTCTGATCACGTATCTGATCACATATATGATCTCAGACCTTAAATGGTTAACGATCGTTGAGCTCTTAAAATAGACACACATACACAGCGACAGAGAGAGAGAGAGAGTTTTTAAACTGCATTTTATGAATGTCACTAAAATGATGGATTGAGCCAAGAGAAAATAAATTAAACACTGTCCTCTAGTGGCAGCCAACATAAAATCAGTTCTGCATTATTACTGTCAACTGTATTCTACCCTCTCTATCCTATGATCATAAACAGTTATCATTTTATATTCTAAAATGAAAAAATACAGTTTCTGATTTTGCACAGTATCTTTCTGAAAAATAAAACCTTCAGAAGCTATTTTTTGGATGTTCACAACAGTCAATTAAATTACAATGACATGTATACAGTAAGTCAGTCAAATATCAGCACCGCATGATTTGAATTAAGGTGTAATGTTTTTAATGGCAACTCTAAAACTCTAATGGGAAATGTTGTGATCTATCATGTCAGCATAAATATCCAGCAACAAAGCAACAAATCCAGTGAAATATAAGATCCCAAGCTGACCTCTTATATATATAAAAAATATCCAACTGTCAATGGTTACGATCTTCTACCTCCACATGAATCACCTCTGTCGGGGTGTTTGGTTTGTATTTCCTAATTAAATCTTGAACATGACACTATAAATTGTTTTGGCAAGCTTAAAGTTATTGATTATTAAGAGATTAAACAGATACAACTATTTGAAATAAAGGGAGGCTGGGTCCTGCACACAGTCCTGTTTCTATGACCTTGTCCAAGCATTACTGTAGTCATAGAAATGGGAAGGCAAATAGACTCATTCATCATTATAACACCGTAGCATCAATGTGACCCAGGCAGACGAACGCTTCGGAGTCCAAAGAACACAGCTGAAGCAGCGACGCGGCGATTTGGCGAAGTCCGAAAACCACCCACGGTCTGTTTTCACGGTTTGTCAACGACATACCGTTG
The DNA here is from genome assembly GCF_013347855.1 of Anguilla anguilla. Classification (NCBI taxonomy): domain Eukaryota; kingdom Metazoa; phylum Chordata; class Actinopteri; order Anguilliformes; family Anguillidae; genus Anguilla; species Anguilla anguilla. The sequence goes on along the minus strand of NC_049206.1, from coordinate 54,792,417 downwards.
TCGTTTTTAAAAAACAGTGGGCACTGTGATGGAACAAAAAAAACGTTCCCGCTGACCATTTCCGGGCACGGAAATACACTGCCGTAATCAGAAAGAGGGCTGCGTTGGGCGTTTCTCCGATGGCAAGGGTTCACTGTGTAATTATGTGCTAATCAATATGGCCGGGGGCTTCGGAGCCAAACGCCTGTAATACGGAGCGAACTTCGCTGTATTTAGCTAATCTTTACAGAAGGCCTATAGTGCAGCAGACATTCTTTCGGAATGCGTGTCCTTACATGAACCGGAATGTTTTTTCCGACTATATTTTTTTTAATCTGCGCCCGGAAACTCATTTACGAAATGGAACACACTCACTCTAATATATTATCGTCCTTTTTACGATCGTCTCTCGCGGGCCCAACAATACTTAGAAGCGGCTGGAATGGAAGAGAGGGGAATTTATTTTCATACCACGTTCTGTGCCGTCGTGAAGAATTTCACTCGTTTTTTTCTCACACAAAACGCTTTTGCAAACAGACCCTACAGCTGCATGTCCACACTTTAAACACGTCATTCTTTTCTTTATGAAACCTGAGCTCCACCACGAGCAGGGCCGCTCTTTAAATGTCAACACGCGCACTCCCTTCAGTGAACACGGTGGAGTGTATTGAAGGGGAGTCGGGGCTCGGCTGCTTGTCCGCTAACATTAGATATTGAGACAGCTGCTCTCACCTGCGCCTCTGTGTTTGGACTCGGGGAAAGACCTGAATGCCACAGAGAGAAGGGAAGCCAAATTATGGGGCTGCATGTGTCTAAGCCTTGTTCATTCCAGCAGTCTGCCACTCATTCTACAGATCATTTTTTAAATTTATTTTATTTTGCTGTTGATTAGGCCATTTAGGATCACTGGTATCGAACACAGCTAAAGAGGGTGGGTTAGGGTGTGTGCCTTATTCCTCTCTGGTGTGTTTGACCCAGCGGTCACTGTTGCTGGAGAAGGCTTGATGAGGCCCATTATTGGGAGTGTTACAGGTATAGCTCCCTGGTGAAATTGTACTGTGAGGGCACACAGCATTTAGCAGAGCAGTTAGTGGACTGATTGAAAGCCCAGCTTCAAGACTGCTGGTCGGGGCCACCGTCAGTTGGGGGTCCCAGGCCCTAGAGAGGGGGGGAGGGGATTTGGTTAATGGCCTGTGAACCTGTGGTAAATATTATTGTCCCAGGCTCAGGGAAAAGTAATATAATTTTGTCCCAGGCTTGGGAATTTCGCCCGACAGCCCTGCTGTTGGTTGCAGTGTTTTTCGCACATAGGCCCCGCCCCCGTGCTAAGACCCCACAGGGAGCTTTGTATCGGCAGTTACCCCCTTTTCCGGTGGTTTGTGCATGTCTCAGGGCCCATTCAGAGGTCAGAGTTCACTAGCTCCCCAAGGGCCTGCTGATTTTCCTGCCGGTGTGGATGAATTTTATGAGCTAATAAAACTCCAGTATGTCAGCAGAGAACATAACAGAATAACCGTTTTTTTTTTTTATATTCACCGAATATCACAAAATTAAAATCGCAGTTCTGGAAAGAAACAAACGCAACCTTGAATGCAATGAACAATGAAGGTAAATGCTTTCACGTGTTTACTGTACGCCGGTGTTGAAATAACCAGTTCGTATATTTTTTGCTAGCCTGCATTTGCAGTTTGCCGGGGTCAGACCCAGGGGTCAGAGCATGGTGCCCCAGTCCACCCACACGTTCAGGACCACTTTAGAGATGCAAATTAATCTCGACGGCTTGGGAGACTACAGAGAGAGACTCAGGGGGTATCAGACTCCACATAGACAGGGCCAGCTTCAAACCAGGACCCTGGACAGCTCCAGCATTCAAATCAGTTCAAATCGATTCAGCTTGGCACGCTTTTACAGTGTCTCGTTTTAATGTCAAGCTTTAATGGCCACCAGAGTCTACATGATTTTAGGCTGTTATAAGATGTGGCAAACAAAGGCCGCCTATGTCATAACGATCATGTTGCTCAAGAGTGATGTTGCTGCAGCCTGGGGTTCAATCGACATTTTCCTTCACTTATTACAAGGTGTAGCCTTTTTTTGCAACACAAACAGGATTTATTCCATTAGTTTTGCTGATCATCAAATGCGGACGCGAGGTACATGAAAAATTTAAGAGATGCAACGGAAATCCCCCCCCCCCATCTGATTGTTAGCGCAACGCCCTTAGTACCGTACTGTAAGCTGCTGGCCGAGGGCTATTCTGTAGCTGAAGTTGTGTTTAAGAAGCCGGTCGGCTCTCGCAGTCACTTCACAGTCAGATGCTGTGGCGGATTTACACATTTGAAATGCAAGCGCAGGCGGCGGCGGCGGCGGCGAGCAGGAGAAGGGCCTGTCTCTGGGAGATAAGGTCGTATCTGCAGCGGGGCGAACCTGGCCGCGGCTCGCTCTGTCAGGGAAAAGCCATTCCCGGACCTCCTCGGGGGAGGGAGGAGGAGGGAGCTCGTGAAGGTACTGTGGGTAAGCGCTCTCTCTTTTTTATGTGTGTGTGTGTGTGTGTGTGTGTGTGTGTGTACAAATGCAAACTCGTAATCTCTCTCTCACTTCCTCTCCCTCTGTCGCTCTCTCATTCGCTCTCCATCGCTCTCTCACTAGCTCTCTGTGTTTCGCTCACTCTTGCGCTCTCTCTCTCTCTCTCTGCCCACTCTTAATCTGTCTCACTTGCTTTCCCTCTCTCTCTCTCTCTCTCTCCCCTCTCTTTGTGTTATTGCACTTTGAGAGTCACAGGAAGGATAAACGCAGGGATTTATGCAGTGCTAAAGTTACTCTGCCCATTGCTCTTTATTACATTATGTCAGAATTACAGTCAAGCCAGAAAGTAAATAACATTATTAAACATAAAACCTCTTAAATTTTAAGCTTATCTCAGAAAATTATCATTCACACTGGTATGACTAGCCAGGTGAATTATGACACTGACAGCATATTCAACTGGTGTAGTGAATGATTGAATGTTTCATTATTGTATATATGAATATATACAGAACATAAAGCATCAGTTGGAGTTACAACTGAATTTTTAAATTTCACCTTAACAAACTGTTCAAGCTGCCAAGCATCCTATAAAGAGTATATATATATATATATATATATATATATATATATATATATATATATATATAAGAAGACTCCAGTTTACGGTGACTGAGATCTGTGATCTGCTTTTCGCTGAATCAGTCAGGGTACCTCCATGTATCTTCCCGGGGGAATTAAAGGAAATCTATTTGATGTGTCTCAGCTGATAAGGGGAAAGAAAGGTCAAGTTATTAACTGCCTCAGGCGGGTGGCATTTGCAACTCAGCAAAACCCGGCCGTACAGCACAAAAAAACCACCTCCTGCGTTCGACCTTGGTTGTTTGGATGTGTTGCTCCCCGTGTTTTATGTTCCCCCTGCAGTTAAACTCACACCTCCGCCGCCTTATATCCTCCTGAGCCCAGCAGAAAGAAAGTTTAAGTATTTTCTTCTTTTTTTTTTTTTTTTTTTACGTAAGAGTCTTGGATAACAAAAACATTGCGCAGTGAAAATATTTGCAAAGATACTGTAATTTTCACTCAATGTCTTGTGCTGTAGATTTCAGCATGGTAGAGTATGTGGTTATTGAGGTTCAGAGGAGAGACTTGTGTCCTCTACAGTGGACAAAAATTAATTTCCGGGTTGGAAAACTCTCAGCCTTTCTTTCCCGTGGGCAAAATGACGCTCCTTCTGGAACGGCACTACAAAAACTAGTCATTATGCGCAGAGAGGAGTGGTGGAAAACTTCACTCCGCAGAGGTGGAAATCAAATCAAAACATCGACTGGTTGTTAATTACAAACCGTGTGCTTAAGGGAACTGCTCACTGTGAAATCGTTCTTCCACACTTCCTGGAGCACTAATTTGTGATTATCTGGGTGGTTGGTTACATTCATGTTTTAAATTTTTTTTTTTTTTTTTTTTTTGCAATGGTCTTTTCTATACATTGGTGGTTGGCATAATGTCACTGTGAATTGTGACTTATTTAATCTTTGTCGAAAGTAGCGCAGACATGGACGAAGCGAGCTTTTCCCCCTGCGCCGTTCTCCACGAGCAGTCCGCCTTCTTGTGTTTCCCGTGTCTGTTCTCACACAGGGGCGGGGTTATGGGCGCTGCGGGCCTCCAGTCGTCCAGCTTCCTGACCTCCAGAACGTCGGCCTCTCGATCTTTCAAGGCTTTCTTCTGTCGGTAGGTCATGCTGAGGGCACAGGCACAGGTACAGTGAACCGCGGCCCAGGGGAGAATACATAAATAAATTCAAGCATCAGTAAAATATGTAATTTACATGCAGAGCACATTTTTTATTCCGGTGATAGATCTTGAATAGACCGGATGCATAGACTTCTCCCTGCTTTCCGTGATTGAAAGTTATGTCCTCAGTGCAGATGCTCACCACTGACGGCCGGTTGGATGCTGAAGAGGGATGAATGTGTCTCCTTTCAGTGTAGCCGAGGATCTGCATTGGAAATTAAATGGAACCAGAAGGATAAATGGAATGACCCTTGACCCCTAGACTCTTGACCTTTGATTTGAAATGGGCAAATGGCATGATTGTTTTGTATATTTCACTTACCTTGACGTAAGTGAAATATACAATATGATATGCACATAATGACTGACAGTATGCACCAACAATGCAAACATCAGAGAGTAATTGCTTAACTACTGGTAGATTGTGGCACCCAAAGGATTACAGATCAATATAACAGGAAACATACACTGTAGACCCATCAAGCTTCATCACTTCACAGAGCCTGGTCTCCAACCACGTAGCTCTGAAGTATTTAAAATATATATATATATATATACTCTCTGGGAATCCTTCAGCAGTTTTCCTCCAATGGGACTAGGACTGTAACAGTTTCTGCTGATGAGTAAGAAAATGTCGCCATCTGCTGGCGGTATCTTCCTCTGCCTCTGAATTAAGCTTTTACAACGCACATGAGTTACACCCATCGGCCAGCAGGGGGTGCTAGCAGCCTCCTAGCCATGTAATTCTTCTGTTCCGGGTTAATGGTGTGCACCTGTTTGGAGCCTATTTAAGAAGCTCTGGGTGGCTTCGTCATCCTCTCTCTCTCCTTCACCCCTGGACCACCATGATTCTGGTTACTTCAGACTGTGAGTTTTGTTTTATCTTGTTTGGATGTAGCAACCTTTTTTTAAATAATGATTTTGTTTTGGCAAACCTGGTGTCAGCTCTGTTTATGTTGGTCACTTGTCAGAGTACGTAACAACACAGCATAACTTATAGGGAAAAAATGCAATTACAAAGGTTAATTACAATACTTGCTGTGTCACAGAAACAAGTAATACCAGAAAATGTATATAAATGTGTGCAATTGCAATCCACATGCTATTCCAAAGTACCCCAATCTACATGATGTGTGAGGCCACATGGACAGCGAGGGCCTCTCTCATCTGGTTTTTTATGAGTCAGTCCAGTAGGGTTTCATTCTCATAATTCCTTTTACTTTTTTTTTTTATTGTGTTGTGAAACGTATGCATTACTTACCCAAAACCCACAGCGGGTAACGTAGATCCAAATTTGTGAAAGTCAGTGCTGTACTCTGGAGAAATATAAGGCCTGGACCCCCTGATCACACAGCAAGGAGACCTGACTGTAATAATAACAGGCAATAATGACATATTTATCATAAATAATACACCCTGTTTCCTGCAGCGTTGACTTGCAGAATAAATTCAATTTTGAAATACACTTGAAAAGAATACTCAAGGGGCATAAAATAGTATTTAAAATAATAAATATAATGGTCATAGATTTGTGTAAAACCCAAAATACAACCATTTGCTGACAGCTTTCAGACAATGCCAGTGAGTACTTTTTTACAAATGTAAAAAGAGAACAGGATGATCATTAAAGAGGACTCACTCTGTCTTTTCCTCCCGAGTCTCAACTCTAATGTTCTTTCAGAAGAGCTCCTTAAGCTTCTGTAATGGTGAACGCCATCAATTAGGCATCTTTTGCCAACATGGTAGGTCACCGGTAGCCCAAAGCTGGGATAAAACGTCCATTCAGATTCAGATATCATGTTATCATCTGCAAAACAAAGTGGTAAAATTGAATTCTACTAGTGAGCAGAGAATTTGTAAGAAGAAAAATTTGAATATTTTTTTTCCTTCAGGTAATCTTTCTCTAATCTATTTATCCCATGAAGGGGAATGTGATTTATAGCAATGCAGGCGATCAAATTACTCGATTGTGTACGCCATCACAAAGCGTTCACACAGCGCTCGATCATTACCGGTTGCTGATAGGTCGTCTGTGGTGACAGGACCACGGTCCGCATTCCACAACGCCTCAGACGGAAAGGAGAACTCCTTCAAGAAAGTAACGGTTAACATTCGGTGGTCTCATCAGCCAATGATGGCTGGCCTTCCTTGTGACTTACGCCGGTACACGGCAAAATGCTCAGTGGCAGTTCAACTGTAACACGCGAGTTTACGCGAGTCCGATAGGGGTCAAATGTATTCTCTGTGAGTGAAATGTACATTAACAGGGCTGATGTAGCACGGGGCCTTGTGCTGTTGTCTAAGATGCATGTGCCAGAAAGCTGCGGAGGTCCTTTGTTCATCCGTCTTTTGGTGACTGCAACTGGTGCGACCAAAAAATCTTTCTAAATGATTGAGCTGCCGTTATCATCCAGTGATGCAAAAAGCAAGGGCGAGGCTCGAAATGCAACTGGCATGAAAGCATACATCTGGCATATAACTTCATATAATTCATGAAGGAAGCAATTACTGCAATTCCTTAGATCATCAATCCCAAGTGATGTCACGAAAGAGTTTTTCTTTTTTCGGGAAATCCGTAAAGTATTTTTGCAAGCGCATTTTACTGCTCTTAACGTGTCGCCATTGTAATAATCGACGATGCGCCATTTAATAGTGTCATGAAAGACACGGGTTCACGCCTGGATTTTATTACTGCTCACAGATGTCAATTTGTCAAATAAGATCGCTGTTCAGCTATTGGTGCAAACTGCCTCATCACAGTTCAGATTTAATGTGCCAGAACTGCCCCAAGGTGCTTCATTGCTTAATGTGCGGACGTGCGCCTCCTCGAATCACGTGATTTTGAGATCCAGAGCTCAGACTGTGCTCTGTGAATTCCACAGGAGAGCCTTGCGCTCCTCTGGGGAAATAGACGGCCGCTGTCAGTCACCGGAGCCCTCGCTGATTGACAGCCCGCTCACTTACGCGGGAAGGACCTCAGCAGCCTGGCCCCGTCCGGGAATTTGGCGGCCTTTATTTCCGGAAAGGGGGCATCGCTGTAGCGGGGCTGAGGCAGCCAGCGCAGACGCGATTTCCAGTCCAGGTCACACCTGCAAATATGCAAATTAGACGTAAACCTAGAGGTGAGCAGAAAGGCCGGCAGCAATCGCCCAATTTGGTAACAAGCGCCCCCTTCTGGCTTACAGCCGTAACTCTCCCAGGGTGCAGACAGTCCCAAGAAGGGCTCAGTGAACTGAATCCAACAGTTAATCAATAAAGTTTTTTTTTTTTTCACTTCCTGTCTTGGCAGTAATTCTGACATGGTATAATCTTGGGACTTGGTGAATCACGCTGTCAGCTCAGAATAGTCTGGAGACAGCAATAGAAACAGGATTTCACCACGACGCATTCCTTGCCATGTACTACTTGCTGCTTATTTCCCCCCAAAGCCATCCATCACACAGCAACAGGGAACAATCTGTTTAAAGAGGATGTGTGTTAACATTTGGGTTCCCGACCCCTGACTTATATAGTGTATACTGTTTGTGTACACATTAGGAAGATCACTTATACCATAGAACTGATGGTTAAAGTGTGCAATAAATTTTTGCGTCTAAAACAGCACATAAAAGGCCTTTGGAGTTCTACAGAGACGTGAGAAATGCAAACGACCTTGTGTGTACTAAAGGAAGTCCTTGCAGAGTTAATGAAACTGCCACAGTGAAAAGGTCTTACTGTCTGCAGCATCTCACAGTAGACGTGTCGAGCCAGTAAGGAAGGAGGGAGAACATTAGAAAGGAGCGAGGAAGTGGAAGTGGTCTTAAAATGGAGTGTGGAAGTACCTTTCACTGTTGAGGCTGAGAGCATCTGTTGAGAGGGGTGTTCCTTTCCATTACACTTCTATGATTATGACATCATAAACGCTGTTCTAAGAAGCAATCTCTATTTAAAACACATGATGCTGGAAGATTCCAGAGAATCTCCTTCACAGTACGTCCCTGTAGACCGGATCAACGCACAGCAGGCCCACTTACTCAGTGAGGTCAGGCTCGATGTGCTGTACGTGGGGTCTGTAGGAGGCCTCTTCTCCATGCCCGTGAGGGATGTAGCGTCTGCCCTGGGGTTTGAGAGGCTGCTCTGCTGCCCCACTGGGCCTCAGAATCGCACAGACATGGCATCCCTGAGGTCCTGTCGAGGGAAGGGGGGAGGAAGAGAGTGGGGAGGTTCACCCACCGAGATTTAGCCTTTGGTGAACGCCATCACAGTGCTGTATTCAAAATGTTCAAATCAGTGGATCTTCTAGAATCATGGAATTGTTGCTAACCAGGCTGCTTCCTCTCTTTTCATTATGTTCTCTTACTATACATAAGAGCAACTTGTGAGTGAAAAGGTTCATATTCTGCATTTAAAGCTAATCTTTGTTCTCAGAGTGAACACTGCATGGAGTGGGTGAAGGCATGACCATGACCTAAAATAGTCTGTTTTGAAACTATTGCTACATTGCTCTGCTTTCTTTCATTTTATACTGCACTGTATTAAATAAATTGTTTGTTAGTAAGATGTTTACATCAGTATTGTTTTACATTTCAATAAAAAAATTCCTATTCCGATTTTAAGAACCAAGCAATGCCAAATAATGAACTGGTGTTGCAAATGAGACTATGAAAGATTTGTTTGGTTCCCCAAACAAATAAACTAATGTCCCAAATAAGGCCGTCTGTTAGCAAACACCGCAAAATGTTCAATGTAAAAACAACCGTGACAGAGTACAATTTATCCAGTTTTGACTCGCATAAACTCTGTTAGACTTTAATAAGCATTTAGGATTTCATTGTTAATCCATAACGTTCCATAATAATACTGAACGGATTACAGAGAAATGCTGCCTATACCTTCATCACGACGCAGGTCCACATCCTCGTCTCTGTGCATGTTGTTAAAAAATGAGGGTACGTAGCTACTTGAGGTAACTAAAGCATAATCTTTATAAATTAAAATAACACGAAACGCCTGCTCTGTCACGAAATTTACCTGCAGATAACTAGTTAAGCCAAGATGAATACGCATGGTTGCTAAGACAACGCAACTTGAAGGGCAAGAGAGAGAGCTTGAAAAACTTGTTTAAACAAGCGTCCTCGGTCGCCTTGGAAACGGCTGAGAGCGCACTGCAGTGAGGGACTGTGAATTGAGATAATTTATCTTTATTGGCTGATGAGAACACCGATGACCATTAGGATAAGGGGAACCCAATATAGCTAGGATTGTTTAATTTATTTGTGTTTTTTAATCACTGTAACTTGTCTAGATAGTTGCTAATATACGCTCTGCATTGCTTTCCAATATTCAATAGCTGCGTCTCTAGGTGCTAACATTAATGCCTACATTAATTGGCCTTACAGTGAAAATAAGATTTCCTGGTGTCCGATTCGCAACGATGTCGCAAGATCTGCAGACATGAAACCAAAACACTGCTGTCTGCAGTGCTGAAGAACGTCACACATGACGCGTCATGACACTACCTCACAATCTGAAGAAGTGTCGCATTGAATAAAACGTTTCATTTAATTGTAGATGCTTGCATTGTGACCTAAATTATGTACTATTTGCATTGCTTCACTATAAACCACTAAAATTGATCAATTACAGCGTCATCTAATGGTGATGGAAGCGCTGACATTTGAGAACCTGCCGAATCCACAATGGAACTACTTTCGAATTCAGCCACAGGATGGCGGCAAGAGATTGCGCATAACAGCAGTAGGTCTATATAATAGCAAGAACAGCGATTCTTTAATAAGACATCACCATTATTATTATTATTATTATTATTATTATTATTATTATTATTATTATTATTATTATTATTAATACACTGCAATTTTTATTATAAATAATCATATTAATAACATGAATGATCATCATCATAATAAAAAAGATTTGGTTTTTTATTGTTCATGTTATTGTCATTGCAATGCTTAACCATTGATTGTGTCGTAAGCTTGTAAAAGCTCGACAGTGTACACATCAAAATAATGTATTTTTTTAAATTATCGTACATTTATAACATTTAATTTAAGAATATAGGAATATATTAGGGATGAATTCAAACTCTAGTCTCTGAAATGTTTGCACACTTTCACAGACCCACATCAAAAGGGTCAAGATAACAGACAGACAGACAGACAGACAGACAAGCAGGCAGGCAGGCAGGCAGACAGACAGGCAGGCAGGCAGGTGGATGAACTGACAAACAGACAGACAGACAGGCAAACAGGCAGGCAGATAGACAGATGAACAGACAGACAGGCAGACAGACAGACATTAACTTTTAATCAAACATACAATCTTAACGTCTGTGAGCAGAATATAGGAATCCAATAAAGGAACTCTCTCCCTTCCCACTCCTCCCCAAAGCGAGGCCCCTCCAGTTATATTCCTCAGTGTGCTTCCATGATTTATTTAACTGCCGATTTTCACCGTGGTGAAATAATGAGGATGTCCCATTTAGAGCTCGGATGTAAAGCTCCCGAAGTCCCGGCTCGGTCCTAAGATCGTTAAGAAGAGGGTCTCTGAAGAACGCTGTGTGCCTGCCGCTCACACCGTCAGAACCAAGTCATTGGGGTATGCGCCAGTGCCACAGGCTTCATGCTGAGATTGGACAGCTTGACAGAACCTCAGGAAAAAAAAAAGAAAAAAAAAAAGTTAAATGACCGAAAAAAAGTTTTTTTTTTTTTTTTGTACCGTTCCTTTATTTGCCGTGAGTCATGCTTTTTTTTAAACAAAGTTTTGGTTTTTTTTTTTTCCTTCACTTATAAGAAGTGGCTTTTTTAAAAATTAACATCCAGAGCGGTTCTTAAGATTTTAGGCGCTCTTTTAAAATAAACATGTTTTGTTTTTCTGCTTTACGTGGAATTTGTGAGGACTCTGGCCTAAGTGTACATGAACTGCATGCGTATCTTGAAATCATACATCCACCCCCATATGGGCCTCTTTACAAAGAAATCACACGTGTTCAAAAACCACATGTGAACACCCAACATGTGAAGAGTACACATGTGAACTATAAAAATAATCCCACTTCTAAGATGAGAGCAGGAAAAGGTAACCTGTGCAGTTCACATTTTAAAAAGCCAGTGATGTGTGAAAATGAGGAATTTCACATGATTTCATGTCACATATTTTGTTTCCACATGTTGGAATTTTTATTCACATGTGGAAAAGGTCAATCACATATGAAAAGGTCCAGTTCACATGTAACATTTGCACATGTGAATATTTTAACTCACATGTGAAATTGTGATTTTGTTTGGGTGCTCAGCGGTAACTTAACTTATGCTAGGTCTGTGAGTGCAATAGCAAAGATTTCCGAATGCAATCAGGATACAATCCCAATGGGATATGTGTGGGATTTTACAACCGCTGAATGACCCACAGTGAAGATATGAGCCAGGAATAAGAAAGAACAAGAGCCAATGTGTAATTTGTCCCGCTTTACAAATATAAGATTAGAAGTTACGCAAATAAACCCTTACAAAAAATTTCAAGAAGTAGTGTAGGCAGCTGCTTTCATCTAAGCTTCTGGGAAATACGTTTTTATCCAACTGATGAAACTACATGCAAGTAAAGCGTCACCCAGTCGTTTTTTATGCATATGATAAAGCAGAATGGTAGTTATTCTGGAGAGGGATATTGAAGAGGTGTAGAAGTTACTGCCACTTTAAATCCACCTGTTGGGAGACACCGCCTGCGCCTTTTGTGGAGTGGATCTATAGGTTAATCGTGTTTTGAGGGGAGCGCTTATTACCTGTTATGTCGCCTGGAGAGAGTTGCTGAGCTCGTGTTTAAAATCTCTCGTGGCGCCACTTTGTCGTGTCGCAGAATGGATTACCTGTGTCTGTCAGCTACAGTCCGCGTCTCCGGACTGCCCTAGAGTACTGTACAGCGTCTTGTGGATCGCATCGCATCTACTTCGGGGATATTATCGTGACCGATGTGTTTTGAGAAGATAGCCATTTCCTCCTTTTTCTATGTCCCTATTTACACACACCGCGCTTTCTTCGAATATTGCCATTATGCCGAAGCTTATTATGGGAGCCGTCTGGTTTTGAAACACGGCGTTTAAAGAGTGAAACTTGCGCACCCTTCGCTGGAGACGATCTGCAACAAATTGTTGCAAACGTTCAGAAGACGATGCTCGATTTGTCTTTTGTCGGTGTTGCGCCCTAATTTTCAGTTTTCCCTCTGAATCATCTCTGGGAAAATTTCCACGGGTTAATTTAAATGATGTTTACTTTTGCTGCCTTCTGCTACATGCTCTCGTTGGTTCTCTGCGCCTCGTTGATCTTCTTTGCAATTTGGCACGTAAGTGTAAATTTTACTTCCTCCTTCCTCCTCCTCAATAACGTTTTAATTGATATGCTGCATAAAGGTAGCTATGAACATTTGATGTATTTGGACAGGAATTTTGGACTCCCTGCTGTAGTCTTAATGTGTCATATTAATATATGTTAATCTATTTCTAGGCTTCGCACCCTGTCTAACGCTGTCTTTTATCTCCTTAATACTCTCTTGACTGAAAGCAGCATACGCTGCATAAATTTGACTTTTAGTTCTGTTATGAAAATCCAGCTGGGTGCAGGATAAGGCAGATAACCTACATTCCATTTTGCTGGGATATATAAAACACAAGATGTATTTATTTTTGTTTTAGTTTTTTTACTAAGTGGTTTGTATTTTGTGTGTAAGACCAGCACTCTGTTTTTGAAGTATTTTGAGAGACCTTTTGAGGCTTGCTGAGCTGTCTGTCTGGTTTTTAGCTATAGATCTCGTGGCGCATTCCCTCTCTTGATCAAAACTTTAACGCGGGGAGTTATTTTTTAAATGCCTGTGTCGCTGCTTAGTTTATACGTGCGCTTCCCATTTAAAATGGTAAATAAACATTTGCACATGGGGAAAAAATCTATCTTTTATTACTAAGCAAGTGTAATACTTAATGTACTGACACACCTGACACTTGCTCAAAATCCTCAAAACGATGTGACAATCCAATCCAGCGCTAGTGTTGCATGATTGATTGTAAAGGCAGGGTTGGTGTTTTTTTTATCATATCACTGTATCGTTTCAGTACGTTTCTCTGTTGTCCATTCTCAGAACAAAGTAGTGTGAAAACGCATCTCGGGAGTCTGACATTTTTTGCAACGTCGAGTCACAAAGAACAGCAATGCCCCCTTTTCAAAGTACCTTGATAGAGCTCCCACGCTGGGGCGGGCGAGGGCTGGTGGTGGGAGGGGGATTGTTCCTTGTGTTCCAGGCCTCCCTCTGCGTAGCAACAGACCTGGAAAAAAATCTGACACTGGCATTTATCACCGTGTCATTTACGTGGTGCTGAATTCGGAGGAGGGCAGCACCGTTCTGCGCGTGCAGCTGCTGCCACGAGAACGATGGCACACATTTTATCCTTAAACGCGATTATTACCTCTTTTATCGGTTACTCTCTAACCTTGGAATATAAACCGAGTTTCTTCGTTTAAGTCACGCAAGCGCAGACTGTACTTTTGAAAAGCGACTGTCGCCGTGGCTCGTGCCTTCTAAAGGGAATTACGCGGTCATTTGGCAGGCTTCCCCCCTTTAAAAATTACATTAAATGAGTGAACCGCGACCATGGTATTTACTGGAGGGACGATAGCTGTGAAATATGCTGACATAACAAACTGCGTACACTGTTCTGATTCTGCACAGTTGAGTAATTTTTAATCCCCGACACGCTGCTGTGTTACACGCAAAATTGTAATAGATTTTTCATTTTGTTTTGCATTTTTCATGGAGCACATGGTTGTCTGCGGTGTTGTATATAAATGGATGCATTCAGCTCTGCTGGGGCAGCAAGAAGTACTTACAGAATGTTTATTGATGACAAGTTATGTCATTAATAACTCCCGGGGAACACCCAGTCATGTCACTTCAGATGAATTATGACTGCTGTGTCAGAAACTGGACTGATGGATTACGCTCATTAAGCAGGGGTGTCCAACAACACGTCACTGTATTTTTCGCTTCAATTATGTGTGTTAGGAGGTGTGTGTGTGTGTGTGTGTGTGTGTGTTGTGTGCGTGCATGCATGCATGTTTGTGTGTGTGTGTTTATATGCGTTGTGTGTGTGTGTGTGCGTGCATGCATGCTTGTGTGTGTGTTTATATGTGTTGTGTGTGTGTGTGTGCGTGCATGCATGCTTGTGTGTGTGTTTATATGTGCCGTGTGTGTGTGTGCATGCATGCATGCATGTTTGTGTGTGTGTGTGTGTGTGTTTATATGTGGTGTGTGTGTGTGCGCATGCATGCTTGTGTGTGTTCATATGTGCCGTGTGTGTGCATGCTTGTGTGTGTGTTTATCTGTGTGTGTGTGTATGTGTATGTTTTCATGTGCTTTTGTGTGTGTATGGCTGTGAAGTATCAACAGTATATCTTGACAGTATGTCACTCCTTAGAGACTGAGAGAGCGAGAGAGAGAGCACTCTCATTGGCAATAAATAGCTTTGAGGCAATGAGGACATAAGGAGAAGTGTGTTGCTGTGTGCTTCATGCTCGGCTCAGTGCTCTGGCTGAAAGTCCTCACCCACTGGCCATGTACAGCCCACATACAAACACACATCATTAGTACGCCTTACATACTGTTTATCAGGACCTTGTGATTTATATTTAACAAAAAAAAACCTCTGGCAAGGACATAATTAAGAAGCTCGTCATTCTAAGGGACATACGTTAAGATAACACCCCCCCCCCCCCCCCCCCCCCCCACTCACACAATCACTCAGCTGGCACATGGTGTTCCCGCTATATTCCCGTTGGCGATGTGAGACGCACACAGGCGCATTAGCGATCTGCGAAACAGACATCGTCGGCGTCTCTCTTCGATCCGCCTCTCGGCTCAAAGCCGGTCGCTGGCAAGCTGTTGCTCTCGACGGCGTCTGATGTCATCGGGGAGCGTGAGCAAAATCGGCCGTTTCGCGGCTCCTCTGGTCCTCAGCTGCGCGCGACACCGTGTCCTCTGGCCCGAGCGGAGGCCTTCATTAGAGCCTCGGGATTCGTCACAATCTCACGATGAGCGGGTGTGTGTGATTAAGGCTCTGGAGGCAGCTGCCTAAGTTGGATACGTGTGGCGTTTCCAAAGTTTCGTTCCGATGAGCAAGGAACTGCATGAAACTTTATAATTGGGGGGGGGGGGGAAAAACATGAAAACGGAACGTCTGGTATCTTGTTTCTGAGAGAGAAAAGTGTGCGTGTGAGGTGTGAGAAAGAGGGAGAGAGTGAGAGCGATAAAATGACAAAGAGCTTCGTTTAATTACAGTGAGTATCACAGAAAAGTTCTGTAGTACAATAACCTGTATATTACAGACTTTAGAATCAAAGTTTCCGAAGGCAGATTATATGGTTCATTGCTGACAAAGTGACGTCGGATGATTGTGTAACTTTTGTTACTACTTGTAATAGTTTAGCTGCTTAACCTGTTGTACTGCACATTGATATTTTAAAGAACACTCTTTAGTTAAAGACATTAATGATGCTTATAAATTGAACCTGTCTTCCGTTTGCTTCTCTGTATCCATCTACCTGTTCATAGTAAGGAATAGTGCCCTTTCAGTTTTCATTTCAGGATATTTTAGATACTTACAGGAGTTTCTGATGACTTGCTGGCTTTGTAATGGTATTGGGGCTTTCAGTGGTCTGTGGTCTAGAGCAGGGGTACTCAAATATGGCCCTGGAAACCAGTAAGTGCTGCTGGCTTTCAATCCTCTTCTCTAATCGGGGATTGATTTAACCTGACGCGCCAGGTGAGTGTAATCTCTGGCCCATTAGAGACATTATTGGACTACAGACTATCAGGCAGAAGAGAAAAACCAGCAGTACTGCTGCCCTTGAGGGCCAGATTTGAGTACCCCTGATCTAAAGCAAGGTGGAAAATTGTATATTCAAAGCTTATGGGTGTCATAGCTAGATGAAGCATTAGACCTTAGTGTAGTAATATGCCCACAATGCAGAATAATATAACTACCATGTTGTCTGTAGTTAGGAGTCCAACAGGGAAACGCACAATTAACCATGATGTACCACCCAGGAGGGTTCTGGTTCTGGTTCTGTAGGCCAGGTTTCCATCTGGAAAGCTTTACCCTAACGCACCATAAAAGAGAGACTCCTCTGGTCAATGATGTCATTACAGTCACCTCTGGGCATGCTCCTGAAGATGTGCAGGCCTCTGGTGCCATGGTTACACAGCTCAGCCGGTGGACCACGGAATGAAATGAAGCAGCGGCTGGTTACGTGTGTGTTCCAGGGGACGTGAATGCCCCTCTGTGACATCACAAACTGACTATGCTGTCACAGCAGCGCAACAGCAGCCCCACAAGTACGAAATGGCCATTCAGAACTAGGGTTTAAAAAAACGATGCAGATTCTAACAAATTGTTCAGTAAATTGGAAAGATGTAGATTTTCAATTCAGACAATCAGGCCCACAGTGAAAGATGAAACAAATGTGGGGTTGCGGGGGAGTGGTTTGGGGGGTGGGGGTGGGGGGTGGAATGTGTTAAACTGTTTGCTGATATAAACACAAAGCACCTGCAGCTCAGACAGGAAATGCAGATCAATAAATGATTATTCCATGTGGTCTGGGGGGTCACATTGCAGTGCATGTGGTTTATCACACTGAGACTTCAGCCGAGCGTCTTAAGTCCTGTTAAAATAAAGCACTGTGAGAGCCTTTACCTGTCAAGCCAAGCAGTAATTTTGCCAGGAGCTAGCAGCACAATTGGTGCCATTTACCAAAATGTACTCTTATATTGACTTTATTGATTTTAGTGGTTAATTGTACACCATATCTCCTCTACAGTAATGACACGCATTCAAGCTGAATTGCAGCAGCCATGTTTTTTCCCTTTATTTGCATTTATTGCGTTTTGGGTTCTCCTTCCCATTGTATCTTGGGCTTGACCTAAACTGGTAGACCATAAAGTGATGTGTACTAAAATAAAATTATACTAGAACTGTGTGCCCATGCAATTGGGTCCTCCTAAGAGCCATATGATCTGGCATATGTGACTGTCTCTCACAGCAAATGTATTGCTCAACCCTGAAGTTCTTTTTTGGAACAGATTGATAACCCTTCCCATTAGAACTTATACAATATGTTTACAATAAAATATTAAATAGTTTATGTTACATAATTGTTTCATATAAGAACACTTTTTACATGAAGGTTCCTTTTGTTCATTGTTTTGCAGGATCTGTTATAGAGAAGATTGTGCTTACCCCTTAATAAATGAGTTATAACTGCTTATATAACTTCAATTACTGCTGTAAAGCATTAGTTGAGTTGTTTTGCGGTCTTTCCTAGTAAAGTCATTTAAAACTGGGAAGTTAATAAGGTATTTTAATACAGTTTAAAGATGTTCATGCTCAGTTAATGTTTGCTTAATATGTTACACTTAACAATTTTGACTTTAACACAAATACCTCACCATCTTTTGCTCTAATATAGAGAAAATGTCTCGAAAATGCCTAAATTAATTTCAAAACAAACTGTCAGATATTTCCATGTTTTTTCAGCTTTCTGGTATCTTAAAAAGAAAATGTGTTTTGTACTGTATACCAGGCGTACCATGATAAGCTATTTACTCTAGACTTAGGGAATGGCGCTCAGTATTTTCACGTGTGATGTTGAGAAGTACCACAGCGCACGGCATTAATTATAGCAGGCAGCAAACGAAACGGAGGGGGTTTTCATGTGATCGCTTGCCAGCCGGAGGCATTGTGCTTGTGAGATTTATCCCCCAAAGCAAAAAAAAAAAAAGAAAAAAAAACCATTACCATGGTCTCTTGGCGGTGCCAAGACACACACAGATGTTAGCGTGCTTACAGTGAGGCATTCGCGAACGGCCTGCCTTTTAAGTGGCATTTCTGACGAAACGTCACTCAGAATTCAGCCCCAACGCAAGAGCCATTAAGTGGCGCGTCGGTTTGGCACCGTTTGTCAGCGTTCAGTTTTTTTTTTTTTTTTTAAACTTCAGGATGTCAACGGGAGTAATCCCCCCGAATGTGTGGTTCTGCGTGTAGTCTGGAAGTCCCCCGGTCTGTGGCACGCAGTCCTCTTGGATTGGCTACGGCGTCTGGGTTTTCCAGTTGTGAGTGATTTGCGCAGAGCTGTTTGTAGCTTAGGCTGAGGGAAAATGCAGGAACCGCGTGATTACAATTGTTTGTGCACATTTGTGCTCGTACATTGGCCTGAGCAACTGTCTTTTTTGTTCAGCTGTTCAAGGTGGTCTCTTGTGATTCCGCACCTTCATGAATAAAACAGGAGAGCCACTTCATTATTTATGTGCCAGTTGGTATTGTCGGTTGTTTTGTTCTTTCACTGACATTATACACACACAGGCTATTGTCTTCATTAATGTGTGAACACATCACGTTTTTACGGGATGAATATCACAAGCTCCAGCTTCTCGTTGTAGCCGTGGGCACGGGCTAGTAGAAGCATCTTAAAAGGGAGTGTTCACTGACCCATGGACACAGATTTTATTTTTATTTATTTATTTATTTTATTTTTTTTGTGGCTTTTATGCCAGCAAAAGAGGTACAGGAAACAAACCTGAATCAAAGAGCAAAAACAGAAACCAAGGCAGGCTACTCTGCCCATATAAAGTAAAAATGCCTTTCATGTATCGAAACAATAAAATACCCCCAGCTACATGGCCTTCATCAGGGAGTGAACGAGAGCTGCAGAACAATGGTGTTAATTTGGCAAACGATAAGCCTCAATTAGCTACACGTCCGTCAAAAGCAATAGGCGGAGGTGTGGTTAACATGTTCACCTGTAGAATTAACTTGTCTTTCAAAAAGCTCCAGAGAAGTGAATTACACACAGGTATGACAAACCATGCCTCAATATGGCAAATACTGGGGGGGGGGGGGGGGGGTCGGTGGAACAAGGAGAGGGAAAAAAACCCTTGTAAAGGTGGCAACGTGTTTGTGATCTGCTGTGACGCCCGTCGAATGATATTATCGACAGGATGTTCACGCCTTCCCCTGTGTTTACAAAAAGGACAGTTCTAAGTTAAGATTCCTGTGTCAGAGGTACTGTGCATTGACAGGGTGCAAGAGTACAGTGCAGAGTGCAGTCTGGCTGCAGGGTATTGCTACTGTGCTTTGTCTTAAAACGCGAGGTAGAACCTGGCGCCTGGCTCTTCTTTATCTTCCTCTTCTGCCGCTGCTGTTGTTTTCCTCAGCGATTGGCTGAGCTGGGATCCCATCCGTTTCTCCTTTCATTAGACACCCCTGGATCCCCGCTGTCTGCTGTACCGTACACGACTGTACAGGCGTTAACATCAAAGATTGCCGTTGCCGGGGATTTCTGTCTCATTACCGCCACCGCTTCTGCCGCCGCCGTCGCCACGGCGATTTGAATTGTTTATGGTCCGCTCCATTGGTTGCGTACCGCGCTCCCGGCTCGGAGAGGTGAATTTGAGACGAATCAGAGGTGAACGAAGACGCCGCGTTCGAGCGGTTCTCTTCCTCTCAGAGGGAAACCAAAGCTGGCATTTCACTCTTCCAGCAGGCTAACTCTCTGTCCTCTTCCTTTCCCCCCCCCCCCTCTCTCTCTCTCTCTCTCTCTCTCTCTCTCTCAGATAACGGCCTTCGATGAGCTCCAAGCGGATTTCAAGGTCCCGATCGATCAGGGCAATCCACTTCACGCGGTTAGTAGTGGGGGGGGGGGGGGGGGAATAAATAAGGAAACCGAGTGCAGCAGTTCTATTCTCCCGTCTACCTATTCATGTGGGGGGGGGGGGGGGGGTGTGGTTAAGAAAGACCTTTGATCTGCTGGTGGAGGTGTCAGGTTCCAGGTGTGATTCTCACCCCCCCCTTCCACTTTTTCCAAATGCCTCTCCTCTCATCTACAGCAGGGCATGAATAATACAGAAGCCAGCTGTCTAAATGTCACTTATACCCCCCCCCCATTCCTCCCGAAGAAGCACCAGCACAGTCCTGACAAATGACTGGCTAACAGGGTATGGGGGGGGGGGGGGCATGCTATCTACTGTGGAAAAATTGGGGGCTGTGGAGGGGACGTGCCCCCATCTCTGCCAAAGCGAAAAACGGGCATTTGCCGACGCCAGGTTATTTGAAAGAGGGCTTCCATCATTAGAGGCCCTCACCACAATCACAGACTGGGGCTGCTGTGACCGGGGGGGGGGGGCTCCTGGGGGAAAGGGGGAGGGGGGGGGAGCAGGGTGGATGCGATTGGCTCCATCCCGCCAGGGGTAGGAATGCATTTGGAACAGCTGGGTTTGTTTGTGCGACTGGCGCGTCGGTTGCTCCCAACAGCGCCGCGCAACCCAGCGCCATCAGCGGTGAAAAGATGCGCGTCGTTTAAATAAATTGAAACAATCACTACTGGTGGCTGTCCCTGGCAGTCAATTAAAAAAAAAAAAATTTAAAAAAAAACACCAGGTTGCGCTCATTACCTCGTGCTGAATAATCGATGAGCCTGAGCCACCTTACGCAGTAAAACTCTCAGTGTTAAATTAACTCTTGCAGAGTACGTACGGTCCCTGTTGGACTCGTACACATTCGGGCTTCAGCTGAAGTAACACTGAGGGCATTTCACTGCGTAGTGCCGAGGCTCGAAGAAAACGTGGTTAACATTTCTTTAAAGCTAGCCCGTTGGTTAGCCCGCATCAAGATCCCACGCTGCTCTGCTCTCCATTCCCCCCACCCACCCCAGCACATACACTACCTTCTCTATCCCTGCATTAGGACTGGGAGGGGGGGAGAAGGGGGAGATTGATCACATCCCCCACCCCCCGCTGATCTCACCACCCGACCTTCTTACCTTCTGCGCCGGGGCAGGCTAATTAGCGCCGCCTGTCAGCCGGGCTGCTCTCCGGAAGCCAGAGTGCATCCTGGGAGCTCTCGGCGGGGGGTGCCGGAGCAGGCTGATTTAGCCGCTCGCTCCGGCGCCAGACACGCCGGGCACGTGCACGCGTTAAAGAGCGATTCTTTTTTTTTTTAAAAGGGCCGTCTGCGCTCGCACTGCGCAGATGCGCTCGCGTGTGCGGGGTCGGTCAGATTCGCTGCGCAGTACCCATATCCCCTGTGTCAGTGTTAGCGGTTATGGAGGGAGAGGGTGCACTGGGACATTCCCCTACATCGCTCTCTGGGCTCAGAGAACATGCTCGCCTGCAGACGCTGTGGTGGAACACGGAATCTTCTCCGTGTTCCGTCCTCCCTGAGGGTTCTGTCTGAGCTCGGGGTGGTTCTGAAGCTTCTGTCGGTTCTGGAGCAGTGAGCTAGCATATGAAATACAGAGTGTTTCCGCAGAAAAAAATGTGTGCCCTTTACAACGTACATGAATGCATGTCATAAACGATGACCGTGTTCCATGTTGGTAAAAGTTATGGCTTTATCGTGCTCTGCCTATTGTAAAATTTTAATAGCTACTCCGGTTGCCATTGTCTAAATTTCCCAGTTTGGATTGATTTGCCTGTTAATCGTGCAATAGCCCTTTTCCCAGTACTGATACAGAACAATGATTTCCCTCCACTGAATTATCAACGACCCTGTTATAAACCGTGGCAATATTAATTTGTGCCACCTCATAAACCTCAATGTTTTTTAAAATCATTTCAGTGGAAGAGATCAAGCATGCATTTTCAATGTGCTTAACAATATGGAAATGAACCTGTTGTATGTTGTACCTTGTAAATGGGTCTGTAGCACTTGTTCAATATTGTGTAGTAGGTCATTCCAGCTTCATCACCTTAAGAGTGAAGTGCATTTAGGTTATGAGTTGCTTTCCTGGATACACATTTTATTAATGCTGTCTGGCCATTCCCATGCTGAGAGAACACCGAAGGTTTGGCTTGACTGACTGCTTTTTCTCGTGTGCTGTGGTTACCTGTGCCTGGAAATTCAGCATTTGGGGTAGGCTTTCTCAGACCAGTCCGATAAAACACAAATAGATCAGCCGACACTGCAGATCCTTCTTATCTATCTGCATTAGCATACCGCATCAACCAGCCCCATAACCACAGTATATCAACCAGACCCATAAACAGAGTAACAACTCCATACTGTATCAACCAAATCCACACCCCCTAGTAATATCTGTATACTGTATCAACCATACCCATAGCCACAGTAACAACTCTGCCCTGTATCAACCAAATCAACACCTATAATACAATAAACATACAATCAGACCCATAACCACAGTAGCAAGTCCATAATGTATCAAACAAACACACACCCATACTAATATACATATACTGTATCAACCAGACCCACACCCTAAAATGTCCCCTTTTTAGGAAACTGCATCAGATTTTAATGAGATTTGGCAGCTGATGGCCTCTCCCAGAGGGCTCCAAGGTACTTAATAGCACACTGCGCAGTGTGATATGGAGCATCCTCTCTTTACCCAACTCTAGTGTGTCTGTTCAGTCCAATAAACACTGGCTGGGAAGCACAACATGCACTTGTCCTTCCCTGGAGAGAAGCTGCAGGCTCCAGTTTGAAGGTCAAGTAGAATGTTGAGGGGAGGGGTCCTTTTTCTTTCGGTTGGTGTTAATTAGCTGTCCGTGATTCGCCTGCCAAAAAATGCTCTTTTTTGTTGTTGTTTTCATTTTAAAAATTATTTTACAGTACTGCACAACTTGTATGTCAACTGAATTGTCCCAGACTAACATTTCAAAGTGAATTTGGTCTAATTGCTCGCTAAATATACACGTTGATATGTCGGCTGCTCCTGGAATATATCTGCATCATGGCCTTGTTCAAAAGCAAACAAGAAAATCTGAAGAAAACAAAACATGTCACACGCTCAGATTTGATTAAAGTTGGTGTAGGTCGAAAATAAGTGCAGCATATTTTATCGTGTGCTGCTTTTGTAAGACTTGCTCAGATGAAACACCAGTGCAGGGTGGAGGCTGGGAATTGGAATGGGTTCAATCAAAGTTTACCTCTCACTAACTGTCAAAAGGAATTCAACAGCAGCATTCTCAGCACTAGCGATACAATTCCTTTCCTTTTCCCTTGTCTTTCTCTATTATTTCCCTGCTTCTGTTAAATTTGCAGTTTTTCCTCAAACGCCTAAACGCTGCAACTGGATCTGTAGACACAGTGAAAAGCGAGTGCCATTATGCTGTGCTGTTTCAGCAAGCCTACGAGAGCTTTTCGCTTGTTTTCACTCCGATTGCAATTCTTACAAATGTTTTCTCAAAACACTTCACACACACAAACACGCACACACACGTGTTCAGAGTGCATTCACCGGAAATGTGCATTTTGCTACTTCAGATCTTTAAGAATTGAGAAGAAATCAGCGACCCAGTCATTAGTGTACACAGTAAAATGTCCAGTGATAATTCAACTGTAATAGAGTACATGTGAGTCCAATAGGGTCATATGTAGTTTGCAAGAGTTGATTAAACACTGAGCATATTAATGTGTATGGGGCACTTTGTATTTTTTATTTTTTTTGTTCTTTTTTTGGGATAAACAGAAGAAAGCCTTTGCTTGAGGGGAAATTAACAGTGAACTGTACAATGTGTTTCAACAGTCTTACCTCTGATTTAAGCCCTCTTTACCTCTTACATTACATATTACATTATTTAGAAGCTTAGTCCAGCGGTATGAATAATGAACTGTGTCAGATGAAGTGTTTCCTTCTTGGGGATTTATTATTTTTTTAAGAATTGCAATTAAATATGCATGTTCGGACTTCATTAATAGAGCCTTTCAAAGCGGAGTTCCCCCCTACTGCCAGAGCACGTCAGGCAGAACGCTTTAGGAGAGTTCCGGGCTGTTCCCTGCTCCTTGTTACCCACATTCCATTTATTTATATTTATTCAGTCTTCCACATTAAAGCAAAATAATATTTTCCCCTCTAATGCTTGGCTACAGTTCACAGCAGCTGAGAAACAGCTAAACAAACAGCTAAAGAAACAAATAAAGAAAGAAATAAATAAAAGGCTAGTGGAAGAAAGGAATTTGTTGTTAACATGGGAGGATGTCTAACCCTGGCAATGCTAAAAATAGGTATCATGACAATTTGGCCTACAAAATAATGGAGGCAACAGAGTCAAAGCTGAGGCCATGTTTGTAAACTTCACGGCGGGAAAAATCCTGAAAGAGCTTTGTCTCTGTTCGAGACATTTTGCCGGGCCCGTTCCCCGACAGTAGTCGTCTAAACGCGGCGCTCGATGTCGCCGGCGGTTCTGCCGCTCTGTAATCCCACAAGGGGCGAAAACGAGCGGCCGT
This sequence comes from Anguilla anguilla, assembly GCF_013347855.1. Lineage (NCBI taxonomy): Eukaryota > Metazoa > Chordata > Actinopteri > Anguilliformes > Anguillidae > Anguilla > Anguilla anguilla. The sequence goes on along the minus strand of NC_049206.1, from coordinate 54,767,840 downwards.
TAGCTGAGGTTAAGACGAGGCCTTCGGGACCCGTTAGCTCGTAGGCCCGACAGCGGCCCAGCAGCGCTGCAGGCGGCGGATGGCAGTTGGGCGACGGCAGTTGGAGGGACGGCAGCGTTAGCGTCTCGTCTGAGGCGGGAAACGGTTCCCCCGCTGCCTGCTGCCTGCCTCAAAACATATTACAGCAGCGTTTGTTTTTTTCTTCCAAAAGCCACTTGCTTGTCAACTGCAAGACTAAATAAATAAATAAATATATAATATACTTAGGAAGGTCACTGTAACTGCACGTTTTTCTGTCGCTCCGAGCGGCACACCAGTTTGAGGTGCCATTAATGAGACTTCTTGTAGTTTCCCAGCATTCCTTGTGCCTTAATTACCTTTGGCTCAGGCCCTGAATTAATGATGCGGGAGCAGATTGCCACCTTGTAGTGTTACATGTATGTGTGGGTTTTGCATGTGCCCTTTGTCTCTGGGGTATTAATTCTTTGCTGGGGTATTAACTCTTCGCTGGGGTATTAACTCTTTGCTCCTCCTCCTGTTTGTCTTCCAGCGGGAGAGGCTCAGGAACATCGAGCGGATCTGCTTCCTCCTGCGAAAGGTAACCGTGATCGCAGATCTCGCCCTCCGTTCGCACGGACAGCTGGCTTGGCCAATCGAGAGCAGCAAGCTGAGTGGGGTGGTGGATGTGAATCATTCGTGTTTCCGAGTGGCAGGGTTTGCAGATTCAACTGGTGAAACCATAAATGCAAATGAGTCACATGACATGGGTTTCTGTTTTATGTTAAGTGAACCTTTTTACTAACCTGCTGTACAAGCTACTGTTGTGCATCCATATTAGCCGATATCTTGCCTTTCACAGACAAGAATAATGATCTCAATATCATGGAGAGAAACATCCATTTCATGGTTAAATGCAGGGTGAACAATATTAGGTTATATATAAAGCTAACGAGGGAGTTCTGTAATGGGTCTGAATGTTCATTACTATAATATTCAGCCCCACTCCATTAATATAATATTACATGATAATAGAATATGTTGCTGCTGGACCATCATATTATGTCTGGTTACACTGCAGACTGTTCAGTGTTAAATCAACTCTCTCTCTCTCTCTCTCTCTCTCTCTCACACACACACACACACAACACGCAACACACACACACACATACACACACGTACACACACTCCCTTTCCCTCTCCCTCTGTCTCTCTCTGAGTCTTGTCCTAGTTGTGCTGTCTTCTGTCTTCCCGTTTTTACATGCTACTGAAACTCACCCCGATAATATTCATCATGCGATTGGGCAGCGTTGCAGTCTTTCCTGCTGAAGTGAGAGTGAAACATGGGCTGGTGCGTATGCACACATTTCACACGACATCCCTAAATCCTCTCCAGGCATTTCAGCGAGTGGGGTCCTGTCGGAGGAAACCGGGTTTGCAATGCTAGAGAATTTGGGAATGCCCAAAGTTTTCGACATTGATAATTTATCAATTGCCTGGAGACACAGAAACCACCCCCTCCCCAATAAATTAATAATGTGGCCGGATGAGCAATGTGATCTAGTTATTATTCTATTCTGAAGCGGAACAGAAAAAAACGCTGAGCAAGCGAAGCATTGGAGAAATTGATTTTTAAAAATGATTTAAAAAAAAAAAATGAATGTAGACCTGTGCATCCTTAATGAGTTAGCCTGCACGGAACGAGGCGTTTGATTAGCGTTAGCTTTGATCTTAGCTGTCGTCTCTGCGGGACCTGACGAACCTTGGAGACGCCAGGGCCGGTTACGATTCTGAAGCAGCGCGGCATCAATCTGGCGTGTGTTTCGGAGGCCCGTCTGCCCCTTCTGGCCCTCCGCGCGGCTGCCCGGTACCTGTATTTCTGGCTTCTGGCCCTCCGCGCGGCCGCCCGGTACCTGTATTTCTGGCTTCTGGCCCTCCGCGCGGCCGCCCGGTACCTGTATTTCTGGCTTCTGGCCCTCCGTGTGGCCGTTGGCCCTGGGGAGGTCAGGCTTGTCATCCTCTGTTTATCTGCTAAATACAGCCTGCGGCCCGTGTCACATAGAGGGGATGGGGGCGGGGGGCCAGGGGGGAGCTGGGGAGGTGGGAGTGGGCGGGGGGGGGCTGGGGCGTGGGGGGGGGGGCAGCAGTGTCCTTGCCAGAATGACCCACGCAGCACACGTGTGCCCTGTTGTTTCAGCTTTCCCTGAATCCGCGGCGGCGTCCAAACACAGTGCATCGCTCGTTTGAAGGAGCTTCTGTTGTCTTTCACACAGACATGAGACACGTTTCTTTTCAAAAAACAATCTTAGTACCTGAAAACTTGATTTATCTCAAATATTTTTAATTGCTCTTCTTTTCTTTGCTTTTTCCCTTCCTAGTCTCGGGTACAGAAACATACTGTATAGCCGTTGTCGTCTGTGTTGATTTACAGAATGAGGTATTTGCATTGCGTTTGTGATGCAGCGTATGCCTTGCAAACCTAAAATCCTGGCAAGCAAGCTAGTCCAGGCTTGGTTCTGCTGTGAATATCATTCATAAAGGTACATGTTGAATATGATCGATAAGTCATTTCAGAGGAATCGTATTCAATTCCAGGTGAATGGGTCGTTCAACATATTTTTGAATGATCAGATTTTCAAATAAATGCACAAGGATTAATAATGAAAGTCTCCTTGTGAACATGTCGTGTCCATATTGACAAATTCATGATTCCATCAGTCGAGTGAGAATCTGGATAGGCGGACAATAATATATGGCTTGAGGTTCACATTTTTTATGTGTAGTCTTCTCTCCCACCAGCAATAGACTGCCTCAGGTAGAAATTGTGGAGCAGCTTCCAAGTTTCTACCTGAGAGTCTGTCCCTGGTTTCAACCTGAGTCAGCCCCTGGTCAAAGTAAACCTCCGAGTTGTCTATTATTGATTTCTATGATGTCATTTCTACCCAAGCCTTGCCCTGGTCGAAGTAAACCTCCGAGTTGTCTATTATTGATTTCTATGATGCAATTTCTACCCAAGCCTTGCCCAGGGCAAAGTAAAATTGAATGTGTTCATCCATCGTAGGGCAGTGTAGAATATTCTATCACCTGTCCATCACACAATCACGGCATTCAGACGGTAGAGGTCATCTTGGCAGAGATTATCTCGTTATCTCGAAACGACAACTTTTGTTATGTCGAGATAACGAGACGAACAGGTAGTGACCACGAGAAAACAGCTTTTTTGCTATGTTGAGATCACAAGACGACAAGCGGTGATTTCAAGATAACGGGAACAAGGAAATAAATATTGCATGACCTCTACGAACTTCCGTAAAAAAACCCATTTTACACTGAGGGTTTTAACGTCAATTAAGTTGGCATTCTGGAGTGCTTCTTTAATTGCATTGTGTGGGCCCCAAAAAAAATAAAATAACTTCTCAAAATTCTGCATTCTCAAAATGTGTGACAGCTTAAGGAAACAAACAACGAGCAGATCAAAGCAGAACCAGCATTAGAAAAGTGGAACCCTCCCCCTGTGGGTTTCTCTCCCAGGTACGGGAAATTGCCAACTTTTTTTTTTTTTTTTTTTTACCGTCTGAATAATCACAGATTATGTAAAAGCGCTGGGCTTTAATCCTAGGCAGTAGCGGTGGGGAGAGAAAAAAATGTTTCATTTCTACTCAACAAGCAACTGACAGCCAGCTGCCAAGCAATTTAAATTAATATTAAACACAGGCTGTGTCGTTGTCTCCTCCGCTCAGTAGTTTGTGCATTAGATTCCACTCAGCCTTGTGTGGCATTTCTTTTTTTTCATCGTATTTATAGATTCTTCAGCGGGAAATGCTCTTTTTCTACTTTGCTTATGGAGATGTATACATCTCCTTAGCATTACTGAACATTTACATATTCCCGCCAAAACACTCTCGGAATTCCCACAGGGAGTGAAAATTAATGTTGAAAATTGCATTCTGTATTTGTGTTCTGCATCCGTTAAAAAGTTTCTTGCATTTCCATATGGGAATGTAGGCATACAGTACACTACAGGGTGATCTGGACAGTTGTCTCTCTGTCCTTTGATTTCAAATGAAGTCATTTTACACTTTCAAGATTTAAAATTTAAAAAATCCAGGATAGCTGCTTTTCAGAAGCATAGAGGCCTGGAGTCGCTCAGCAGGCTGGTCTTCTGTATTGTATAGACGGTCCGATACGATCTAGCTTCAGAGTGAACAGGACCACAGCCCGGTCGACCAAAGAACCACTCATCTCGTCTCGACCCACCCCCCTCCCCCCATTTTTCCTCTCTGATTTCCTACTTCGTTCTGAAATTCAGAGTCTCGACAGAGCGGCGAAGGCCCGGTTGTTCTCCAGCGCCGGTGTCAAGGCGATTCTCCTCTCTCAGCCAATCGCGGTGGAGCACTCGGCGGCGGCGTCTCCCCCCGCGGCCGCTCGCCTTCCGCCCGCCGTGTTTGTTCTTCAAACGGGGGGGAAGCTACGTTTTGATGTTTCAGTACAAAGGATTTTCCCGTTCCTTCCCCTCGCAGTGCGTGGTTTTTTCGCATTCATCTTTAAAGGCGTTAGCGGCGGCAGCACGATAGCGCTCGACAGGCCGGCGTGCGAGAGTCGCCTTCCCCGGGTTTCGTGGGGAACGAGGGACGGAACGGAACGTAGCGTTCGCTTCCGTCGGCAGCAGCGACGAGGCTTATGGGCTATGCGATATCAGCTGTCAATCATGCAGCACCAGTGGATACAAGTGTCACCAAGGCTTATAGACTTACAGCCAATGTGAAACGCATGCTAAATGTGGGCCTGAATAATGTTTTTTTTTTTTTTTTTTTGCTTCTTTAGACTGAATGTGGTGCATCTCAAATTTTCACGATGCCATCTGAATCTGGATTTGAGATTTCACTTTCCGAGCGTTTGCTCTCGCCTGGTTTGGGCCTCGTTTGCACGGATCTCATTTTCTCTGTTTCCTTCTGATTTTCCCTTCTTCGGTTGCCAGTTGCTATGACTAAACCGACGGAGAATGCGGAGCCACATTTTTACTTTCCGTCGTTTTTTCCCGAATCTAAAAATAAACATCTGCAGAATCCGAGCAGCGCACGCTACAGAAATAAATGCCTGTATTAAAAGCGGCGTATTAATGGATCCATTTTCATCATCTTCACTAGAGAGAGGGACAGAGAGAGCGAGAGACATAGGACTCGAAAAACACCCAAATGCAACACTCAGCTGAGACCTAAATAACACAATAAGGGCTGTTGTAGTGTTCATCTTTCGGCAAAGGCTAGGACACTTGCTCGGCCTGTTCTATTGTTAAATCGTAAATGGACCGCACATACAGAGTGCAGCTCCCTCTTCTCGGCCACTCAAAATGTCAAATGTTTACACCTTCGGTCTGATCGAATCTCGGTAATTGGAAACTCAGAAATGTGTCACGGTTTTTAACTGCGGGTACTCTTTGCTTGGTCGATGGTGGTTATTGTCAGAGTATATCGAGCTGCCCTCCTGGTCAGGTGTCCCTTGTCAAAAAAAGGTTCTATATCTCGGTGGGTTTGCCTGGTTGAATAAACGTTCAGTGGACCAATCGTTCGGATTTAGACCCATTGATTTCCGGTTCACCATCGGGGTTGGCTTCTTGAAGCAGCGGTTCTGCCTAACTAACCAAAAAACCTGCACTTTTTCCATGTCGGTGCAGATTCCACATTGAGGCCTTGTCCCATTAGTTTTAGGCACCGGAACCTTCCGGAAGCAGAGCCCACGCCCTAGCGTTCGAGCAGCGTTCTCCACAGACGAGTTCTTTATAAGACACCAGACCCTTCCCGAAGCAGAGCCCATGCCCCAACTTTCGAACAGCATTCCAAAAATGAGTCCTTACCTCGACGCCTCTCTCGCTCATGCACTGCTGCAATTTCTCGAGCTGGAAACAGAGAGATCTTGACGCTGCCTTCAGCAAAAACTTCCTTTTCCTTTAAACTGCCCAGGGCAGGGCGTGGGCATCCTCTGGGACTCAAACGCTTGCTGTTCTGTTACCCTGCTAGCGTGGATATCATGTACGGCATCAAGGAGTCTGGCAGCACTGCCGGGCTGGGCTTTGAATATGCATGAGAGGCTGAGATCACTGTGAACCGAAAAAGAGAGAGCTGATTGAACATCGCTGCTTATTAGCTCTGATGTAAATGCTAAACTGACTTTTCAAAGATGAAACATTAAAAATTAAACACATGGAGCCTGGTTTTAAAAATAAATAAATAATAAAAAAATCTTCCAGGCTAGTATTACACACACAAAAAAAAAATTCTACTCCAGTGTGTGCTTTTAAAAAAAAAAAAAGAATTCCTGCAATGTTCTAGAACCTCCACTGCTTGTTACATCAGAATTAGAATGTTCGGCGGAGAAAAGGGTGAATGGCGGCTCTCCGTGTCTCATTTTCCCCTGTACGAGGGTGTGAAAGGGCCCCAGTCGCCCATTAGCTTGTCACCAGAGCGTCGGCCCGACGTGCCGGCAGCTGAGGTGTGACATTCGCCCCAACGAGCTTCGTGTCATCATTAGCGCCAATCTCGAAAAGACACAGTGCTCTCGATGATCGCTAAATTAAGGCAATTATCTGCCCTCCCCTACACCTACACCACCCCCCCAAATTCCTGCTTCCCCCTACTCCCACCCCTTAATTTTCTACTCTAACCCCCCACCCCCGCCAGTGTCAACCAGCAGCCCCTTCATTCTTTAACCCTGAGTCCCAGGCTTGAGGGGTATTCCCACTACCCTGTGTATTCATCACGCCTGAGCTCTGGCAGATACCCTATACCATTCAAAGGGAAGTGTGTCATGGAATTTAGCATTAATGGGCTGATGGGAGGTGTGGTCCTTAGCTCCTCAAACTGACTTCAAAATATGGAACTCTGGGTTGACCCCTTTTTTTAACAAACATGTGGGGTGATTCAGTAGCCAACCTCTAGTTCATTCTAAATGGTTTCCGACTTCATACTTCATTGTAGGTCCAGCTCCATCTTTTGTGAGGCTCTCGAGTTGGTCGATGTTTGGCTCTGTTTGCTAGTTTTCAAAAAAACGGTTAAGTTTAGCTAAATTGCCCGTTCACTTCTTGGGAAAAAAAATGCACTGAATTGAACATGTGCTTGCATAACAAAACAGAAAGTACAGTACGTTCATTTGATATTGTGTCTCTCAGGAACAAGTGTCTTTTAAAGAGAAAATAAGTATAATCATTTGCTGCTCTTAATTATCGCCACTGTTGTAAGAAGAAAGACAGTAATTGGATACTAGAAGCTCTTTTGATCTCCGATGGCATAGAAAAAAAAAAATGTCGCTAAAATGAGAACCACGGCCAGATTAATCCCAGCAACCAATGAGGCGGAGAACATTCAGTGTGGTACACGCCCATTTATATGCAAATTTCACATTTGTTCCCGAGGATTCTGTTGACTGTTTCTCTTTCTGTCATATTTCTGCAGAGCCTTGCGAACTCCTCTCACTATTGCCACTCCGCCATTGTAACGATGACTCTGGAATTCTGTCGTTGCCGTGGCTCCCGCAAGACATTTAATTACCTGCTCTTTTCTACTGGAAGTTAATCAGAGTTGATTTCTATGGTGTGTGTGTGTGTGTTGTTATCGTCTATATTTAGAAACGGAACGTCCTTTGGAGTGTTGAATAAAATGTGAGAGAAATTTTGACACAAATGGTTTCAGCTTCTGAAGGAACTTGTGTGTTATGAAAGTAGGACTGGCCATTACTTTGTGCATAGAACATCTAGCTCTTTTTCTAAACAACTAGTCAGGATCTAATTATATTAAGCATTTTATGAGTAGCAGTGAGGACAAGTTGCAGGTACTAATTCAAAATTGGAAATCTGTACAATTATTTATCACACCTGTTTTTTTAAGTGGCAGCTGTCAGTACCTAATTAGAATGTGAAATCTGTAGAAGTAACTGTTGTGATAAGTCTCACATACAGTCACAATTCTGCATTACATATAGTAAAATGATTTTGTGCTTCAAAAACTATAGCAAGAGGCAGTCTAGATCCTTGATATTGTTGTTCAACAGCACCTCATTCTCTTAATTGTTCAATTGGAGCCATTGTTTGAATTGGACATCAATTCAGGCATTCCAGGTGCAAACGATGCATTAATTGGTTAGTGACCTAACCACTTCTCTGAAAAAAACACAAACAACAAGGGCACCAGGACTGAGGGACTGTATTTGAATTTACATGTTTGTGTTGGCATTGTGATTGCTTATTGGGCTCAATCAATTCCACTGAACATTAAGCTTCTGGTGGAGGAGCGCAAATTACCAGTTGCTCTCAAGTAGAATTAAGCGGCCTACATACTTTTGGCTGTGGGCGGACTGAGAGTGGAGTGTGCTACAGGAATTAGCAAATTGCTCTCGGGCAGGTTCATTGTGCTGAGTGATCTCCACCTGTGTGCAATCAGGCATTGATTTCTGCAGCTTAAATAAATGCAGGTGTGCGAGACCCTGGAGGTTAGTATTGTGAGACTGTGATAGAAGAGGGGGCCCCCCCAATTATGGCAATCGCAAGTTTTTACTGCTTGTTTTAATGTCCTTTTGCTAGTCCACTGGCTTCAATGGGTACACTAGCAGAACTGGATAGGCATTCTAAAATCTAATGGGCATTTCTGAATTCTAACGGGCATTCTAAAATCCAGAATGTCTATTAGATGTACCACTGCACTCGAGAGAACCTATGGTTGAGTTTCTGAATTATCCAATTCTCCAGTTTTTCCTATGGCATACAAGAAAGGAGATTTACTTGATCAACTTGGTGGGTGGGAAAACGGGAAATATTCTTTAGGATTTTTATTTTTTATTTTTGAGGGGTCTAACAGTACCACCCAGTACAGCATGATGATATTGGGGGCTGTTTCTCCAAAGTTGGGGAGAGGGAATATGTCCCCCCTGGGATCAATGTTCATGATTGCATATGAATTTCGAAAAAGCTATAGTCTATAATTTTGAATGCAATATGCAGTCCTTAATGGAATTTTGAAATTAGGTTTTTTTTTATTTTTTTTATTTTGGTCTCCCTTCTATTTCTGGTGTGACATCATTAGCCTGTCAGTTTCCACAGTGGAGCCATCAAAGGCACATGCGCTAACCTTGTTAATTGCATGACTATGCACATTAGGTTGAATTTGAGCTTCCATTTCCAAATTTTCAGCTTGCAGGAATATCCATTTTTATCATTTCATTTGGCAGCCTTCCATCCAGAGTTACTCGAGAGGCTCTGATGGCAAGATGAGAAACGTATCTTTTCATGAAATGTTAAACTCTAGCTACAGTGCCACGGACTTTAATATCAAGATTTTATTTATTTCTTTTTTGCCCTTTATTACTCTAGTCTCCAGGTCTCATCTCTTATGCATTTCTTTTTTTTGTTGTCCAAATGAACATAAGCTTGTGGAGGGGAGCTAAAACCTGTGGGGAAATCTAAAGGTTTACAGGCTCTAATAGCACTCAGGTGGTATAGATTTGCGTTTTTACCAAAATGGCTCACGAGTCAACCAGTGTCCCGAGCCCATGTGATCAGTCTGAGAAGTGTGTAATTAAAGTTAAGTGGCGTTAATTGGTAACCACGGCACAGCCACTGCTGGGGAAAAGAAAAGAAGAAAAAAAAAAAAGAATGGAGCATTCTGGGAATAATAACCCTCCAGTCGGTGCGGGGGGGAGGAGCGGGAGTCAAACGCGCATCAGTGAGCGGAGCGTGAGAGCTCTCGTTAGGCACCTAAAAAACACTGAATGGGCCGCGACACTGAACGGGCGCTTGTCCCATGGAGGGGGATTAAGAAAGGAGCCCTCCAAACGCACCGGGGAACCTCTCGAACTTCGGCTCTGAGTGACTCTGAGCAACTGCAGCGGAGTCTCTTAATTACTGAGAGGGTCTGACCTGTTGGAGTGTCTCTTTCTCTTGACTGGGCCCAGGGCTTGGTTCTTATGAGGAGGGGGGAGGAGGTTAATTGCGTGCTTATGAGCCTAAACATTTTTTCCAACTTCTCGTCCTGTATCGGTGTTACCCTGGAGCGGTTCGTGTTCTTCTGTAGTGCAGATAACTCAATCTAACCTTGGTACATTTTCGCCTTAACTTGTGTCTATTAAATAATAAATATTTTTGGCCGGAGGGCCATTGAAACAGTTTAAAAATGTGCAATTTAGTCTTTTTGCAATCTGCTTTTAGCAGACTTACAGAAGTGTATTTAACATGATAAGTAAACACCACAACAGCAAGAAATGGGCAATGTACAGAAACAATAAAATAAGTGGTACCATCAAGGCGCATGTCTGAAGACCTGTAAAATAAGTTCTGTGGAAGTGAAAAATCCTACAAAGAGCTTCCACTGCATCCTTTCAACTGACAAGTTCAGTCGGTTATCTGATGACAAAACACAAACCAAAAACCAAAAAAAAAAAAAGATTCTCTGAATTTATTTTTTTTATTTTTTTTATTGTGGGAAAAACTTCTCAGCCTGTCAGCAGAACGCGGGCCACGTGAGAACTTCTCACCAAAGATGGCCGACGGGCACGTCTCTCGCTCTGATGCACGGGGTCTGTCCGATGTGGGTGCCGAAATGTGCAGAGTAATCTCATCTCCTTCGCGGAGCTCTCTCTCTCTTTTAATTTTTTTTCGAGCTAATGAAGTCGAGTTCAAAGTGCGGCGCTGGGAAAAAAAAAGGGGTGTTGGGGTGTTGGGGTGGGGGGGGGAGGAACAGAAGCACTGTGCGCCCCAAAGGTAGTCAGCTGCGGAAGAGGCCTCGGGCCGGGCGAAACGAAGCTGTAATTACGGATCGGTCCCGGCGTTCTCCTCTTCGGCTCCGCCAGCTGCTCCAAATTACCACTTTTCAATTAGGCCCAAACGCGGCTCGAAGCCGCCCCCGTCGTCTTTGTGACGTCACCCGGACCGGGGCTGCGCAGACGACACAGAGGGGCCGCGTGCCAAGTTAAAAATATTGTTTCCTGATAAGTGTGTAATTATTGCACTGAGATTAGAAATCCCTGAAATAGTTTTAAATGAGGTCGTGCTTTGGTACGCTTTCACAGTCTGACAAGGAAGGAAGAAAACACTGGATAGATTTTTTTATTTTATTTTTTTTTTCCTCTTCCTGCCATTTTCAATGCACAGGAATAGCTACAAAACATTAGCAGCTGGACGGGTTTGTTACTGTTACACTAGGTGTAGATAATAAAAATGGTATAAAATGGAAAAACCCCTGTGTGCCGTTATAATGAATCCACTTCCCCTCCCTTAGGCATCCTAGTTTTTATATTTAAGAAATCAGCCCATGCTTTCCTTGACCTCTCTTCCCCCAGGCATGCAGAAATTGTATTAAAATTACACTTCCCATCCCAAAAATCCATAGCAAAGCTTTACCTTTCACAATATCCATTAACCCTTTAAGGCGTACGATCACTGACATGCAATTAGAATGTTCATAACTGAACATTCTAATGCTGATGTCACAATCTCTACTGGTAATTTAAAGCAATGGAGTTCTAGAACTCTGACTTGGCAAAAAAACATTTCAAAAAGCCTACTCTTCAAAGGGTTAAATATAGCCTGTCCCTTACACCCTCATACCCACATGCAACTTATACAGGGGGTGCTCCTAGGTGAAATAAACTGATCCAAGCTTTGCCCTACTGCAGCAGCATAGTACTTCCATGTGCTGTACATTCCCCAACCCTGCACAGAAAGTATGATATCTGGGGGGGGGAAACATTACTAGTTTACCATTTTATTCATTCATTCTCATCTTATTTTCAAAGCTTAATTCCATTTGTTCATGATTGCTTGATGTGGGGCATGAGCTCAAGATGAACATATAAACAAGATCCTTCTGACATGTGCAAGGCTTGATTGGATTGATCTGTTTATGCAATGAGTGAATGAATTCATCTCCGGTGTACGGCACTGTAAATTGGCAGCTGGTGGTTAAGGTAATCAGAGAAGTTCAGAACATTGGTATTTTACAAATATTTATCTTTTATATTTAGCTTCAGTTAAATTGTCTGAAATGTTCAATTAAAGGAAATTGGTTTTTTTTTTAGATGAGCTCCTGCATTTGCTTTGTGTGTGTACAAAAAAAGAAATCACATACTGAAGATCACAAGAGGAGCATAAAATACACAGTGGTCTTCTCTCACCGCACCCCACCCCCCCTCACCCCCCACCCCCTCCCATTTCCTGGGGCTGAGCTACAACGCATTGTAGCAGAAATCCCAAACACTGTGTAGTGTGTTTCATTGTTCTACCTCCCCCACAGAACCACACGAAGCCACAGATGAATCAGCACAAACTCCCAATTGCTTTGTGCTTTCACACATACTTCTCCAAACAGGCCTCCTCATGCACTGTTTTACCAATGTTATTGCCTTTTTTCCCCAATTGCGTACATCAGATTGAGCAGCTATTTATAGAGCAATTTGGGCACTGCGGCAGTTCGCGACAGTGTCAGAGTCAGCGGCACTGTTGATTCAATGGGTCGCCTTTGACAACAATGCAGAAATGCATCTGATTGGCACAGCAGTGATGTTTTGGAGCAATGTAGATGGCAGATGGCCTGAAATGAGTTGTACCGAAGTTGCTATTTTGGTCTTTGTTGTTTTTAGCACTTACTACGCGTGGGTGTAATTGGGGACTGTGTGTTTTTGGGTTTTTTTGAGGGTTTTTTTTTGTTCGTTTTTTGCAGGGAGGTGGTGGACTGCCTCATACATTGCAGTAGTACTTCAGCTAGTGGTCTCAAATGTGGCATTACATTACATTACAGGCATTTAGCAGACGCTCTTATCCAGAGCGACTTACACAACATTTTACATAGCATTTTACATTGTATCCATTTATACAGCTGGATATATACTGAAGCAATGCAGGTTAAGTACCTTGCTCAAGGGTACAACGGCAGTGTCCTTACCCGGGAATCGAACCTGCAACCTTTCGGTTACAAGTCTAGTTCCTTACCCACTGTGCTACACTCCATGAAACAGGGTGGCTGTAATTCAGAGACAAATTCCCACTCATTTATCACCAATTTATGGCGCCCATCTAGTGGATGCTCGTCAGTCATTATTTATCAGAATACTCGAGCGCATTATTTCAAGAGGAGCGGTTCATGTAGCCAATGATAGAGGGGGACGATTCCGTGGCCTTAATGAAGGTTAACCTTAGCTCTGGACCTAATCTACAATATGTTACAAAATTTTATTTTCATAATAGTTGCACATTACATAATTATTCATCTACAGGTTAATAACCTAAAATGAACTAAGAATTAACCATCAAACAACCTAGATCTGGCATAACAATGGATTTAATGCCCGTGTCCCACCTCATCAAAGATTTAACACTCATTGTATTTACACTTCAAATTTATTTAATATTATTCTGTGCTTGTGTAAGTACTGCCACTGACGCATCCCAGATGAACTAACAGGCTCTTTTTTATGTTGCTGTTTGTTTCTGCTTAATTATTTCAACCATAATAAATGCTATTACAAGTAGTCATAACCTGTACTGATATAAAGAAATAATATTCACGTGAGGGGAAAAAAATGAATGGGTCAATAATACGTCGGCCATGTTTAATGTGAATGGGTTGATCTCAGCCATTTAGCTTTATCCTCAGGCTGCTGGACAGTTGCTAGTGTAACTCGAGCATAGCCACTTACATTCTCATACGATGTCGGTTTCTCTCTCTCTACAACAGTGCCCGCTTCATTAACGTGATTGTGATTAGCCGCTAAAGCCTTGCGGTTTTTCTCCTCCTCCCCAGCTGGTGCTTCCGGAATATTCCATCCACGGCCTCTTCTGCATTATGTTCCTGTGCGCTCAGGAGTGGCTGACTGTGGGCCTCAATGTCCCGCTCCTCTTCTACAACACGTGGAGGTAAGGACCAGAATCGCCCCTTCCCGTTTTCCCGAAAACGGCCGGCCCCTTTCAAAAAACAGCTGCGCGCGCTCGGTGCCAGTGGCTTGTGGTTCACACTTCGCTGGCGTTGGCTGTCGCTGTCAAACATGTGCCTTTACTCACCATCTGCTTTGACAAATGCAACCGAACAAAAACCGATAAAAGAAAACGGCCAAAAACTCATCTCGTACTACTAAATTATGTATTACAATTCATCTGTGCGAATAGATCAAACCTTATTGCCTCAGATTTAAGTTTCGGAAAGAACACAGTAGCATGAACCCCTGTTTATATGTCAACTGTGATATCTGTGAAAGCCTAGCAATTAAGAAACAAATGGGCTGCCTGTCAAAATTCAAGTCTCTTGTGTGTAAGTGGGGTTCTTTAGTCTTGCTGTTGTTTAGTTTAACAAACAACAGAAAGTGTAATCGCGCACGCCTCACCCAGCGACTCGAAGGACTCCGATTGGCTGCTTCTGTGCGGCTGGGTGAAGTCACATGACGCGTTTGCGTCTCGTTAGTTGCCCGAGCTGCCACATGGCCTTTGGCTACAGATGCCACTCGGGGTTGCAGCTGAGAGAACGTTCTGGCCCCCGACACGCCTGTCTCCCTCCCCCACCGAGCCCAGCTGAGGCCTGGTGCCTTTCCGCTTTTACTTCACTCCGCTCCGCAAGATTTCAGCTGACGCTCTTCCTCCCCCCTCCCCTCCTCGTCCTCCTCCTCCGCGTGTCTTTCTGTCTGAACTGTGTGACCTTCGGGGCACGTGGGTGTGCGAGAAGGAGAGGTACAGAGAGGGAGTAAAAGACAGAGGAGAGAACGAGAAGAAAAGAGGGAGAGAGAGTGAAAGAGAGGTGGGGGGAGAAACAGGGAAAGAGTCATAGAGAGGAACAAATAGAGTAGTTAAGAGGGGAAAAGGAGGTGAAGGGGGTGAGAGAGAAAGAGAGAGAGAGAGAATGAGAGAGAAAGAAAGGGGAGAGCTTCACCACAGGGTTAGCCATGCGGAACGAGAGTCCAGATAATAAGTCATAAATACGTATGAGAGTGAGGGGTCAGTGAGAGGGGTCTCGGAGTGGAGTTTGAGTGGATGGCTGTGGCTGTGGGCTCCCGAAATCTCCTTTTTTTTTCCTCAGACAACGGTCCTCAGAAGTACTTTCAGCATCTGGCTATTCCAGACAGGAGCCCAGATGAAAGCCGTACAAGCGTCAGCAGCTGTTGCGGTTGAGGGATTATTTGTTGTTTTGTTTTTGTTCCTCCCCGGTCATGAGGGCACCAACAGGAGGTGTGGCCTCGGGAACGGGCTGATCCAGCGTCTCTGAATGTTTCGGGCGCAATTTAGATCGGATTCTTTCCCGCGGCGTAAAAAAAAAAGCCTTTTGATTTGAATCTCATTACGCGTCATTAATATTTCATGTTAACACTTGGCATTTGCTGCCACACTTGCGGTGACGGTTAATTTGTGTACGCAGCTGGTCTGGCTTTAACCTGGGGCCCGGCGTGTCTGTGTGTCTCTCGCGCACCTGCCAGCGTCGCGTAGCGCTCGATCGTTTCTGATTTCGCCAGAGCAGGGGGCCCCCGCGTTTCGGCGGAAGCGAAAGCCGGCTTGGCAGGGGTCAGGGTAGAGGTCCGGATCCCCGAACCGGAGCCTGGAGCGGCTCTTCGCTCCTCGAAGACGGGGCGTGGCAACACCGCCTCGCTCCGGGGCTACCCGAAGCCGCCGCAGCTGCCCACCCTTCGCCGGACGCTGTCACATGCCATCTGGACCCCTAACGCGGAGGACGGAGCGGAATTTCAGCGCTCGAATCGGAATGCGGCGCGGCAGAAAGGCGACCGGCGAATGTGTGCTCGCCAAAAAAAAAAAAAAACATCCAATCTACAATTGTCCCCAAAATATTTCAAACTCTGTCCTCCTTCCCCCACGTTCTCGTCTGTCTTATTCCTTCTTTCTGAAGTGTTAACAATTATATTTACAGTTAACAATTTGGTATTTATCAGATGCTCTTATCCAGAGCGACAAACAAAGTATTTGTGAAGGGGGGTGAGATTGCTCAGCTGTCAACTTTACACAATGTTTAGATTTTGTCCGATGAGATTTCGAAAGAAAATCATTTTGAAGCGCAGATTTGGAACCTTGAAGTTCTCACCCATCATTCCCTCAAGTGCCATAATGTGCCAACATGAAAAAAATGTGAAAATAAAATGTGAACAATTCCCCCCCCTCGTTTACCACGTTGGGTCACACTTGCGAACGTATGGGGGATGTTCCGGTCCCTGAGGGGGGGGGTGTGGGAGGGGCCGCTGTTTCGAGCTGAACTACCCGTGCTTGTCCTCTCCCTCTTCGGTAGGTACTTCCATAGCCCCACGGACACGCCCGAGCTCCTCTACGACCCCGCGTCCGTGATGAACGGCGACACGCTCAAGTTCTGCCAGAAAGAGGCCTGGTGCAAAATGGCGTTCTTCGTCCTCTCCTTCTTCTACTATCTCTACTGGTGTGTGGTTTGTACCACTTTCCCCATGTCCCCGAGCACAGTATGAACTATATTAATCGTCGTTCGGTTATTAACGTGTGAGGAATAATGGTGACAGAATCTCTCGTTGTTGTCGTTCTGTCCTCCGCAGTTGTGCATATGTAAAATGCAGGGTTGGTTTTATTTTTATTTGTTTATTTTATTTTGTTGTTTTTAATTTAAAAAATAAAGTACATTTTTGTTGGCTGTCGGATGGTTTGTGCCATCCGAGCCACTGTTCTAGCGGTGGGTTGGCCCCGTTGCCTGGCACCGGATTCAGACTGATGTAAAATGAACTACATTTAGCAAAGAAAGGGCTTGAAGCTTTGATCTTCATTTCTCTGCATTGTTTGTTATCTAATACCTAAAAACATTCTTATGATCAATAAGTCTAAATTTATGAAGATCAAGAGCAGGGAGATGGTCCTTTCAGAAAGACCCCGGTTTTTTGGTGGCCTCTCAACGTGGTCATTTGTTTTAATTTTTTTTTTGTTACCCCCCCCCCCCCCACCCCCTTTCTGAACAGCGGTTGTGAACATGGTGTTGCTTCCCTTTATTATAGCGTGTACTGGACCTGACCTGAGATTTCACGCCTCATTGGTCGTAGTGAGTTTGACCCCCCCACCCATACTGTTCCTACTTAACAGCACTCCTGTTTTTTGGAAACACAGCCTGATGCCATGCTGTCCCTTTAGGAACTGGTGGATGTAGCACACAACCCAAGGAACCCACAAACAGTGCCCCCCCCCCCCCCCCCTTCCCACAGGTCCCAAACAGCTGGTGTTTTTGCAACAGGAAATCTTGTCGATACGGTGGTTGCAGCCCAGTTCAGCAAAATGGCAGCCATTTATAATTCAGCAGTGCTGCCCTGCTTGCTTATATTAGTCCCTTTCATGTCAATTGGTATTTTAACCATTATGCATGACAGCCTTACCCTCGCCTACCCCATTTACATACACATGCACACACACACCTAACCCTCAGCCCTCCACCCTCTACACGCGCACGCCCACACACACACGCACATGAACACAAACACACACATACAAACATGCAGGCATGCACACACACACATATACACACACACACACACACACACATATACACATGCACACACACACACATGCACACACACCCATACACACACACACACATGCACATGAACACAAACACACACATACAAACATGCAGGCATGCAAACACGCACACACATATACACATGCGCACACACACACATACACACGCACACACACATGCACGCGCGCACACACACACACACACACGTGCACACACACACATACACACACACACGCACACACACACACATTAATGTTCCTCAGCATGCCCCAGTAACCCACACATATTATAACTAACAACTGTGTGGCATCTGCCGCCAAGCACACTTCCCCTCGCAGATCAATGAAAAATTGAAGATTGAGCGAGGCAGGAGGTCCGCACCCAGGCAGCAACCGGCAGCCACAGCTCATTAGCCGAACCCCCCGCTTAAATCTAATGAAACGCAGCTGACGGGGGCCGCCCTGGCGAGACGGGGGACGATGGGGGGGGGGGAGAAAGCTCAAAATAAAAACTTCTGCTACGCGGGGTCGCTCTTCGAAAAGGGCAGGGCTGTGGCTTTTCGAACCCCGAGCCGGTAGACGCAGATCCCAAACGCGACGCTCGCCGTTGCCACGGCGGCCCCCTGATGTTCGCAGCTGCGCTGCGGTGTAAAATGGAGGCTGTGCCTTGGCGGAGTCACCCTTTAGAAAAGGCCGCCGCTGCTAAGCAAATTTAAATAAGTAATGAGGTCTGTAATGTGCTAGGAGACAGCGGCTGTGCGCGCACACACACCGCATCGCTCCTTAAAGTTCTCGCCCCGGCGCCCTCGCTAACGGCGTCTCCTCGCACGCCACGGCCGCGGCCGGTTTGCCGCGTCAGCCCGTTCTCTCGTTTTTATGAACGCGGTAAACGCGGTTCGTAAAAAAAAAAACGGCATCTGATTTTTTTTTTTCGCACACGCGGCAAATTTTCCTGTATTCCATAAGACCCGGCGGTCGCGTAAATCGCAGGATTTTTTTTTTCAAACGCAAGGTTATTAGTGATTCAAACTGAAATACGGCGGTTGGAGTGTCATCGATGCCATTTCCTTGAGCTAACCTCGGCATCCCTGTTTTATGTGGGTGTGGCATTGGCCGCATCAGGAGAAATTGCGTTCCTTTCGACCTTGCGCACACACACGCGCAGTCCACTCTGTATGATCCACAGGGCTGAAAAAAATTGTCATGTTTAATCTCTCCATCATCCGGATCAGTCCCCACCCTCCCCCAACCCCACACTTGCTGAAGGAGGCAGGCAAATACTGCACATTAATAACTTTAATCTAGTGACAAAGTGTTCCTGGCACCAGATGCTGTGTTGGAGGGAGGCTGGCTAATTAACTTGCACCTCTGTTGGGTGAGAGAGTCCTTCCGGCGCGTTAGCACCTCCGCATGGGCAGGCGCTGGTTTGGGTTTTTTTTTTCTTTTTGGTTTTTTTTTTTTTTTGGGTTTTTTTTTTTCCTCCTGTCAAAATTCTGGAAGCAGGGAAGAAGTTCTTCTTTCAGTCATGGCTGTTCAGCTAACGAGATGGGTGAATACACTGCTCCAGCATAGTCATTTCCCCCGTGAATTTCTGCTCTTCAAACATTGACCAAACATTGATATTTTTATCCTTTATCTCTTACAAGAATATACTCCATTGTGTTTTTGTTTTTATTCAATGCAGTTTGTTGTCATAGCCTTTTTTGTTAGTTTTCTGGGGGGGTTTTGCAGTGCATACAAACAGTGACAGCTCCATATGTGGACAAAATTTTTTACTTTCAACTTAAAGCAATCAGAAATAAACTCCTTTAACACTGAGAAGCATTCAGCCCTGGCCACCATCAACCATCAAAACATCTGAACCCCAGAGGAAGCATGAATCAGTACTGTGTTGCTTGATTTCTGCATTTTTCTTAATGAACCACATATTTTCAGGAGTGGTTTTGGTGTCCAGAACTGAGCGTGTGTCGAATGTTCATGCGAGTGGGTACCCGTATACTTACAGCTGCTCTTTGTTTTTTGTTTTTCTCTCTCTCCTAGTTTGATCTACTCTTTAGTAGCTTGGTAACGCGTAGCATCTGCGTCAGAGCTCTCGCCGTGAGAGAGAGCCCTCCCTGGGATGTTGGGTAAACTCAAGTCGGGTTTTTTGCACTTGGATTCTGGAGAACCAATTTGGAGCAAAAAGAGCACTTTTCAGGCTGCAAGCAATTTTCACCCGGAGGGTCGGGGGTGGGCGTGGTGAAGGAGGAAGGGGGGGGAGAGGGGGGGTGGGGGGGGGCGGGGGGGGGGATGTGTGTTTGTCAGTCTGGAGAGGCAGCATTTTTACAGTGGGTTCCTGTCTTCTCAACATACGTTAAAGGAAATGTCAGCGTTTACAGTTCTCGGTCAAAGGCACAGTCGTGTACGTGCGTCAGAGCGACTACCTACAGTACGTCTGTCTGTCTGTCTCTCCTAGGCCAATGTTTGTAATATCAGCTCCCACCCGCCACCGCCCCCCCCCCCCCTTTTTACCCCCACCACCCTGTTCAGGAGCCAAGCGTTTGTTGCAATTGTCATTTTGCACAGTTTTTTCCGTCTCAGGCACAGCAAAGTACACTAGTCTGGATGTGGCCCTCTCACGTACTACTGGTAGTTTCAATTGGTGTCGTGCAAAAAAATATTTATACATAAGCAGGAAATGGAGACCAGGTCAAGGTAGCAAACAGGGTCATCGAATGTTGCATTTTTATCCGAGGCATACCTGGCCTGTATGTTCATACACACCTGAGCTTTTGTGATATGTGCATTTGTGTATTCTGAACAAAATTATTATTATTATTATCATTATTTTGTTTGTTTGTTTTAATTTTAATTGAAATGTCATCTATGAAGCATTACTGTATTGATATGGAAGCTGTGTGATAATACCTTGTCATTGTGCTGTTATTCGGTGACTTATTTAAGAAGTGCTTAATAGATACAAACTGCAATTATAAAGCTTTTTTTTTATTTAAAAAACATACTCCTGTAGCCTAATTCTAGAAACTTTTGAGGTATCACAAGTATACAAAATGACTTTGCACAATAGTTACTATGGTTTTGCACAATATTTGTATACCCTGACAGAGTGGAGGTCTTCCAGTACACCCAAAAATGCAAGTCGCCATTTTATGTAATGATGGATACAAAATTAGCCGCATAATTTCCACATTGTTATCTTTGAACACAGACCAAATCCATAATTATTTATTCATTAAGTTACATTTATCTGTATTTATTTGATTGGTTGTTGTTGCCTACTTACCTACGACTGCAGGCAGTTTCTGTTATAGGCTGCAAGTGTTAATAGAAAAGTGAAACTTTCTTGGTAATTCATCTATTGAAAAAGTATTGAATTATTTAAAACTACTTTCGAATCAAAAGTGTTTTTGTAAATGTTTCGCAGTGTTTCTGAAAAGAGACACAGACACAGATGGAAACTTGGAGCTTTCATTTTTTTGTTTCCCCATCAGTGTTTTTCAATCACAGTTGTTGCCAAAAACACCGTCTGAAAACAAGTTTCTGCAAACAGCGAAGCATGCAACACAATGACATTTCTGTTTTTAGGTTCTTTCATGAGATCCTGTGTACTTGCATAGTTTTTGATTTCTGTTGCATCAGAGTTGTTCCTCTGACTTTTACAGGGGAGGACAAAAAGAAGCTCACTGTTGTTGTTTGATCTTGTTTAGACATTTTATATCTTTGCCGTGTGTACGTATCCACCCATGGTTAATTTAGATATTATTAAATAAAGTATTGGTTATTTTAAAAACCTCCCTCTGGGTGTTTTTCTTTACAAGTCCTTAATGCTGTAGACTGTACTGGTTAAGTGAATCCAAGGCTGAATTATACAGTGGATAAAATGTGTTTTGTGACTATAAAACTTGCAATGAATGATTTGTGCTCTGCCTTTTGCCAAAGAAAAACAATAGTCTGGGTTCAATCAACATTTATCCTTAGTTTTAACAAACAAAGGCAACATTTGCTTTTTATTTTTTCACTTGCCATTCACCAAACTGAGTTTGTGAAGAAAAAATGTGCAATGCCTGCAAGTCAAAGTTAGAGAAATGTTTATTGAATGCAGGCCAAAGACTTGATTTTCACACTGTGGTTTAAATCACCAGACTGTTGGAGAAAATTGCCCTACCCTCTCTTCAGCTGTAACGAATGACTGTAGACACCTGCCACCTGCGAATCACAGGTGACTTCTTCTCCTGATTCTATTTTCATGCTTAAGAAATTACCTAAATTTAAAATAAGTGGAAAATATTATTAAACTGCATGATATAAGAGATTAAACAATGAAGTGCACTTGCTTAAATATGTGCATTTAGATAAGGATATGGAAGCAATACATAAGACCAGCCCATGGATTCTCTCAAATACAGTGGTGTATGTAGAGTAAGGTATAGAGTCAAGAGCTCTTACCGCCACAGAAGTCTGTAAGTAAAATTTGGCTTGCCGGAGACCAATCAAGAATTCACGGCGTAACTGAAATATTCCTGCTGTTATCAATTAAAATAAAAAATGATCACATTTGATTACGAGTTCCAGTATGAAGTGTACGCGTATGTACTGTGTGTATGTACAGCAGCCACAATATGCAGACAAGCACAGCTGTGTCGTTATTCGTTACTGTGAGGAACACAGGAAATTAGCTTCCACTGGATTGAGATCGCCAGATTGCCCCCCAAACGATTGATGGTTAGCCAAAGGAAATGTGCAAAAAAGATTTAGGACTTAATTAAATACACTTAGCTAGCTGGCCAAAAAAAAAAAAAAGATTGCAGGAAAAACGTCCTCAGTGAATGTAGGGTAATGGCAAGAAAGCAACACCAGCTGCGGTTGTGAATTCTCACAAGAGAGAATAATAGTGCCAGAGGTCTTGCTTGTTTTTTAGGATTACGGTCACCTCCTGTAACATCAGTCACGGCCAGTGGTTCATAGGTCTAAGACTTCCTAAGACCTGCCAACGTCTGTGCGGGGTTTATTGTTTATTTATTTGTTGTGCTCGTTCTGTTGCAGAAAGTACGCTGCAGACTTATGCATATGCGATTAAAACACATCGGTGCAAAAAATGTGCTCAAAAGTGCATGCAATTCAAACCTTCCTCAGTGCATGACGAACAGACCAAACAGTGTCTACCCTCAGTCCTAGAAATAACCACAAGCGATCGGTAAAGAGGGCACGTCTTCAGATAATTAGGTAATTAGAAAATTAAGAGGGTGTGTCTTTATGGTGGACAAAATGGATAACACGCAATGAAACCATGAAGACTGACACATTTCTTCACACACGACACGTATGTCAAACGTGACTAGTGCCATTTTGTTTTTTTGCGCTGTCATCGGGATCCTCTTCTGTGACATCTGTGTAATTCCCCGAACGTCGGTTACTGTGATTCAGAGCGGCAGCTGGCGCTTCCGCGGCGCTCTTAGCGGTGCCGCCAAGCGTTCGAAATGCGTTTTTCTTTATTCCTCCCCCTGTCCCGCCGCGATGGTGGCAATTTCATGGCACTGCGCCTCCCTGCGTCGCACCTGGTCCGCGGGCCAGATCTGTGCCACGCACGCTCTTCCAATTACACCAGAGTTACAGGCGTTTTCTGTGCCGAGCGCCTTAACACTTTCTGCTCTTAAAGCTGTGAAATGAAACTCTTTCAGCGTCTCGGTAGGTCCGGCATTCCGTCTTGTAATTCCCTACACAGTACGGTGGCTCCATGAGTGTTAAATATGTCTGATATTTAGACCTTATCCTGCATTTCGACAACCCCCCCCCCCCCCCCAACTTCACCCTCCTTCCACCCACAAGCTCCTCAAATCCTAAAATAAAATAAATACTTATTATATATATATATATATATATATTCCTTATTATGCATTTGTAGGTTGTTGTAGCATTTGCTGAAGTTCTGTTAGCCTCCGATAGCACTGCGCTAGCTCTTTCCCTTTCCAGCGAGAATAAGCCGAGGCAGCGGAGTCGACTTTTCTGGACTTGACTCGTCATCCTTGATCCTTTGATCATTCAGTCCCTCTCCTTGGATAGATGCACTAAGCATCACAAGGACTGACAACTGTGCCCCACCCCCACCCCCACCTCCCACCCCCCATCTTGGTAATGGATGTGGAACCTGTCAGACTCTGCAGACCTCCATCTTGTCAGCTTGAATTACCCCCGGGGGGGAGAGGGGGCGGTGTGGGGGGGGGATTTCACTTCCACTGCCACCCCTCCCCTCACCTCAGTGCCAAGTTCACCACCCGGCTCTTCTCTGTCTTCAATCACAACACCACAGCCAGCGATAGTCACTGTACACTGCCTGGTTTCCTCCCCCTAACCCAGGTTGCTGTGAGATCAGATGGGTTTCAAATATCACAGACATCCTGGAGGGATTCCTCTTTTCTTTCCTTTTTTTCCTTTTTTCTCCTTTTTTTCCCCCGCTCAAAGACAGGGCTTAGAGGAGATTGCTAAGAGGGGGAAGGGGGGGGGGGAGAGAGCTCCCTGTTAGATGTCAAACCTCAGCAGTTTTCCACATTGTCAGGCTTTTTGATGACTCCAATCGTAGGTCCAGTTCACTGTTGGAGCTGATAGCCACCAGTGGGTAGCTTTAGTGTCATATCATGTTTCACAGGGTTACACAGATCTTCAGCATTACTGGTTGAATGTCTATACACTTTATGGTGCCGAGATTTTTAAAAAACATGGAATAGGATACAATTCAAATAACACCACCAAATCTCATGTGGTCCGCATGCATCGTTAACAGGCAACACAACAATGATTATTAATGGTGTTAAGTTGTATCTGGGGTTACATCAAACTACAGTCCTGGAGGGCTGCTGCATCTGCAGGTATTCATGGTTTCCTTTCAATCAGCCCCAATTAAGGCATTGAGGGCGAGGTATGTGGATTCTCCAGCCAATCAACGATTTACTTTAATGACTCGTGCTATAACACTCTGAAAACCAGCAGGCACTGCAGCCTTCCAGGACTGGAGCTTGATAGCCCTGTGTTACATGGACATGGTACAATTGCAGTGGAATAGCGCCCATGGTGCTTGGACCCCGGATTTGCTGCTTGCAGCTGTATTTTATCTTATGTAATTATTTTACTGCAGATGACATGGAAAGTTAAAGTGCAACAAAGAGTCTTTCCTCGAGATTGACTCAACTGGGTCAATTTTCTGGACAGGGTAGTTTACATCTGTAGGTAGTCATTAGTCTTTGCGCAATCGTCAGCAGCTTTCGTTGCTGCGGTTGGTGATATTGTTTCCTAAATTGCCGTGGGGAACAAAAGAGGCTTGTTTTGAAGTCCGTTTCGAGGGGATGGCATATCTGCTTTCCGTGGCAGCTGTGCGGATCATTTCTTTCACGTACAGGAAATGAAACGCACACGCTGGAGGGGGAATGAGATGGAGTCATCCTCTTATGGCTAGAATGAGGTATACGCATATTGTTCTGTGTACATGCTCGGCTCTGACACACACAGACACACACACTCTCTCTCACACACACACACACCCTCAGGCATGTCTACAAGCATTCAGTTCAAGGATGTGATCTCTTTCAAGTGGTGAGCCAGACCCGGGAATGTCCTTTTTTTTGTTGTTGTCGGTTGTGTTTTTTTTAATGCGTAGGCCTGGGAGCAGTGTTCTGCAACTGAACGGTTTATATAGGGGAGTACAGACAGAGGCGAGTCAGGTGTGGAATCCCAAACTCCCATAACGTGCTTTGCTGTCAGAACAGCTGCGGTAAGACGGCTCTGTGAAATGGATTACCAGATGTTGAAGAGGCGAAGCACATTCTCCAAATTATTCTTCTCAGAACATATGATGTGCAGCACATTGTTTTAGTTTTAGCTAAAGTACAATGTGTATTGTGATGGAAACAACTTGAAGAAAAACCAGCTTCTGGTAGTACAGTAAATATACTCACTTAGAAGGCCCCTTCAAATAACCATCCTGATGCTAGAGACCCTTGAGACCTTTATCAAATGCCTTCTTATTGGCTACAACCACTAGTGCATGTGTAAATTATGATGTTATATTGTAAGTCTACATAAGACCTGGTGCTATTTAGAACAACATAAATATTTAATTATCATGAACATCACAATATTTCCAAGAATGTAGAAGTGTAAAACATGAGATTTATTAAATATAAAATAATAATGACGTTCCTTTGCACCAAAAACATTTTGTTTTGAATATATTTATGCACCCTGCAGGTGAATACCTTAATTAAATTAGTCTTTGCTCTCTGCTCTCTCTCTTTTAAGGAAGGTTTTATATTTATGTGTCTATATTTTGAGTGTGGGTTCCTTCGCTTTTTAAATGTGGAAATGCAAAGAAAACATTCTTTAAATATTTAAATAGGAAGTCTTTTTTAACCTTAATGCTAAAGACCTCTGGGCACCCCCCCCCCCCCCCCAATTTGGACACCTGACATTAGAGGGCATTGCACCGCTGTAAATGTGGAGGTGACTTTCAGACGTGAACCACGGATCAATCTTAATGCCACATCAGTGGCGGAATCGAATTCTAAAACCCGGCGAGCACCTGATTGGCTGCACAGAGCGACTCTCTTCTGCCTCAAATGGAGGACTAAGTGGCGATTTGGCGACTCCCACAGCCCCTCTCATCGAGAGCGATTTAGCGTGACGGACTCATAGGACCGTTATCGCCCCCCCGCCCCCCCCCCATTACCGCCACCGAACGGTTACGCTGTGTCAGGAATTCCTCGACACCTTTATACCTCACAGCTACGCCAGAGAGCGGTCGCACAAAGAGGAAGATTAAGCGAACTTCACCTACGTAAGCGCTCACGCTTGATGAGCACGGATTTTTAATATCCAAAATGAGAACGGGTCACCTTGATGAGGTCACCTTGATTAATAATGAAAGAAAGAAAAAAAATTTAATTGGGTAGAGCGGGATTCTGGGGGCCCAAAGCTCAAAGGTGTAATAGTATACTCAGCTAAACCAAAACCTAAACAAAGGAAGGCTATTATTGGTCAAAGCCCTGCAGTCAGCGAAGGCAATGATGCTATAATGAGTGAAGTCATCATTTAGCGAACACATTCTTCAGGTGGAATTTCCATGTTCTTTTCTGCCGCTTTGTCACTTGTGTATCATTGAGGTAAAGGTTTCAGATGAAAATCTCTGAGGGCTCTGAGCTTCACCAGTGTGAGGTGGATTACCAATGACGAAGAGCTTGCAGTGTGGAGGGTGAAATCATCACATGGGTGTCTGCTTGCTGATGCCTCTGATGTAAATCTCTTTGGACAGAGAGGGGGGGTGTCTGTGACTACTTGTGTGTCACCTGGACAGAAGTGACAAACAGGATGCTGTGTGTGTGTGACTGTGGGCTTATTTATTGATCTCAACGTCCACACGCTCCATTTCTTCGAGCTCCCATAGTCGCTTGTGCTACATCTGGTTCTCTCATGCACACCAAGGCTCACTCCAGGTGCTTAGCCTGGTCGCACATTAACTGCATTGCCATGCACGAATGAAAGTGTGGTTCTTTCTTTGAACAAGCCTTATAATATGCCTGTTAGTTACTGATGCGCTAACCTGTAAAAATTGGTTACGCTGGAAACATATTGAAATATAGTATGTCATGAAGACACTGCAACACTTGTACAGTGAATGGGACAATAAATACATTTTTCCCCCTCATTACTGTAAAGTGCTTTCTTTGTGAGGAAAGTGCCATATAAATGCAATCGTTTATTAATGTTATTATTATTATTGCAATATATTGTTCACCTAGCAGGGGAACAGCAGGCATGCTATTTCTAGGCACAGAAGGTAACCCACACTATTCCTATCAGCTTGATCTTGATGGATGCATGTTCGCATAGAGTATAGCTCAGCGGGACATTAGCTGCTAACCTTGCTAGCCACAGACATGAAATTCTCAAAAGACAGAGGTCCAACACAGGAAAGCAACATTTTATTTTGTATTTTTCCACATTGACCAGGAAAGCAGGCTATGACATCTGCATCCCATCTTGGTAAGAAAAGATTGATTGGTGTTTGCTGACAAAAAGAACAGTTACTGCTGTTTTACAAGGCAATGTTCATACCCAGTTTCTAAAATATGAATATCAGTTTTACTGATATTACACACTGTAATATCCAAAGCCATTCAGCATACTGATATGCTGAACTTTGCTGTATTATATATTGTAATTTTTCATTTTCACATTTCACGTTTCAAAAAATAATGTTTCACCCCCAGGCAAGTGATAAAGCCATGTTCCAGAATGAATATAAATATCAAATTCACCCTGGTATTTGTATTCTGCTAAATCACATGTGTCAGCAAAGTTCCACCCCCATTCTGAGGCCTTATTCTGTGTGGTACAAACGGCAAGTGCAAGCTTGCACTCGCGCAACTGGAACAAAAGGCCTTTCTGTTACAAAGCGGCACAACTTCAGACAGGGAAGGTGAAATTCCCCGGGCCTGAGAAATCATATTATTCTTAGGACTGGGAAAATAATATTTACCACAAGCTCACAGACCCTGTTCACATACGTTGACAGTGCTCTTACACGAGAGAGAGAGAGAGAGAGAGAGAGAGAGAGAATTTCTGAGTGAAAAATCATGCTGTAATTGTAATATAATGCAGGCTGCTCCAGTGCACTAGTGTGACCTTCGCTGTGTCCATCCCTTGATTGACTGCAGGGGGTTCCGGGAGGGGGGTGGGGGGGGGGGGGGGGGGGGGGGGGCGGGGGGTTTGCTATATAATGACATTCCCAGTCACGTGGGTAACAGAGGAGTAAAAGGCATTCCCCCCTTTAATGACCCACTGAAAAGAATGATCGTCAATGTCACATGTATGGCTAGTGTCGCCGGTGCAGAAATGAAAGCTTTGGTCCTGCTCGCCAGATTACGTCCTACGAGTTCATTACAGGAGATGGCCCATTTGAGATTGTAATGGAGGTACCCCCTTACCCCCTTAACAATGAAGGCAGTGGCTCATGTTATCCGTGCGTGTGTGTGTGCCCCCCCCCCCCCCCCCCCCATGGTCTGCTGGTTGACTTTTTCCCATACGGGCCTATGATCCACCTGTGCTTACATAGACTGTATGCTTTCGTCTACTGGACTACATGCAAGGGGATATTTTCTAGCCAGTGCACAAAAAACCAGGCTTTCAGCAATGGCTGATTATTTTAACCAAGCAGTTCCGCGAAATTACACATTCGTATCCCAAGCATATGATTGCATGGAAGACCTAATTATCAGGTTTGGCTTACAGCCTCTTTGAGAGCAGCAAGTAATACAACAGACAATATCCCATTATTATCACTTCAGCATATTCCACAGATGGGCAAGCGAAGCCTGTCTTCTCTCTACATGACACGTCTTTCTAATTTCCTCCCTTCCCTGAAGCACACAATGATACCTTTTGTCATGACGACAGGCCATGATGTTCCAGAATAGTCTTCCTGTGGGAACCTCCTCTTATTAGTGGCGACAGGGGTGGGGTAGCTCCATAGACGGCGTGATCTGTTGGGGGAAAAAAAGGGAGGGTGGGGGGGGATCTGGGATCTGGGATCTGGGGAAGGGGGGTGAAGTTGTTCGTTCTGGAGCCCTGCCGTTATTAACGCCAGCGTGCCCGCCCAGCTCGCGCCCGTCCCCCCGCGTTAGATCTGTCGACGTGCCCGGAGGCTGGCGATGAGTGCTGGCCAGGAGAACACGTCCACAAGCCATCTATGTGGGCCACGGACCATTGAGCAGACCCCCCCCATACCCCAACGCCTCATTGAGCGAACCCCCCCATACCCCACCTCCCCCATTGAGTGGACCACCCCCCCCCCCCCCCACCCCCTCCAAGCTGCTCAGAGGGGCCTGTGTGTATGCGTGTGTGTATGTGTGTGTGCTTGTATGTGTGTGTTAGGGGAGGGGAAGGGGGGGTGTGCGGGGGGGGGGGGGTCGTGTGTCTGCAGAAACAAACATATTAACAAGGAGGCTGCGGGCTAGGGCGAATAAGGGATCTCCCAAAAATAGCAATGCTCTTGTGACAGCTGCCGTCGGAGCATTAGGTTCACATTCTAGATGCCATTTTGTGGGATGCAAACGCATATACGGAGGCCTGTACTGTCGGTGAACGTCACAGGTTCTGCCTCACGCAATTTTTCCATCTTTATTTCTTCATTTTTATGCCATTAATTGAATTCTTTAATAAATCTGATAAGAAATGAGGGCTGTCCTTTTTTTTTTCCCCCACATGCTCTCATTTGATTCTCCAGAGCAGAAGAAAAGAATCAAAGCAATGATAAGTGTTTTAGATTACCCGATTCATGTTCGGTTTCCAAAAGAGATAAAAAAATATGACATAAAGCCTTGTGCATGACGCATGACTGATTCTGCTTAAAAGGATTTAAAGTCTGCTGTTGAATATATTTGTCTACTTTTCTAGCCCCTACTTATATATATAGATATGCAATATTAAATTTATAAGCCCATAATATAAGATATAATATATAATAATATAAAATATATATATATAATACGCATTTGTGAAAACAATTAAATTAATTCTGATAATAATTATCAATGAATGAAACGGAAAAAGAGATGGTATGATGTTGCCCTAATTTTTTGACATCGTAATCTTGCCTTGTTGCGTGTCACCCTCAATAACAACATTGCGTGTTGGGGGACAGATGGAAGTGCTTTCTCCGGGCAGTGCTACAAGGTAGATGGACACAAACCGGCTTCTGCTTCATTGTGTAAAATGAAAATCTCTGCGGCCACAGTTTATTGCCTGTATGCATGTAGCAATGAGTCAATAGCACAGACCGTGTGTGTATGTCCTGTCACTTGAGCGTCGCATTGAAGGGGATTTAGCCCTTCTGCCAGACTACAGTGTGTACGGTATTACATCAGCATTACTATATTTTCCTCGCTAATCAGTCTCTGTGGGGACCTGTCATTTGGCACTGCAAAAGCTGTCTTCTCTGTGGCTGCTGGCTTGCCTTGAATAATTCATACATACAGTGTATATTTTCAGTGGAGTTTTTAAGCATTTGGCCAGAGATACAGTTTTTGTTGTTTTGGCTATGTACACAAGGTTAAAGTGAAGTCGGTCAGCTTTAATTTATGGGTATTTACATCCATATCCACTCATCTATGTTGGGAGTACAGCCCTTTTTATACATAGAAACCCCATTTTAGGGGACCAAAAGAAATTAACAAATTAACATAATCTTAAAGTTGTCATATTTAGCACTTGCTTGCAAATCCTTTGCATTCGATGGCTGCTGGACACCTGTGACATTACATTACATTACATTATAGGCATTTAGCTGACGCTCTTATCCAGAGCGACTTACAACAGCACAGACCCATAGACAGCACAGACACAGTCAGTTCACTTGAAGATTAGACCACGGTAAGAAAAGGGTGGATCCTGTAAGCAATTTGGCTAATGAAATGGTAAACAGGGCTTTTCATGAAGTCCAGAAACTGATAGTCCTGTCTGGTTCATTTGTATGAAAGGATACATCACACTGGCATTGTTTAAGCTCATATGAAACTGTTTAAGCTCATATGAAACATATTTGTCATACAAACTGTACTGGCCTTCCTGGGAGTTACTCATGATCTGATATGTCACTGATATAACTAAAATGCTTCTTCTACTTTGTCAAGGGCGTCTGATGAAATCAAAGTACAAATCCTGTCAATGGTGGGAACCTTTGATGGTTATCTTTCAAATGCCTTTGATTGCTGAAAGCCTTTTGATTTGGCTGAACTTTATTGAATCTCTTAAGGGGCCAAACAAGGCATATTTTGTGAAGCATTTCATTCAACTTTTGACGCTGATATTTCTGCTGATAGGGTGACATGGAGTATGATCGTCCTCTGTGTATATGCATTTATTCTCCAAAGGCTTTCTCCATTTCCCTGTCCATGCTTCAGTTTATATAATAAGTCCTCTTCTCTTCTGTGTGTGACACCTTCTATATGCATCAATGCGCCTCTTCCAGTGAAGTCTGATGGCTGCACTAGGAAATCTTTTATTTATTTATTCATTATTTTTTTTGCTTCAGCCTCAGATCCCTCTCCCTTTAATCTTAGCTTTTAAATATCATGAATGATAGATGTGCTGTCACAAAATGGGAATGTCTGTTATCCTTAATATTCAAGTTTCTGCTTTAGAACCCGTAACATTTCAGGTCAAACAGAAAACAAGCCGGCTCCACGTCACTTTTTATCCCCTTGGTGAACTTCAGCTGATGCCGCAGAGGAAAAGCAATTCCAAGGTTAGCTCTAGTTCTTGAATGAACTCTGTCAGCTTGTCTTTTTGCTTTGCTGTATCTGAGCCATTGCGGCGTCTATGTAGCTAGCAACAAACACTCCTCTGCTCTGTAGTCAGACCCACACTTCCCCACACAGAAAAAAGGTGCCATGCCCAGAAACGTCCCGAACGCATTTTAGAATAACAAATACAGGTAAAGGTGCACAAATTTGGCAAAAGTACGTGAAGACAGAGATGGTAATGAATGTAAAGAAATTTATAGACAGGCTTGAGTAAGTGCTACAATGTTTTGTGTAAAGAGTTGGTTTGGTATTTCACAGGAAGTGAAGTGAACACACACACACAACAAAACAGTAGTCAGACTGTGATCTGGGCCTGGATTCAATCAACACATCTCATTGGCTCACAGATAAAAGCAAAAGTGGGGTTTGTTCTTGACAAACACAATTTGACAAGTTCCGCCATCACCATGAGTAAGCTGCAAAAATGTGTGACTGAGAACAAAGGCAAACTTGCACATAATTTTCAATGGAAGTTAAGAACAAATGTTTATTTTAGTCTAGGTCTTGGAGAGCTATATCCTGGGCATTTCAGCTCTTTACTCGCCTGGGCCTGAACAAGATGTGTCTGCTGAAGTAAGCCCAGGAAGAGAATATGGTCTGGCTTGTTTCTCAAAATCTTTCACAAATTTTTTACGAAGTTGCCGCTTGCTGCCAGCTCCTCCACGCAGCGTGAGTCCCTTTTTGAATTCTGAAACTGGGACCGAGCAGCAGCATCGGGAACCGCCCAGACATATGCGCCATCTCTGCCTGAGCGTTCAATTACCAGCGTGCGGCAGGGAGCGCAGGCCTACAGAACCACCTTCCCTCAGAGCGAGAGGGAAAATTAAATTTAATTTTTAATTAATTAATTTAAAAATTAAAACGACGGCAACCCCAAAAAAACAACAACTGGCGCATTATTATACATTCCAACTGTCCTGGATCGATCCTGTTGTTTTACTATGTTGGATTTCACAAATGCTTAATGGTATTTGTCTGTCTAAACACTATGGTTCTTCTCACAGCTTTTTTTTTTTTCTTTGGTTCAAATGCATGAATACCAGGAAGATATTTACGTCATGCAGTTTCTTATAAAATCAGTCATACTGAATTTTGTACTCTAAGTACACGGTGGCCGAAAGCATTTAAGACTATTATTATTAGTACAGTGCTGTGAAAAAAAAGTATTTGCCTCCTTCCCGATTTCCTCTATTGTCACACTGAATGGTTTCTAATCTTTAGACAAAATGTAATATAGGACAATTGGGAAACTGAGTAAACAGAAAACATGTTTTTTTATTATTATTTCATTTAACACCAAGTCTAGTTCACAACGTATAATGTAAGCTAAGTCAGTAGGGTTATGGCAATTCATAAACTAGAACTGAGGCATGATTGCGTGAGATATGACAAAGAGCTACAACGTGAAGCTTCTGAGTGTCCACATCTGGTGAGCGAGCCCTTTGTCTGCCTCTAACATCTCAGGGTCATTTTCCTCAGATGTGGCTTTAAAACCCTATTCTGGGCTTTTGTTTATCAGATTACTCAGACCAGCTGTAGACTAATAACGCCTCGCGCGCAAAAAAAAAGAAAAAAAAAAGCTGATATATCTGCTTCAGATGGTCCGTTCTTTATTTTCTTAAACCGCATCTGTGCGGTGACATTTAAAATCTCGTGGCCCCATTTATTATGTTTGCTTATCGTTATCCTTACTGATATTACCCCGGTAGCAGATATGGGAATTCCGAGGTATTGGGTCGAGTCCGGAATTCGGCTGCTCTTAATTCGCTCGATTTTTTCCTGCGTTCCGATTGGAGATCTATATCTCCCGCGGCGATCTTATTGATCCTGCAGCCTTGCGCCCCAGCGCATTGATAGCACCGGACATTGCACGTCAGGCTGATTAATGGCACTGATACGCCGCAATATATAATAATAAAAAAATGGACGTCTGAACAGAAGCCCATTGTTCCATTGTTGTGGCGAACCAGTTCAGAGGCGAACTCTGAGCGGTCTGTTGAAACTCAGATTGGGGAAAGTGAAGATGGTGTCGTATGTCTCCGAGACAACGCGCATCCCAACGGCACAGCCTAATATCTGGCGGACCAAACAGGATTCACAAAAAAGCATAGCCACCGAGGAAATATAGGCCCAGGCTCATTTCCCAGCAAAAAGCCTTGTGCGAAAAAGATACCACAATATTAAAAAACTGTGTTTTAATAAACACAGTGGGACTCGATCCCCAAATTCCGTGTGTAAAAAAAAAGGTGATGTGGCCAAAGGTGAAATCAACTTGTGTCCATCATCTCCCCTGTGCTAATATATCTCTCAAGTCCAATTCAGCTTGGCTATTTTGAGTGTTTGCACTGGAATATTAAAATGACAGCTAATTTGAACCGAGAAGCACCTGGCCGAGGACACAGTTACTGAAGCGTCTGTGGCTGCAGGTCATTTCCATAAAGAAAAAAAAAAGCTGTCCATCCAGATCAACCATTTTAATCCTCTTCCTGGACAGAAGAGTGATGTCATAAAAACCCTCCTGTCAATCAACAAAACTTCATTACCAACACATCTTCAGCCAAGATGTAAAACTCTCAAAATATTGCACTTTGCATAATTTCACCCGATATTGAAAACTGAGAGGTACATTCACAGTAAATACACAATCAGATAACTGGAATATAATCTTTAAAATATGGAGACAGCCACATTAAAAAGTGTGTATATATAATTTTTTGGGTCTTTTCAATATGAAAATATTGTATTTGCCTCCACAGATATGATATTTAGATGAAACTTCCACAAAGAATATGAGGTGCTAACACTATACTCACAATAGTAATTCCCATAAGTACCACTAACAACACATAAAAAAGGGGAAACATACAACCATTCTTCAGCACACGGTACTTCACAGATACGCTTATTGCTCGTTTGACAACTGCGTTTCCCACAGAAATTAAGTAAAATTGAGGGGGCGGGGGGGGGGGAAGGGGGTATTTGGCTAGCTCTAAAAACAAGCAAGATCAATATTGTATGAGCTGCAATTTAATACCACAATCCTTAGCAGCCATTAAAATGAAAGGCAGTCACTGCATCAAGCATCAGAAACCCCAGAGCAATTATATAACTTCATATTGACCTCAAGTAATATCTATTGCATCATTTGTTTTTGAACTGCCTCATGACTGATAGCGATTAGATTGCGGGGGGTAGGGGGGCTGGGGGGGGGGGGGGCAGTCAGTGTTTTTGTAATGTGATGTATTGTGTGGGAGGAGGAAGGGGTCAGTTTGTGTGCTCGGCGGGGGTTTCTGGGGGGGGGGGTGGTTAGAGGGACATAACTATGTTTGCGTTGATGCAGCAGCAGTGTATGGCTCAAAGTGCTGTCTCCTGGGAAGCGGCACTGGTGGGGAGACGGAGCAATTAATTGAAAGACGGAGAAACTGATCCTCGCCACGACACGGCCTGTGTCGGAAAACCCACTGGGAAAAAATAGCATCGCATGAACGATGCAGGGCTAAATGCTAAATGTAGTACTCACTGCATGGGTCCTAAGCCGTAAAAAAAAAAAAAAACTGACGGGGCACCTTCACAATAAGAAAAAGGAAATGTATACAAAAAACAGCCCTTTGTTTAAGGTCTGTGGTTTTATTTGTGTTCTCTGTGGTGTTGACCTGTAGTTCAGATTAGGTCCCTCACAAATGATAGCAATATGAACCACTACGACCGACCAAACAAGGTAATGCATTTCCTATCAGTGGAGGCTGCTGTATAGTTTTCCCTCGAATTAGTTTCTTCACCGTTCAAATAAAATGACACATTTGTCAGAGTTACGTAAAACAGAGGAGGGGGGGGAAGGAGGAGGGGGCAGTTTTAAAATTGCCTCATGTCTTTTCCAGTGTCTCTCTGTTCTTTGTTTTGACTGTATATCCAATCTGCTTATAGATTTTCAAAGCCAGAAGAATGCCTTTGTCATGCAGTTATCATAACCGAGGCCTACTTTTTTTTTTTCTTGTTTCACAGTCAGAAAGAGAGAGCGACAGAGAGAGAGAGAGGTGTGTGTGTGTTTTCCTTGTGGTGAAATTCACAATGGGAATTGAAAAGCTTTGTTTTATTCACGGCTTACCGCAGTCAGCTCTAACACACACACACACACACACAAAGAAAAAAAAAAACTTGTCAGTGATCTTGCTTCCCTGTTGTGTGGGTTTTCACTTTATCTAGATGAGTTATTTATTTAATATGTTTCATGTGCCACAAACTATTGAAAAAATGAATATGTTATCAGCAGCTGCATCAGTTTTTATTGTGTTTAAAAATAAAAAGACGAGTTGATGCTGGTGGATTTTAATGCAGCGTACTAGCAATACTGCTGTACTTGCACTGTCGTTGAGAAGACTGCTGAAATGATTCAAATGACGGTTGTGCAAGTAATGAATCTTTAAGCTTGTTAAATACACAGCATTCCTCAGTCACCATTACAATGTCTAGCAGCTGATTTGGCTGATTTGTTGAACCACGTCCAATGGGTATATTCCATATGATCCTATGATATGTCAGCCTAATATGTACAAAGAAAAAAATAATGAAAGGAAACTCACCAATAAAAGGAAACTCACATCATAATATCCAGTATCTGTACAACACACAAGAGCTGAGCACGCATTATGTTTCGACAGAGGCTCTGGCTGCGTATCGTGCTGTGTGCTGTCTAACAAATATATATATATATATATATATATATATAACGGGTAGCTCAAATCAAGCAATCTGATTGGTTCATGGCCGTGGTATATTAACCATACACCACGGCTATGACATCTAATTCCTTTGCGCAATTCAGTATCACTCCACGTCTGAGGAACAAAAACGTCAGCCTAACAAACTACGACGCAATAACGCCCCTTAGCTGTGATATAATAACCATATACCACGGCCTGTCGTGAGCTATTGCTTAAATATAATATAGACGTAATTATAAATGAGCTTGGGAACAGTGAGCCGTGCCAACGACGCCGTGATTGACATGCAAACACTCCGCCCGTTTCCCGGGAGACCGTGCGTTAGTAGTCGACTCGAGAGGTTAAGCGCCAGACACTTTCGGGGGGGTGGGGGGTGGGGGGGTTTGTGTGTACAGTGGCAGTTGGCGACGCGGCGTTCCCAGATGACTTAATTACCAGCGGAGAACTGCGAGGGGTTTTCCGTTTCATGTCGAGTAAATGACCTTATTATTCCCTCGGAGAAGCAGTCCTCGGAGCCGCAAATATTTATGCGCACGCCGGGAAGCAGAGCTCGGACACAGACGGCGTATTTTGATTAGTTAATGGCTGCAGATGATAAAAAGGCCTTCCGTTAAGTATCGGATAATCTTCAGGCATAGTCTTCTGTTCTGTTTAAACAACACATCAGATGTGCGTAGAATTCTGCTTGGTAAAAAAAAAAGCTGTTTTTTTAACAGTGCTTATTGGGAAGGAATATCAGCAAGCATAGTGCCAAGAGCACATAGATAACTGAGAACACAGTCTCAGTAAAATTTCTCCCTTATCCGGCTAGAGTAGACGGGAAGTAGCTTTGGAAATTAATCACATCTCATGAGCTCTGGCTTTTAAATATAGATTTTAAAAAACAATTCAACAAAGCAACAATACAATGGGGACACACATTTGCATATTTCCATGTTTACAGACAGGAGATGGGTGTTGATTCTCATTAATTCCTTTGTGTAACTGACAAAGAACTATGGCTCACTTTCACTTTTACATGCTAAATCAGAAATAAGGGCATGTTCCAATGATGGGAGAGTGAGATTTCAAGAACTCATTAATGGGTGGAGCTACAATCACCTGTCAACCTGTTTCGACCAATCATGGCCCTCTCTAAAGCAAAGTGCAATGATTGGTAAAAATCAGTGAGTGATTGAACCTCATGGTAGTCCCACCCACTTCTGACTAGCAACAAAACATTTCCCACACTCTTCACCTGTATAATTGCAACTCGTGACCAGAAAAGTAAGAAGCAGCCATGAAAACATAAAATTTCTCCAATTATGTACATTTTTTAGGCTACTTTTTCAAGAGGGATTGTAAAACTTTGTGAATGCCTCAGAAGAAAACTTATGAAAATTGATGGAATACAACGCCAGATGCATGCAATTTCAAGGGCAGGCACTGGCAATCAAAGCAAATGTTCCACAACATAAAGGATTTTAAATATGTATTTAGTTTCATTAAGTAAAGCATCTGCTACCTGCTTTAAATAACCCAGGCTTCGTGTGAAGGTTGCCCAAAGCTCTTCTGAGGGCTGCTTCTACATCCACAACAAGCAGCCAAATTTCAGCTTTTTTTTTTCATTGAAACTTTGAAGTTTTGACGAAGCTCAGCTGTAATGAATGTGAACAGAATGGATCTGCACACGTTCCATCTGTTCTCCGAGCAGTAGCTGAGCAGTCTGTCGTGTTTAAGTTAACATACCTCAAAGACATGTTTGTTCACAATAAGGGAAATGCATTATATATGCCCGTAACATCTTGTGCTTTTTTTTGCCCCACACTTTGTATATTCATATCCCAAAAAAAAGCCTGAACTACCAGTAAATCCACATTGGCATACTTGCTGACGAAAAAAATTGGCATTACTTAGTGAAAGTATATTTAATGTTTTAGTTAGATAATTCACTGCTGTTTCATGAAATAATAAAATACAAAAATAATGCAGTTTTATTCTGTTACACTGTGTTTCATCATTTGAACATAGAAGCATTTCCCTCAACTCTGGTTTTAACTGCCATCCCTGCTTATTGCCAAATTTATCCTATAATGGTTCACCCGCAGAAAACAAGACACAGTAGCGTCGAAAAACGCATCAGTTTTATTTTGTGCCATTAAAGGGCTCATTTTGCATCCGGGTGCTCCAGACATTTTTTTTTTTCCTTCAGAAAAACACATGATCTCTGTATTTTACTGCAGCCTTATTGTCAAGCTTGAGTCTCATTGTTGTGAGCATAATTAACGTGTTTCATTTGCCCTGGACTAATGAACCTGGTCCTGCGATAATGACTGTTAGAATGATACTGGCGAGTGTTGGCTTTGAGCAGGTCGATCTGAACGTAGCTTATTGCAACCTGACTGGCACACTCCCAAGCATTAAGAGCATGTCAAGACATTCATAAATCAATCAGTGCACTACTTGGACAAAAAATTTGGATAACATTTTTTTAATAATGTGCTGGACCATCCATGATCCTACAAAGCCATCAAAAGTAGCACAAAAAAAAATGCCTTTTTTTTGCACTTGTCTTCTCAATGTAGAAGTCACTCTGCATAAGAACATCTGCCAAATGCCAGTAATGTAACGTGAAAAACCCTCCAAGGCTCTGATTATAATACCTTTTCTCATTCTCACTTTGCTCTGTTTCCTGTGCAAAGAAACAGTCCTGTTGTGGGAAGTTCGGGTAATTGCACTCTCATGTCAACAAGCACGTTTGTAATTTTTTTTACCAAACTACCACCCCTACATTGCGAAAATAAATTTAGCAATTATGAACAACTGAAATGACCATATTACAAACGACTAATTATTAGCAATAGCAAACAGGATTTGGAGCCACAAAATCATACCTGCCTATTTTTGTACAGATGATTTTGGGGATGGAGAGGAAGGCTGATTTTTTTGTGGCCATGTTTTCCTAATTCACTGATCCAATGCTAATCTGCTGAGGCTGTTATATAAATAGCCGACTCTTGTTTGTATTCTGCACCGAAGACCTATCTCTATAATCCTGTTTTAGAAATAGAAACAAGATCATTTTTATTACCTCAGCATATTAATTATTCCAAGTATAGCTTTAAAGTAATTACCCATTTGCCATGAGGAAATGATCTTTGGTACTCCTGTGATTGGCTTTATATGAATGTGTTGCATCTTAATCAGCAAACAGCAGGCAGGACAGGGAAGGTAGCACGAAATCTGAAGGGCCTGAATACAATATTTTTAAAGCAGAACATATTTTATTTATTTGGCTTCTCATTCTGCTCACCATATAAATCACTCAAGGTCTTTTTTAGTTTTTTTACATACTGCATGCTAATGGATTGCACACATGCATTTATGCACAGGCACATGCACAAGCAAACATATGTACACATGCACACGTATGCACGCACACACACACACACACACACAAGCAGGCACATGCACAAGCAAACATATGTACACATGCACACGTATGCACGCACACACACACACACACACAAGCAGGCACATGCACCCACACACCTGCGCACACACATACGCACACACGCATATACCCACACACTCACACACACACACACACATGCACATACACACACACACTCACCCCCACCCTATTTAAGACCTCCCATAAATAGAACTCAAGAAGGCATTTTAGGCAGAATTTGAACGAGAAGTTGCAGGGGAGTTTTTTTTTTTTTCTTCTTCATTATTCTCCAAAATCTCTCAGACTCATTCAGCAGGACATGAGGATACAATTTAATTTGTGCAGTCAGCCTAGCCCAATCCACAGGAGGATATATTTGTCATAATGACTGGGCTTATCCAAGCATACGGCTTATAGCCCCCTCACTGGGACATGACATCATGGTCAGATAATTCCGGAAGCATGCTTGGGTATACTGTAAGTGGACACAATGAGCAGCTATTTCTATTGTTACATCATATTATTCCACAGTGCGGTGATCCAGTCAACTCCTACTGGAAATTATGCGCTACAAACTAACAATATTGGTTCTGATTTAAAACGTTGTTGCTTCCCTGTTTTAAATTCCGGAATGTTCACCAGGTCTAAGATTCTGGAATGGATACAGAGATTTGACATGGAGTAGTAGTATTTACGGCCAAACATTCCATGAAATATTTCATATTTAAAATAAACTTTCAAATTCCTGAATTCATGCCCTGATGTATACAGCATTAAACAAAGCAGGGTTTCGTATTTTAACATCAAACTTCACAGGACGCATTGTGAAACGTACCTTTTTCACACCAAAAAACCCCCCCCCCATCTCATAAGCATATCAAAGGATGGATATTTATAGCGATCGCGATCGTGCAGGATGGCTTGTTAGCGCGATTATCAATGCGGAATTGATAATGAAGCTGCTAATCGCGGGAGTTGTGCTCTGACGGCAAGACGAACGAGCAGGCTCCACTGGTGCCACAATTAGCAGATGAGCTTCGTGTGGGTGGATCGCTTCGGTTGTGCGGAACACTTGTATGTGAATAAGGGTGATGACCAGTTCATCGTCTTGCCACACATGGCAGTGTTGAACTGCTCACATCTGACTCATTAAAAGTTCCCCAATTAATCACTTGAAAGATGTTGAACTAAGAGTTACTGAAAAGTTACATAATATGAAAGTATTTTATAAAAAGCCAGTAGGAAATACAGCACGTGTCATCAGAGGTACCTTGGATACAGAGTTAGTTAGGTAAATATAGATATATACAGTATTTTACCGTACTAGGCTTAATTCAGTGTTCATACTGTAGTTTATATGAGTTTTATGGAAATTAAAAGCATTCTGTTAAATCTACTCTGTCAAAGTAAACTGCACTCCGCCACAGTAAAATGCACACTGTCAGAGTTAAATCTACTCTTAGAGATAATCTAGCATTGAATTCTGAGATAAATATACCTTTTCCTTAGGTTTGCTGTGAGAATACGGTAGCGTTTGAACAGTGTGACCTCAAACGCTACCGTTGAGAGCAATGGCTCCTTTTAAAGGTTTTTTTGATCATATACTAATATCAGAGTGGAGATACAATGGTTCATTTGAAAGGCCAGGTGAAAATGTTCATGCTGTGGTGAAGGGTAACATGATGCACCAGAAGTGCCCACATCCTTAGTAATGCATACTTCCTGTAAGCAGCAAA
Organism: Anguilla anguilla; assembly: GCF_013347855.1. Taxonomy (NCBI): domain Eukaryota; kingdom Metazoa; phylum Chordata; class Actinopteri; order Anguilliformes; family Anguillidae; genus Anguilla; species Anguilla anguilla. The sequence goes on along the minus strand of NC_049206.1, from coordinate 54,726,111 downwards.
GCAAGCCACAGCCCCATAAATAATTGTTTGTTACATTACAGCATGTCCTATTTTTCTGCAAAGAATATGTCTGACAGTGTCTCTGTAAAAAGTGCTTTACGAGTACATTTGGATTGAAGTGAACTGACGTAAACCCCAAACTTTCCAGCATCGAAAGGGATGCCATTATTACATTCTGCATAACAAATTCCATTCAGTGCCACAACCATAAACCTCCATTATGTTTCTCTGAATAAAATATAAGTAACATTCTGCAAGTCTTTGCTCTGTTTCACCCACCAAATATGCTCAGTTTTGGCAGGTTACTTGGCTCATAACGATACTGATATACTGACATCGTACATGTCTGTAAACTGGAAAAACAAACTGCTCTACTATAAAGTTTGTGGGTGGGTGGGTGACCTAATAATACTTTCAGCCTTGAGAAATGACACAGCCTTGCACGTGTAGGAAGGTGAAAGGTCAGAAACCTGCTTTTGCCACCGACTATTTGCACATTCAGAGGTCATCACGGGTGACACATCTAACCATTTCGTCATTACAGCCGGAGCTTTCTTATTAATTAATGACTGTTGAAGGGGATTTTGGGCTCGTTTAAGGAATTTTAAGTGCCAGAAAAAAAATGCAATTCATTGAAAGACTTTTCAACTTTAATGGCTGAACAGGCTGGAGAGAAAAATCTTTAAACAGAACTTTTTGTATATATTGTAGTAACTTAGACCAAATCTATCCGATAACAAAAGGCCTTTTGGACATGCTGCCAATTCCAGTATTTTCATCCAGGACCTACATGCTAAATCGAATTGGATTAAACCACTGACTGTATTAAAATATTCAAATTTCAGAGGGAAGATAACATTTAAATACAGAAAGTTTCGTCACCAAATTCTCATCATTATCTCTGGGATGAAGCGTTGCCAAAGATTGGGAAGTGTTTTATGTCAGTCCAGTATCTCCTGCTGCTTTTATTTTGTTATTTTTCAGCCCCAGGGCGTTTGCTGTAACTTTTGGATTCACGCACAGAATCTCATTAACCTCCTTCTGAGGCCCTCTGTCTCCACGAGTAGCACGAGGGGGTTATTAGACACACTGGGCCTCATTCACAAAACTTTTCTTGAATTGTTCTTACTTTTGTTTGTAAAAATGTTCCCATGCAGAACCAATATGGGATTTTGTGCATATCCCAGGTGTATGAGATGATGAATGCTGACTGTAAATTTTATCCGCAATCCTGTTCATGTGATTAGCATAAGGAAACAGCCATGAACAAATATAAGAAAATATATATATGAATGCCGAAATGTTTGTAGAAATGTTCGTACACACACTTTACAATCAAATATGATCGTACGCATGTTTTGTGAATGAGGCCCAATATTTTAGAATGTAGTCTGGGCATTCTGATTGTAAGGGAAAAGAAAGGGAACACACTCAGCTCACTCAAATTTGTAATGCTAATTCCCCGTTTGTAGTTGAGAGATGCTGAAGCAGTCACACATTCACATATTTCACAAATGGGAGATTGATTAAATTGTAACCATCGTCTAAATTGCTGCTAGCTGTTTTTTCACCTGGTAATGTTCCGTTTTCAGCTCATAATGTGCCAATTTCTTTTGCTGTCAGTTATAAAAAGAATAAAAATTATAGGAAAAAAACTGATTCGTTGAGAATTAACTGACAAATTATCTCATAAGCACAAAGCAGTATGCAGAGTCAGTTCTGTAATTGCCCAAAGTTCGTGAGTTCAGATCAATACCCTTGCCGTGTCTTTGGTGTCCTCTCTATCAAAGGATTTTTTTCAAGGTGCATTTTAGCTCCAGTGGTTTTGGAGCTAAAATGTGTAACCCTAACCCTAACCCTAACCCTAACCCGCGAATAAACGCTCGGCTGACTCTGACTCTACCTCCGTCCTCGGCCCACGCTGCACAGAGCGCGTGCGGACCAGGGGGTTTATGGGTGATGCAGCTGCAGCTGCAGCTCTCCCGCCTGCCTTGCCGTTCTGCTACGATAGGCTGAATGCAGGATGCGCTGCCCGAGGCTCTGCAGCTCTGCAAGATGCCCTTCCTGTTTTTAGGGTTTCAGGGCAAACGGTTAGCAGCTGGCCGGACTTGCTTGGGTTTGGGTTTGGGGGGGAGGGGGGGTGGTTGGTAGAACAATTGAACTTTTGATATGACTGCCAGATGGCATTAGTCGATTGTAAGTTTGAAATAACTTTATATTGCTTATAGGCTTTTGTGGTGTGTGTGTGTGTGTGTGTGTGTGTGTGTGTGAGTATAGATATATATATTAGCTGCCCTTTAAATGTATTTTATGAAAATGCAAGTTCTGCACATTTAGTTCAGGTGACAGTAGGCACGTTAGGTGTTAGACAATAAAGTGCAGCTGAATCTGTTTTAATTATCACTGAGGGCCAAGGAAAGGTCTAGAATGGTGTATATTTCAAGGTGTTGACTCTCTCCTGTAGCATCCTGTGGTCCTGAAGATGTTAAGCAGACATAGAGAACTCAGTTCCTGTGGACACACAAACCACTCACCCCGGCTCCCGGTCCACCACTTTCTCTGGTTCGCAATTAATTACTGCACCTCTATCAATGCGAGCGCTTTCATAAATGAAAAGCACAGGCGTCAAACTCCAGTCCCGGAGGGCCGCAGCGTCTGCTGGTGTTTGAAGGTGTTCTCGGCACAAGTGTATCATTTAAGTCTGTGATTGGCTCGTAAGTAAGTCTGTGATTGGCTAAGGAATCCACACTCCTTGTTCTCAAGGCCTTAATTGGCAGTTGATTGAACGGAACCACAAATACCCTGCAGACCCCTTGGGATTCAGTTTGACATTAAAGCATTTAAGCATGGGGGAGGGGAGGGGAGGGTTTAGAGGTATCAAGTTTTCATCCATCTTGTTTTTTGTCACTTCTCAGAAAAAAAAAAGCTCTCTTAAAGTAAATGTAAAAAATAAAAAAAAGATTATTATTATTATTTAATCTAATTTAATATTATTTAAAATCTATAATGCAGTATGACTTTAGGTTTTTGTTATAATTTTCTGTTTGCACAAGAGCCTTGGGTAAGAGCCTTGTTATTTTCATTAGCCTCTGGGCATCACTATTTTATACTACAACAGTTCAAACAGCTGTACGTTTTCAGCAAAGTTGTAAGGTGAATGGCCTGCGTACATTTACTGCCTCAAAGTTATACTTTACATCCTCCTGGTTCAAATTAACTCAATTATCCGCACATACTTTGAGCATACAGCAGGGCAAACAAAGGTGGGAGGAAAAGGTTTCTTTCTGCAGTGACTCTTATTAAAGGCAGTGTACCAATATGCCAATCTCCTCTTTTTTTTGCATCGTATGTTTGCGGATTGAAGCTATGGAAACGCAGGTTTCGGAGCCTTCCTATGGGACATCACATGGATGATTCACAGCAAACAGTATCATTGTTAATATGCAAAGGCACAGGACATGGGATGCAACGTTGTTGCGTTTGAATTTGTATGGAATAAAATTATGCCCTGAGAAAGATATTCTGAAGTAAACATTTTATTTTTACTTGAAGGCATTTGATAGTTGAAGTAACCATGTGAATAATAAGCATAAAATTAAGCGAGTAATTGCCCTTCTGCATGACATAAACAAATTAATGTGACAGCAGCTACAGTTTTTATAATATCTTTTTTTTATTACACGCACAGCAGTCGTGAGTAAAAATAGCTGGAATCTCAGAGACGAAAAGCTGAACTTTGCCTTATAAGTATTATTGCATTATCAGGGATCATTGTATTAGAACTGAGGCTAATTAAGCTGTATAACCCGCATTCTAGTTTAAGGATCACAGAAAATGTCTTCTTGCCACTGAAGTGCAATTTTCTGCAGAAGAAATTTCAAATGTCTTTACACCCAAGTGTAATGATATATAACAGGGGTCCTCAATTTGATCCAAAACAAAAGCCTGCACCTACACCGGCCCATTCTGGGAAAGATTGAGGACCCCTGGTCTATAAAATGGAGTCCAGCTTGATTGTTTTTTTCCACCATGAGAGAAACCAAACAGAGCCTTGATATGAGAACTAATATGGAGTCCCTACCTGCTCCAGCAATGCCATAGACCTCACCCTCTCACATGCTTACAGAGGCTGCGGGGTCAAGGGTCAAATGTCAAAGGTTGCACTCAAACTGTCATGGTTGCACAGTCAGGCCCTACAGTAGGATTTACAGCTTTCGATTGCTGAAGTTTCTGCCAAATTTGTTCTGGCACAAGCAGGTGTAAAAACGTAGATTAGGGCTGCCCAACCCTGCTCCCTGGAAATCTACAGTCCTGTAGGTTTTCACTCCAGCCCTAACAAAGCACTTCTCATTCAACAGCTACAGATCTCCTTCAGCTGCTAATTAGTAGAATCAGGTGTGCCAAGTTATGGTTCAAAAGAAAACCTACAGGATGGTAGATCTCCAGGAACAGATTGGGCAGCCCTGGTATAGATGTTTCACACTGGATTTAAACAGGGTCATGAACAGAGCATTTGGGAGAATTTGAGGCCGGATTAGAACTAACCTTCATAATGAAGGAACTAGGAGGCGGAGGACAACAATTTAATTTTCCTTTATGTTTCTTGTACTTCTTTATGGGTAACCCATAAAATATTAATATTTTATTATTGTGAAGAGCATAAATACGGTTCAAAATGACATGTCAGTGGTACCATAAAGAAATAATATTCTTCATTTAATGGAGAATTATATTTTATGAATGTATCCAATGTGTAAACTAAATCAGAAAGAGGAATACTTGATAGGAAGACATTACTGAGACCATTCAAAATTATTTTCTTCTGTTATAAAACAAGGAACAGCACTGTAGCGTCTGTTCCTGGTCACTTTTAATGCAATGTCAATGTAAATACTGTGGAAATCCTTTAACAGGGAAGTACAGCATCACAATGTCAGAATGTCAAAACAGTATTCAGTTTCAGTAGAGTAGTATTTTTTTTTTTTTAATTATTAATAAATAAAAATCTTTCAAAATAGCCATAAAGAAATCAGAAAGAATTTGTATAAAAATAACTAATATGGATGTATTGAGTGGAACAATATGGTGTAGAAGCGTTCTGTATTCTGTAGATAACACTCCTCCAGTCCAAAGCCCTTTAGGAGACATTTAATCCGAAGAAGGGTGCTCTGCCAAAAAAGCAGATTGCAAAGCTTCAGTGATCCCAACCACCTGGAATTATGAGGGTTGTTTGAAATAAATGCCTGCTGATGCCAGTGATGTGTGTGTTCTTATCGTGAGCGGTCTGAAACAACTAAAACACCTATCTTTCATTCCTCAATTATTGTTTCCAGAACACAGGGTGGCGTGTCATGAAACAACTGGCGAACTGTCCAATCGTGTATTGCTGCCTCTCGCCCAGTGCATACTGGGATAGGCTCCAGAACCCCCCAGCGCAACGCTGGCCAGGAATTAGCGGGTGTAGATAATGGATGGATGGATGTCGTAGAACATCCAGCTTATCAATACTACAAGTTCGCCTCCGTGCCTAAATACTGCTTTAAATGGCATGGCATTTGTCGATATCATTTGAATTTAAATCTTTACTCTTATCAGAGGTCCAAAAACTCATCTTGTGGTTTCTTGGTTGTCTAATTAAAGTAAAAAGAAAGAGCATATGATTAATGCTCAGTTTTATCTGGTGAATGTATTTTAAGCAGTGTTCTGCTGGTAAGTAAGATTCAGAGTACAGAAAAGTACACCAAGTCCTTAGTTCTTACACAGAGAAACTGTCAATAATTCGGAGTATAATTTAGACTTTTTAATAACCTCAGATGTATCTTTTCTTTTTGTATTAGTTCCTTTCTAATGGTTTTAAATGTATTAGAAAATGCGATGAGCACACTATTAATACGTTTTTAAAATAAACCCCTCGCTTCCTTGTGTTGCTATGGCCAAAAACTCTGCTGGCACAGCCAGCAGCAAATACTCTATTGAGAGGTGCATCACTACAACTGAAAGCGTATTAGCAACACAAGTCCACCGGCAGTCCCTATTCAACAGCTTTCCTTACAAACCTTACTACCATACAGTGACTTCCTGAAAGAGGATATCAGTTCCTGAAAAGACATGGCTTCCTTCTTTCCCTCTAATTGACTGTGGTCATTTCTTCAGCAAGAAGCCATGATAAGAATCATCTGACTATTACTTCAAATTCTGTCTGAACAGAGATCTTGCTCAGTTCATAATTCGGTGTAGCCGTGAAACACATATTTTAAGATGTGCTGTATTGCGATGCGTTATATCTAGTCTGCCATTAATCAAATTTCCTTCTCAGTGAACCCCTGGAGTGTCAGCATATTTTCAGCTATTACATGAACTTCCATGTTTGACCTTTATTGACCGTTATATTATAGAGAGAAAAGGTGAGCAATTGGTTTATATTGTATAGCTGGCGTCTTCATATATGTACTACCAAGTTTAATTAAACTTGGCGACATAGCTCAGGAGGTAAGACCGATTGTCTGGCAGTCGGAGGGTTGCCGGTTCAAACCCCGCCCTGGGCATGTCGAAGTGTCCTTGAGCAAGACACCTAACCCCTAACCCCTAACTGCTCTGGCGAATGAGAGGCATCAATTGTAAAGCGCTTTGGATAAAAGCGCTATATAAATGCAGTCCATTTACCATTTACCATCTTGGCTCTGTTACCTTCGTTGTAGAACGGCTTCCATTTCAAGAATCTTTCATTTGTATATGTGTATAGATATTTGTCAGCTTTACATTCATTTCCCAGAACTGTCTGTTTCATATTGTACAGAAACTGAATAGCAGCTATGGATTTACTGTGAATGTCTTTGTTTTCAATGTTCAAATTGTAGAACCACAACCATAACTTCCCTTGAAATGTACTGTTGCAGCCTAGCATTTATTTAATGATTCAGGAAACTGAAATCTGGATTATTTGCTAATGTGCTAGTTTCCATGTTGCAGATATTATCAAGGGGACCCATGCATCAGAATTAGCACAATATCAGCAGTATGACTTTTCCTTCACAGAATTATTTTAAATGCACCCCCCCCCCCCCCCCCCCCCCCCCCCCCCGCCCCAGCCCCCCCACCACCCCCCACTAATTATCTTCATTGTCAGTGACAGTTAAGATAACAGGAAGTTGCTAATGAACTAATTTAATGAAGTTTTTTTTCCTTGACTTTGCTGTGCTAATGGGCTGATTACCCTTGGTGAGATTTTCAACATTTTCAGCACCAACACAAGGCACACCATTTCAGTTCAGTGCAAAATAAATCTGAGCATATCCCAGAAGGACACTACATGATTGCTTTCAGGAAATTAAATAGGTTGTATCAAAGAAGAACAAATGTTCTCTTTGATCATCACGGTCATCAGTGGAGTGCATGTAGAAAGGGGCTCGAAAGAGATATTGAGTCCAAGGAGTTATGACATAATCAGAGTTCACTGTGGTTGGGGGGCAAAGACTAATTAACTGCGGCATAATTTATATCCAGTGTCATTACTATGTTTATAAATATATCTAGATGTGTGTGTGTGTGTGTGTGTGTGTATGTGTGTGTGTGTTTGTGTGTGTGTGTGTGATTTGTGATCCCTTCCAGACTGTACTGAAGTGCAACATTTTTAGTATTCACCAGTATGGGTTAAAGGTGCTCACTCAGAATTGATTTTACCCTGAATGTTTTGCTATGTTATTTTTACCATCTCGCGTTTTCACTTATTTGCTGTGCAGTGGAAGCAGTACCTGGACCATTGCTATATTAAGAACTGGATGGCCACTATGACTGTGATTGTAGAGCACAATCTATTCCCTGGTTTGAACTATTAAGTCTTGACTATAAATAGTCCCTGGTTTGAACTATACTTCTTATCTAAGTCCTGCCATTGTGTTGATCCAATCTAGGTTCTCTCTGGAGCAGTATAACACAGGCTACACGAAGGTATACTATCATAAATCATGCCTTGAAAACCAGGTTTAATGTGTCTGCTATTCCTACTTAGTGCACATCAGATAAGATCTGTGCCTTTGCCAAGTGTGCCAGAATACTATAAGACTTCTTTATCTGCTCAAATGTTCTGAATAATAGATTGCGTATCATTTTAAATGCAGCGCCCTTGACTCAGTCTTAAAGATAAATTGTGGTGTTTAACTTTTCGTTGGTCCTGTGAATCCTAAGCAGTACGATGGTACATAGCTCAAGCAGAGAACTATGAATTCCGGAAATGTGTGCAGTAAGATTGCAACTGCTCTGGCAACAGAATTAGACCCAAACCTAATTATTTATTAACAACTTAAATATGTTGACCATGTAGATGCTTTAATGTACTGCAACTAAATGGTAACTTGTTATTGACATCGTAGGAAAGGTTTCAAATACAACACCAACACGACATCGCAAAAATGTAATTTCTATGAATATTTGTTGTAAGGCTAGAGGGTTCCATCTATGGCTCTCTTCCTTTCCAGCATACCTTAATCAAGCACTTATGAAATTAATGTATTTAGACCAAATAATTTTGCTTCAGTTTGTTATATGTACATTCTTTCAGTTGAGAAAACATAAACATGTAGCTTTATCCAATTAAGCTTTTTTTTCAGCGCACATTCAAAATCAATTTGCATGCATTACTTACTGTTTTTTTCCCCCTTGGATCTCACAGATTACAATCCGGAATTAAATATGGGAGCTCACTTTGGGAATGTTAAAGACACGGGAGTGCTCAATCCCCTCTGGAGTGGGTGGGAAAACGTTCCCGCTGTCCATCCCGTTCGGCTGAAAAAGGAGCAGAACCAAAGACATTCAGTATCCATCCATCCATTATCTATATCCGCTTATCCTGGGTCGCAGGGGATGCTGGAGCCTATCCCAGCATGCCTTGGGTGAGAGGCAGGAATACACCCTGGACGGGCCATTCACTCACTGTTCACTCACACACTCATATCTGTGGGCAATTTTGAGTCTCCAGTTAGCCTACCTGCATGTCTTTGAATTGTGGGAGAAAACCAGAGTACCTGGAGGAAACCCACCCAGACATGGGGAGAACATTGTGAACTCCAGGAAGACCCAGGCTGGATTTAAACCCAGGACCTTCTTGCTGTGCCACCCCTCCAAAGACATATGCGAACAAGAAAAAATATAAGATGAATATTCAATTATTTCAAATCTAGACATGTCCATATGTGCCAGAGATCTAAATTTAAAATTAATGCAATGTAGGAATTAGCGTAGGGATTACAACCCTTATTATACATAGCGCCCCCCCCCCCCCCCATTTTAGGCAACCAGAAGTAATTGGACAGTTGACTGCCCAGCTGTTTCTTGGACAGCTGTGTGTGGTTGCATCATTAGTTCATGCATAAGAAATCTAAGATCCATCAGTGCCAGTGGCAAACATTTATGCAATTCCATGTGTGCCCAATGTACAATCCACATCCACATGTACTGCCATTAAGGAGTATAGTACCCACAGGGATTCCTAAATGTGATTAGCTATCAAACCATCAGATCTAGTTGCTTTGTAAATGTCACAGACTCAACGTTAGTTTCCTAACTGCTTCGATGTTCTATTGTGATTACTTTTTTTTTTTTAACTCACCAAAAAACCAATCCAATGTGATGCCTTGAAACTCACTAATTCAGTAAAATGGTTAATTGAACATTATTACGTTGTTTTAGCAGGGATTTCAGTTTTCACTACCTGGAGTTAAAAAACATTGTATTGTAGAGATGGTTTTGCACAAGCTACAGGACATTTGTTATAATTTCCTGCTGCAGAATGGACCTTTCTTTTCAGAATAAAATGAAGTGCTATGTTTAAAGTCACAAGTACTTGTGAAGATCTTGTAAATATTGGAATTCAGACTTATTAGCAACAATGGGTCTTGATTTGAGGTTTGGTCAATTATTGTAGACATGGCATGGGGTATGTAGCATGTATCACAGGGTATGTCAGCTGTTATAAAGCACTATGAATGTTTCATGCAGGCACTTAGTTGCACTCATCATTATGTGTGCACTTAGAATTGCGTATGATACGTACACGTTATATTAGTGTACAAGTACATGTATGCATATGTGTGTGTGTGTGTGTGTGTATATGTATATATACATGTGTATATGGATACAGTATTTGAATAATAAAGAGGTAGATAAACAGGGAAATGACTGATATATATTTGTCTATGTTAATAATTTCTGTTGTAAGAATGACATTAGAATCTGTAACATAAGAATCTATCTGTGGTCTGGTAAAAGAGAACAGGCGCAACTCTGTTGCAATTAATCGTAATCCTTATATAATATTCAAAAGGAAGCATTTTTACACCCTTAGTCTTTCCTGCTGCATGCAGGGTGGGGAAATGGATGAAGGAGGGAGCAAAAGAGGGGGAGGAAGAGGGAGAGAGGGGGTAAAGGAGAGTGAGAGAGAGAAGGAGGAAAGCTGGTATGAGATGAGACAGATGGAGGAGAGAATAATGCACAATTAATTCATCACCAGCCATATTCCTATCACATCACATCCCTCTGGAGAACACTGTATTTCTCTAAGTTGCATCTCCACTGGGGCCATTATAAGCAGCTGTCACACTACCTGTGTGTCTCCCCGTAGGGTCACACTACAAGCATCTGTATCAAAGCTACAGCACCACCTAGTGGTAGCATCCGGAACTAACGGAAAACCAATGTACCCCTTATACCGCAGTTTACCCACTACCACTTTGCTATAATAAGGGATTCTGAATATCTTTGGTCACGTCTCCAAAAGAGAGTGGTTCGTCTGACTCTTCACAAACTTGATTTGTGTTCCAAAAACATTTCGCACATACTGCGCATGTGTGTGTCGCTCCTAATTTGGGTGAGTTTACGTCCACCAAAGTTTTTGGTGTGTCTCTTTCTTGCCACAGTAAACAAAAGCGAAGCGGTTTCTCTCGCAGTAAATAATGCAGGCAAGCAGCCGTGCGTGAGTTATGTGAGGGAGGGCCAAACCGAGCTGCGATCAATCTCTTCGTCTGATGCGCGGGATACTGATCCGTAAAAAAACGCGACTGCTGGAAATCGGCCTTTGCATCACCCCTTGTAAATCAGCGGAGAGCCAAACTCTGAGGAGAGTCTAGGTAGAGTGGATAACTAGGCCACACAACAGCAAACAGTAGTTTTTCTGAGTTTTTTTTTTTTTCCCCCCAGCACATGAAAGATACCCTCCCATTGATCTGAATACTGAGAAAGGCAGAGCACTGGATTGAAGAGGGAACAAAGACAGAGGCATGTGTTTCATCCCTCAGAAGATGTGAAATACTTCTCTCACCTCCCAAGATAATGGCAATATTAAAAGTTTTAGGGTCCAATGCTAGGCATGGCAGAAAATACTTTCTCCAATGACAAATTATGGATGTATTAATGCTGACTAAAAGCCTACGTGAATTACAATGAAAATGAAAGCAAGTTATCACTTGCTAACGACCGCAGCAACAATAAGCAATGGGCTATTTGGTGATGTCATTTATTCCAAGGGTAAAGGTAATTAGTTATTGATAAAGGCGTTGTGTATCATAAATTGTATGGCGTGTCATTTCGGGGCCACGACAACTTTGTTTCACAAAACACTTAAGGTGAATATGAGTGGCATACCATAATAGCCATACAATAGAAGTGACTCAGACATCTAATGGAGTTTAATGATGACAACATAATGATAATGTTGTATAATTATTGGATAGGCAAAAGCTGTAGGTGCTCTTTACTGAGCAGGCTACGTCCATATTCAGGGTTTACTGAACATCCAAAATACAGTGCAGGAAACCAATGGCAATCAGCAAGTGCAGCGCAGTCCATCCTATTAGTCATGTGTTATTCATGTATAGTAACAGTAAAGCTGAAGAAAGAGCAGTCAGGTGTCAGTCAGCTTCAACTATTTGCATTTGGATCATGGGGAATCTGAATCCTTTCAGGTTAAAATGAGGTGACGAGTATAGTATAATCGGTAAGGATCTGGCCTTGTAACCTAAAGGTCACAGGTAAGACACTGCCGTTGTACCCTTGAGCAAGGTACATAACCTGCATTGCTTTGGTATATATCCAGCTGTGGATATATAAATGGGTGCATTGTAAATGTTATGTGAAATGTTGGGTAAGTCGCTCTGAATAAGAGCGTCTGCTAAATGCCTGTAATGTCATATAAAAAGTCTTCTTCAGTTGAGGAAAAGGGCTTGATTGAATCTGTTGATAAATATCGTTATCATCTTCCGCCACTAGGGGTGCTGCACTGCTCAGCCTCAGAGGGATAGGACAGGCAGACAGACATTTTATGTGAAGGAAAAGGCAGTCAGGCCGTGGGGGATTTATTTGGGATTTGTAGGCCAGCTGCCACGGCTAACTGTACAGCAGACACCTGGTAAGGGGAAATGGGACTGCAGACGGTGTCAGTGAATTGGAGTGACGCCTTGCCAAAATCACTGTATATTCCGAGACCTACTTTCCAGACAGCTGGTTTGATATCCTCTTTTATGTGACACTGGCCAAGCTATAAGGGGAAGATGAAATAAAATCACTGAGCCGAAACTGCCAGGGCCTCTTAGAGAGATAAGAGCTTATGTAATTCCAATGTAAGGCTTAAGTCATTCAACCATCTCTCATAAATTTCTCCCAATTTAATAAAATGGCCGGGCGGCCCAGCATACTCTTGTCTCTCCAGGAAAATTATTATTAATTTGTTTCGGGGTTTTTTTTCCCCCTTCTTTTTCCTTATCTCCATCATTCAGCCCAGTCCACAAAAAAAATTAAAAGATCTGGCATATTCTTTCATGATTTCCGAGCTCACAGAAGTAGAAATGGCCGCCACTAGACAGAACGTTAAAAGTGAAAAGAATAATTCCATTATTTCCTTCATATAAACGCTGTTTTGATCCACATGTGCGGTTATGTCAGTGTGATTTCCTATTCAATAACGGAATCGGCCAATTTATATAAAGGGAGGACTGTGACAATGACATGTGAAGGCATCTCCCTTCAGTTCAATCGATGCCTTTCCCCAAACATTGCAGCGTTGCATGCAGGGAATCTCCCCGCTAATTATAAACTCCTCATTGAAGGCTCCTTTCCTGTGACAATATGTGGGACTTATTCCGCTTTTGTCTGATTGTTTGTACAATGTGATTTCTCTACATCCGCCATATGGCTATACTTACAGTAGCTATAATGCAGTGCACATCATTAGCGCCCGTGAGAGGCATTGAAAATGTAAGATACAGTATATTTAAATACATTGTTCTATTTTCTGTTCTGTAATCAGTTCTCACAACATTCATTGCGTTGGACAGCCTTTCAAGCGGTGCTCTCCTTTGATCCTATATATCTCCTCAGCACCTGGCAGAAAGCTGACAGAAGTGTTTTTATAGTAGGAGTTGCCTTCTCTGCAAATCCTGCCAGGGCACGAAGCATTAATACAGCTAAGCAGACACAACAGAGGATAATACAGACACAGTATTTCACGTGACTGACAGAAGCCAGTACGTAAAATGCATTCCAAAACGGAACAAAAAATCGCAATGGGGAAAGCCAATACAATAATACGCGGTTTGAAAATTCTGTTTTGATTTTATTTAATTCGAGTGGTACAGAAATTATGTGATTCTTGGGTGGCTGTTTTTGAACAGAAAGCGGGGTTTACATGAGCTGTTGGTAGCTGCCCAGCTGTGGAGGCGGTATCCCTTTGTACTTCTGGTTCAATGATTTATGATGCATGTATGCCCCATGACCTGGAGATATAGCTGCCAGGCCCCGCTCATTTTGTGTCCATTTCCTGCCTCTGTCATTCAGCCCCACCCCACTGTACTTTAATGAAGGTGAATGCACACCTTGTTGTTTTTAAAGCTTTTTTAATTATTATTGTAGTTCATTTTTAGTTTTTTTTAATCTAGGTTATTTTGTTCTCACCTGGACAGTTTTCTTTTTTCTAGGATCAATGAACACTAGTGAATGCACACTAACAATGTCTTTGGCATATTCTGGATAAAACAAGTTAACTCTAATAAAAATTTAGCACAAGTCAGGTAGATTTTTTGAACACACCCTTGTGTCTACATTATGTTGCATGTCTGCCCTAAGAGCAGAATTAATGTCTGGCTAGGGGTACCGTTTTATGTAGCTATAGGGTACCACTCCAGTGACAAGCATTTGTAGCTTTTTAGGGACTTTTTTGTACCTTTTCTCTGTACCAAGCCAAATTTTTTCCTTGGTGATTCACCACCTATTCTGCACAAGCATCGTCCTAAAAGGACTTCACAATCTTTCACAATAGGCACAGAACAGCTACAGGTGCCCCATTCACAGCAGGACTAGTTAGTGAGATGGGCCTGTAGTTCTGTGATCCAAATCTGCATCTGCAGGGGACTTACACTGATTACCCACCTTGGTGGGTCTGATTAGTTTATTGAGTGAGCAGTGAGTTTCAAAGCTCCTCCATAACCATGTGATAATTGTTGTGCTATAGCCCTGATTCTGAATCATATTCAAGTGATTTGGAATTCTGCAGTGTTGGTACTGTGTCGAATCTGCAGTTAAATGATTCAATTTACAGTGGCAATATATGGAGATTCCCCTGTGTCAAATATATAACTTGACTTAGTATTTTCAGCCTTGCAATCCATTTACAAAGTCTTTTATGTGCTTTTAATATTTGATTGTTCAGTGAGAGACTGAAACGATTCATTATTCATTGTGTCACACAGTACTGATATAACCACATCTGGCACGCACAGCAGTGTGTCAGCAATTTGTTTCATTTTGTTTTTCTTTCTGAACCCTTTTAACATACATTAAAGTCAAAGACGATCAGCCCAGAGCATTCAGAACGCATTTCTTCCCCAAATGACAACCTTTTAATTATGCATATGATTTTTTCAGGCATTGTAAGACAAGGTTGTGAGCTATTAGTGTTGTTTCGTGTGCTGACCAGGGAACATCTCCTTTTTTTAAAAAAAAGCATTGTACAGAATGGCACCTTAGCTGTGAATCCCATTAAAGTCACGCAATCACACACTGTACATTGCAAGTTTGTGTTTAATAAGCAGGTTCTGTTCTAAAAAAAGAATAAATTAAGGAGGCTGTTCAACTGAAAGCAGTTAATCCATCCACTATGATCCACATTGCATCTAATACTCATTGCAACTCATTAATACTCGTTGGAACACACTGCAGCCAGTATCTCGGTGTGATGACTGATTATTGGACATTAAGCTACATTAACCACAGTAATGACCCTGCCCCAAAGCAATGCTCTGCCCATCACCCCATCCAAAAAACAGCACCCATATCAAAGGCCCCAAATGTTATTTTAAAACTGGAGCTTGTGATTAACAAAAATTCTATGAAATTCTATGCATAGCCTTTACTCACATATGGTATAATTTTTTAAGTGCAGAAATGTCAGAAAGGGTAGCTTCGCTGTTTGTTTAGTTAAGCTTAGTGTCCTGGTATGCCCTTGAAAACTTTTTCCTGTGTGGAAGTTCAATTAATTCAGTATTTGCTAGTCAACATATAATCATGAGAGCTCATTAAAGTCCATTTATTCATTTCCCCTATTTTTTGCTATCAAAATTAGCCATCCAGGGAAATGCTTTGTTAGGTTTAATGCATATTTAACACAAATGAAATAAATAATGAGTTAAAAGACAGCAAGCGGGAACAGTTTTTTTTTTTTTTTTTGTGGTAAGTAGGCTGTGTTTCCTCATTATGATTAATCTGTAGTGTACAGTGAATGCGCAGGTATGTAAACTACAGTAGATACAGCAAAAGAACCTGTATCAGCTCCTAATCCTGTACTTGTAATCCTTAGTCATTTTACACTCTCCTATCAATGGGCAAAAGTGTATTTTAAGCATTTTAATCTGCAGTGTAACTGAACCATGCCAGTTATTCAGTTTGCGCCTCAGCGGACATGGATGTCCGCCAAGGCGCCGTGAGTTTATGCTACGCCTACCTGTACCGTTCGCTCAATTCTTTTTTCCTTTTTCGAACGGTGCTCTTCAGGTTTTTGGCCACACGGTTCTGACCGTGGGGAGAGGTAATTTGATTTGATGCATAGACGCTCGCGACCCGTGTCGAACCGAATCGTTTGTGTCACCGAGCTTCTCGACGGCGGCTCCACGCCATGCCAGCTTGTTTACGTTTGCACCGAGCGACGGAAACTTGAGTTTCGGCGTGCCCGACGACTGCGCCTGGTTGCAGCCGGGGTTCCTGTATGTTTCTTGTGCGGGTTTGGCAGGGCATGATGGGAAATAGCTAAGCGGGCCGAATATATGAAAATATGCCATTTTTCTCAGTGTCACACACATTATCTCCAGCCAAATAGAGCTCTAAGTGGTGTGTTTCTCATATTTTATTCATCATAGTGCTGGAAGCCAGCTGAAGAATGGGGGGGGGGGCGAAAGCCTCTTTTGAAATTAAAACTGTTCTGTGAATTTAATGGAATATTTTATCCGAAGGTCCAGTGTCACAAGAAGCAATTTACACAGGACACACATCGCTTTCAACCGAACACAGTCTAACGTTGATCGCTTTATGTACTAGTACTAAAAACTATAGAGAATACATCATGCCTGGTTCTGTACAGCTATTTACTGCAATACCCAATCAGGTTCTGGAAACATAGATTCACATCTGTTAATACTGAGGAGACAACTCTACATGTTTTTTTTTTTTGTTTGTTTGGTTTTTTTTTACCAATACCTGCATTTGTTTTTGTCAGTTTCACCAAGGAGTAAACGAACAAAGACACGACATAATTTTTGTTTCTTGAGTAGAAGACATTTTATGGAGTGGATGTATAGATAGATATGGCTAACTATATTTAACTGTTCATGTTAGCTTTGAACCTTACATGAACAATGCAGTCTGAAATTACATTGTGTATTATGTGTGGTTACATTGCGTTTACCACTCATGAAACAAATTAATGGAATTTTTTATAATGATTTATAAAAATTTGTTTTTAGATGAAACGCCTGTGACCACATCAGTGTGTTTTTTATTTTATTTTATTTTGCATAAATAGCTTTTGTTTTACCATGGGCTTAATGAATTTGAAATTTGTTGTCTGGACAAGAGAAGAAAAGAATATTTTATTTCTCATGTGTATGCTTCTCCTGTTTACTTGAAGAACTGTTAACTAACTGACATCGCAACAGTGCAAGAGATAGAGGAAGGGACAAGTCAACTGCTGGAGTCTCAACAACAAATGAGGGTTTCCATGGTAACAATGAGGGAAAAATTAGATGTTACAGGAGCATCTTGTGGAGCAGAAACCTCGGTGTACCATTAATTATACTTTATTATGTGCATGAAGCAGAAATTTGAAATGACTGCTCTTGCCAGGAGTGAGAAAAAAAGAACACCATGTGTTCTAACACCGTGCAATCTTTTTTGTCTCTTTTGTTCTAGTGCATAAAACTGTGATCTAATACATTCTCTTTGTGGGGGATAATAACACGGTGTCATGTTTAGAGTTTTCAAATGCGCAGGGGAGAACTGAATCAGAGAACCGTGGAGCAGGAGCAAGCCTCCAAGGCTGTTCGAGTGTACTGAAGATGACACGCGTAAGGTGTTCGCAGAACCTCTGACTGCATCGGCGCACGCTATCGGTTTAAGAACATATTGGCGGTTTCACGCAAGCGTTCAGCTTGCAGTTGGATGTGATTTGTGTGATTAACATTATTCGCAACCTCTGCCTTATAACTCGGCGGCTTGTTTGATGGTAAAATATCCCATGCTAACTAATCAGAGACCCAAAATTGCCCATAGGTATGAATATGTGAGTGAATGGTGTGTGGGCTCCACGATGGATTGGCAACCCCTGTCCAGGGTGTATTCCTGCCTCTTGTTGACCATCCAACCACCCCCCCCCCCCCAACATTTTCTAAAATGGATGGATGGATATTCCATGCTACAGCTGTGCCCACCAGCCCCCCTCCCCCCTTTCCCTGTGTCACTTAGTTTATGAGGCTTCACTTGTATTGTACCTTATCGGACCTGTGTTTTGTACTGTAGTTGTTCCAGTGACCTTTGGTATGCACTTGTTGTACGTCACTTTGGGTAAAAGCATCTGCCAAATAAATATACTGTAATGTAATGTAATGTAATGAGGCTGATTCAGAGTCTCACGTAGGCCACTTAGTCAGAGCCAAAGACGGGGAACGCTGAGGTCTACCTGCCCCCCCCCTTCCCCATCACCAGGGCCCTAACTGATCCAGCACCATCTGCTAAATAACCAGGGCAGAGAAAAAGAGATTCACTGCATCTGGTCACCGTTTCCAATTAGGCTAACGAGACACTAATCATTATGATAATCGTTACGAACGACTGACAGAATGATTTATCACCTGTCGCGTGAATCTGGCGTGGAGTGAAGAGCAGGAAGCGGTGTAGAGCAGGTACGGAGGAAGTGAGGTTTTTACTACACCATGAAGTGTTGGGAAAGTACCATGTTAACAAGATTCCAGCTTCCTCTTGGTCCCTGCATTGCATATTCATGTTGCATATTCATGTTTTTGCCTTACCGAATGTTATGCATTATGATTTCATCAAATAATAGTATGGAAACTGGGCTTGAAACCCGCAGGTTGCTGGTTTGTTTCCGAACTGCCGTTGTACCCGAGAGAAAAGTACTTAACCTGAATTGCTTTGGTAAATACCCAGCTGCATGCATGAATGCTGTGTGAAGTCGTTCAGGAAAAGAATCTGCTGACCGCCTAAAAATGTGAAAAATTAATGAATCCGCTTGTTTTTCACCACTTCTGCTCTTAAGCATAACCTTGCCTTGTTCGGACCAAGAACCAGGAGATCCTTATGCTTTAATAATTCAGAAATGCTAATAACAGAATGCCCTATAGGCTCCTAACACCCGTGATAGTTCATCTGTGCCCGTTTCCCTAAAAATGTCACGGTGCCTGTCTTGACCTGGCTCTAAAGTTCAGATGTATCATATGTTGAAATACAGTCTCTGTGGTTGTAACAGGCTTTATTTGGCACGGGGAGGGCCAGCTGGCTATCCGGCCATGGTGAGGTAGAATAAACGAGCTTCGGCACAGGGGATTTCAGCGCACTCATTTCCACATGTATTAATGCTATCGTGTGTAACTGTGAAATATGCACTTGCTGGGTGTTGCTAATGTTGTTGATGGCAGGTCATATGTGTATGTGTGACCAGCTGCAGACCACTCACTCCACCCCCTTTCTCCCTCAGGCGAGTGCATGACATCATTATGCATAGTGTTACCCACCTCGTTTAAAGTGACAGGACTCGTGTCAGGAGTTTAAATTTTTTTTTCCATTTTTACTTTAGTTTTAATTTAATTTTTTTGGGTCTTTAGGCTTAAGGGTTATGATTTTTAATTTCCTTTTCTTTTTAAAATAAGTATTACTTTTTAAATTTAAATAAGTATTACTTTTTAAATTTTTCTTTTAAGTTTTTTATGGTTCTGGTAAATCTTATGGTAGGGTTTTCTTGCAGTAATTTTTCTACCATCATTATTTATCCAGCCACGTTATGAACCATTCTATAGTACTAAACACATGAATTTAAAAGCATCATGAAACCATCTAAATTATCTTTGCTTCTTCTTCCACCAGCTGGCGATTTTAGGATGGATTCATCCACACCTTCAGTCCTTAGGACTCCAGTATATTTGCCTCTGTCAATAAATAAATCAGCCTAACAAACATAACCTCTTTCTGAAGGGACAGCCACAGGGTACACAGTATTAGTTACAGTACCTCAGAAGTGATCTGATTGATTACCAATCCTTTGAATATACATGCTAGCCAAATATCCATAACATGGCCTCGGGGAGAAGTTCTTTCTGAATGGCTGAAGAGCTTTTATAGCATGCAATACTCACGCTGTGAGCGTGAAATAGAATATGTGCAGTATTGGCCCAGAATATGTATCAGTATGTTATTATGGTTTCAAGAAAACCGCAAATATTATGAACATTTTTTATGCTCAGAGCAGCCTATAGTATGCAAGTAAATCTGCCTTGTGCATCAAATGGTTTCATGTACTGGTTTGTGTATATGTTTGTGAGTTTTTCAGTTTTTTTTTTTTTCAGTTTTTTTCTTTGCTGCATGAATTTCTGCTGCTTTGAGGAAATTTTTATTTATTTATTTTTGCTGCTGGCTACCATGGAAAAATTCTGACACTTCAGAAATGAAGCACATTGCGAGGACCTTTGTGGCATGTGGCATCACCAAAGCATCAATCTCTTCCAGCTCTCTCCTTGGGGGGTGGAATTTGCAGGGTAGGCCCGCAAGTTCAGTGGAAGCCTATAGAACCGTGACAATCAAAGGAGGAACTCCGCCTTGCAGGTGGGTGAAAGTCAACCGTCAGCTCGCCGGGAGCGTTTGTGTTCTAACCCACTTTCCGTGTGAAGCCGCAGCACTACAGAGAACCTTATGTGTCACGTGCATGTGTGACGAGAACCCAAATTAACGGAAATTTGCGCATGTCCGGAATTGACTTAACTGGCTCGACATTTCCTTCAGCGAGCACTCGCATTTCTGATCAGAATTTTTTCATGTTTACCAACTACGGTGCCTTGGCAAGGCTAGGTAATTCTGTTTTAGTGGCGATGCAGTAAATTAAAATTCGCACAAATACAGATGGCTCGTAGCGGCTAATGGAAGCACCCTGCAGGTCTTGCACCACTTAATTTTTTTTACTTGGCCCTTTTTTTCTGTGTAATGAGCCACATAATCTGTGAGAAGTTGTGATGGCAGTAATTTAACAGTGCAGTGTGATTTCAGTGTTGCCATATTCTCCTTTTTCCCTGAGCTATAGAGAAGTGCAACAGTGATTATGTCCTTTCCAACAATGGAGTCAAACGTGAAATAAAGGGGATGTGTCGAGGAACTGAACTGGTCACAGGTTCTGTGGCTGTGCTTCATCTGTTAGGCCTGAAAACCCCTTCTGTTAAATAAGTCCCATTGTAGCTGGATCGACTCACTCAATCGCCCAGCCAGTGAGTGAGTCAGCGAAAGAGGAATGCTTCTTCTATTCAGAGTATTAAAAAAAAGAACAGAATAAAGTCAATGAAAATAGTCACTATTTTTAACTTCTGCCAGGCTGAATTAAAACCTGACACATAGCCTTCCAGAAATGGCATATTCTGAAATTAGATTAAAATAAAGTATATTGTCCACATGTTGCAGCACACGGGCAAATATACTAAGTATTGCACCTTTCAGATACAGCAGAATATTACACTGTGGTGACGTATCTATCTTAAGTGAGCTGTTTTCTTTGGTTTTACAGAAGACAAACTGCACCACCATTGATAGTGGTTCAAAAATTTGTACACTTTGCAATCAACTCTCGGTTGAAGATACACATTGTACCGTACACAAATGAAATAAGAATATTCAACTATATTAATCTATTAACATTAAATAATAAGCATACAATGACTTCCATTGCGTAAATGAAATTGACCTATATATTGAGCTGGCTATTAAAAACTCTGTCATACGATTATGATAATGGGTTTATATCTGTAAAAAAAAAAAAAAAAAAGTAAAGCGTATGAAAAACGAATTAAATACCAAAAAGGACGTGATTTTGATTTTAAATATGCGGGGCTAAAAATAACGCCGCGGTGGCACATTTCAGACTTGGAAGTGCGCATTAGCGCCGCGAGGTTTACGGGTGGCAGGATAATGGCAGGTTTAAAGCAACTAGGTGGAAATTATGACGATTATCCCATGAGAGGGAGCCACCATCATTATCATGTCAAAGTCGTTGTGTTCGCGAGGCGGGTAAGCTATTACCATATCAGTCACAATAAATAAATAGATAAATAAATTCCGGTCGGTTATATATTCACTGCCAAACTCTCCGCTATCTTTTTTCCATTTAATGACATGAATGTTGAAAATGCTTGTCTTTTTCATTTACGCGAAAGCTTGTGTATTTGTTGAAGTGTATACTCCAGAGGTATGAAATCTACAGGGTTGTTGTTAGTGTTAGTGTTAACTGTATGCTTGTTGCCAACGAAACCGTTGCCATACCATAGAAAGTACACCATTCCAGATTGGTGTAGCCGACAGTTTAGGCCTAGCACATGGGGCTGTACATTTTGAGGGATTTGAAGGTCTTTACCCCCTTTACCCAGCGGGGGTTACACACCTCTCTGCCTTCAGAGGGGAGGGGCTGGCTTTGGTCCTAGATATCCAATGAGACTTGATGCTGCAGTCACATGTCCAGGGGTTGTGATGCAGGTACACTTCTTCGTGACCTGAAAATAAGCACTTGGAAATTATTTAATGATGAAGCTAAATGTCACACTCAATTTGCAGATGGCAATCACATTGATTATTCTTCGCTTCGAATCAACTCTCACTGGTGTTAGTGAACAGAAATAGGTGACCCTGCAGTCTGCACACTGCAGTTCAAATGCGTATCCATTATATTGTTGTAATTAAATAGTTTGTCGTGTCGATTGTCTCCTGCGGATTGAAGGAAGAGTGCTTTCACCTGACAGTGAAGCAAGCAGGCTGGCGTCAATAGTCTTCAACAGATCTCCAGCAAGGCCGCTTGGCTGAGGTTGGGATCGTGCCTGAACGCGTCGACGGGTAGCCGCTCGATCTCGTCATTCCTGACGTAAAAGCTCCCGTAGATTGGACAGGGGGCCCTCAAACGTGGAGGAGCCGAGCGCGGTTCGGCGGTTGTTGTCTGGCACCAGCGTTTCCAGGGAGACGAGGGGCTCGAGGGGGGGGTCCGGTCAGGGATGGATTTAATGACACTTCTCTCCCGGCCAGGGTGCGGCAGCTCCCGGAGTCCAGCGGACGATCCGGAGGACATTTTTTTCCCCCAAATCCTGTTCTGAACCAGATCCGGTACTTTGAGGGCGATGAAGGGGCCTGCAGTGTTTCGGGGGCGGAGACCTGATAGCGTTCAGCAGTAAATCCAGGTGCGACATGTTCTTCAGGCCAGTGAACATCTGGGGCTCGATGCCAGAGATCAGAGTGTACCCCAGCATGAGAAATCACAGGTTCAAGAGGTCCTGGAAGCCGTTTGGCGGGGGGGGGGGGGGGGGGTCTGTTTATCCGATTCCCGTACAGGTTGAGTAGCATTAATCTTCCAGCTCCCAGGAAGGCCTGGGGGTGTATGGGTCTTATGGCATTGCCCCCTAACTTTATGCTTTCAGTTCTGGGAACTGCTTTCAAAGCAATTCCGTGGGAGGTCTTTCAAAACATTTCCACCCACAGGGAAAAAAACTGTCACAAGCGGCAAAATATTACACTTTAGGAAAAATACAATTTTATCGCGTTCTCTCTCACTCTCTCGCTGGCTTGAATATACAGTAATCGATATAATGATTTTGATAATGAGTTTGATTTATTTCTCTTGGACATTTCAAAAGGATGTCCAGGAGAGGAATCCGTTAGAGTTAACGAGTGTGAAAATTATGTTAAGTGCAGACTGGTATCACTGGGCTTCAGGAGGGCAAGAGCTACGTGGAGAGATTTGTGCGTGTGGGGAAAAAAAAAAAAAAACACCTGAAACGTTGCTTTTATTTGACAGGTTTCAGCACTGAACTTTCTGCTGAAACGAATTCCTCTAAAGCAACATAACTCTAAACTTTAACTGCAGGACCCATATACCCAATATGCCTGCAGTCCACTAGGCTATGCTAGTATGTGGTTTTAACGGGTCCCTGAAAGTTACTAAATCTCTCATTTGGGTCCCAACATTAAAAGGTTTAGGAACCAGTGTTCTAAAGACAAGAGCCATCAGCGGCATCATACTACTTTGAATGAGTGATGCTGTGTTGGCACAGACACATGCTTATATCGCTTTTATCAATATAATGTGCTTTCTCTTTTAATGCTATCCAGCTGCATTTGTTACCGATGAGTCCATGTAATACAGACGTACACATAACTAAAGACTGGCCCTGTGAATTAAAGAACATTACACCAGTCTACATCAATGCATTATTATTTGCTGTCAGGTATTTTC
Source organism: Anguilla anguilla (assembly GCF_013347855.1). Taxonomy (NCBI): domain Eukaryota; kingdom Metazoa; phylum Chordata; class Actinopteri; order Anguilliformes; family Anguillidae; genus Anguilla; species Anguilla anguilla. The sequence goes on along the minus strand of NC_049206.1, from coordinate 54,702,095 downwards.
ACCTGTCCTCAGTTTTTGAAGGGCGATCCTATTTCTATCTGCAACCCTCTCTTCTTCCCACCCATCAGAATGAAGTGGGAAATAACATGAGGAGAGTGAACTGTCTGCTCTCTTCTTTTTTCTTTTTTTTTTAAAAAAAAGCTCCCATCAGGTGCACAGACTGAAAGCTCCATTTGCAGAGAATAACTGGTGTAAGAATCTTGTGTTCCCTCTGAAATGTCAGTCTTGATGTGACCTAAATGGAGTGTGAGTGTTTGTTACCGTGTACTGCGTGTGAGCAGAACTTGTTCCTGGACAGCAAGAGCTGCTGGAGTTTGTTGATCAATCAACCAAGAGCTGATTGTTATGAGCTATCTATCAGGACTGTCCATTTATATTTGTATTAGTGGGATAATGCACACTGGGATAGGCTCCAGCATCCCCCGTGACCCTGCCCAGGATAAACAGGTATAGATAATGGATGCATGGGATATTGATATACAAGTAAAATTCTCTGTAAGCAATGAGCTGAAAAAATATTCAGTGGCCAATAACTCGCTTCCCCCTTTATTTGTTAAGATTTGTAGGAGCTGACAGGCACATTGAGGCAGAGCTTAGGGTGTATTGAAAATTAAGGAGGTTCTGTGTCCAGCCAACAGCCACACAGTATGGGTGGCACCTGGAGTGGCAGAATTATTCCTACAGGTTCCAAGCTTTAAGGCGAAGCTTCTATGCCTCTCGTTGGTGAGAGAACGTGCTAAAATATTCCCCGCCCCCCCCCCCCCCCCCCCCACACACACACACACACACAGAATGGTCAACCCCAGAGACGGTGCAGAGATCTCATACTCTAATATCAGCCCTGTCAAATAAGGGAGGAAAAATGGAAGTCATATTGCACCTTGCTTTTCACTGATGGTGGCCTCACACATTAAAAGTGGGGAAGAGAGCCTCTTGGCGATATTTGTATTGTAAAATGATATTTATATATCTGACATCAATCACTACAGAAACTAAAATAATAAAGTTTTGAAGGTAAAAAATAGGCTCTTTGGTGAAAGTTATCTTTTTACAATGACAGCAAGCATTGGAACACTTTCTCCATTATATATTGGCGTTCCTTTTTCTACATTTGTTAAACAGTAATACTGCCTGTCACCTCCCGGTAGAGTAACTGTTTTTGACCAGAACATGTTCAGTTCTCATCTTTAAGAAAAAAAAGAAAGAAAAAAAAGATTTTAAAACACTTATGGGATCCGGTTTATTTTGTCCTGGATATCTAGGAAATCGCGTTGATGGTAAGACTGTGGAGCAATCCAAATCAGGCCCTGGTTTTGTTTTCTCCCAGGTAATTAACTGAACAATTAGAGCTACTGATCGTCTCCACACCTGACTCCCAGGTAAAGGGAGCGTGGAAAACCAGCGGTTCTCTGCTTTTGAGGACAGGGATTTGATTAACAGCAAATCACTGAAAAATGACACTCAGTGTCTGCTGACTATACCTATACCACAGCCTTGACTATATCTCACTACAACCCTGACTACAGTATACCTAGACCACAACCCACAGCCCAAAAACAACTTTCAGAGGGGAAAAATATAATTGATTACCAGGCATAGTCTGTACATACATGCATATATTACTGAGCAGTTTTTAAATCTGAGGGAGACCAGAAGCTGATTTTCACACTGAGGTGTTTTGGCAGACAGAAGTTGTCTTGATTATATTTATTTCATGGCAGCCTACGCCTGAATTCACTTCACATCAATTTAACATTGAAACGGTTATGGCTAAATTGTATTCTCAAGGTAACAGAGAGGTTAAGTGATCCAATAGCAATGAATGCTTTTTATGAGGCAGAGTTTGCTTGTCTCTTGCTGCTTTGAGGTCTGTGATTGGCTGAAAGCAGGAGGGACCTAAGCTAAAATAGTGAGTGTTGTCATTAGAACCAAACCCTTCTTCTCTCTTCTTGTCAATCAGGAACAGGCTATTAATACACATGAAGGGAGTGGAGCCTGGTCTGCTGTTAGTCAAACATAAATTTAGAGAAGGTATTGTGCCTGGAAAAAGGTTATCCTCATTTAAAACTATTTACAAAAATAAGATGGTCAGAGAGGTCTGATTATTTTTAAATGCCTCTATCATTTTCTGTTTGAGAAGTGTACAGATCTTTTCCTATCTTGGGCCAGTCTTGGTCCATAGCATTATTTTACTGGAGGGATTATCTCCTGTTATGACTGCATAGGCTGAATTGGCATTCTGTCCCTCTTTCAGTTACGGTTCGCAGTGAATAATGCAATGAAAGTCATGTTGTGAAGGTCACTGCGGTACACTAAACACAGCTGTGATGAAGCGCCAGCCTTACCTATTCTTCCATAATCGGTTTTTCATCACAGTGCAAAAAAAAAAAAAAAAAAAGATTTCCTCATTGTGTTCATGTATCTGTATCCTGCAGTGCAACTGAACACCCAGGTGCTCAGTTCGCACTCTCTGATCGATGTGCAGCACATATCTGGGGGTGGTGACACCCCTGCGAAGTTTGGAAGCCTCCAGGAGCCGCTGCTATTTCAGCTCTTTTTTCCCTCTGCAGCGCCCCCTACCAGGAGTTGGGAGGGACTGCACCTCTCACACAGTCAACTGGTGCACACAGCATGGCTGATGCCCTAGAACAGGCTCACTGTGAGAGGGACATCCCAGCTGTCTTTTTCACACCTGCCAGACATCTCACTAACGGTCTGGGGTAAAGCTGCAGGCCATCCACTGAGGCCAGGCTGAAACGATTCAGGGGAGATGCATGGCAAAGTAACATCTCCGTAATTTGTCTGCAAGATTTATTTTCATAAGCAGATTTGATTTACAAAAACAAACAAACAAAAAATAATAGTTCTCCTGTGTGGAGACAAGTAATGTCTGTGTGTGACATATGAGGCTACTGTCACAGTTTTGAGCAGAAGTCAAAATGGCATCTCCCCAACTGTGTGGACGTCAGTGTTTCATTCACTTCATGGTGTGTGGCAGAATACTGCAGACCAGTCAGAACAATATGAATGCTGGTGGGAAATACTGTCTGTCTACACAGATGTTGAATAACAACCAGTTTTTTCAGAACGGAATGAAGGGAATCCATCGGGGCTCGGTCTGAGTAAAATAGTAAAAGAAAAATACACATTCACATTTATTATTGTTACGCATACACAGTAAACACAAAAACTGAACGTCTGCTTACTTCTGACACCTGCTGTTCAGTTTGTGTAATTACATCCATTAAACCAGTTACAAGAAAATCTTGATTGTCAAGCAATTACATAATCTTTGTGTACATAATCTGAAGCAGATAATAAGCAGATAATTATAGGAAGATTCCAGGGGCCCTGCCTGACAGGGGCCCTCAAAAAGCTTTACATTTTCTTGGGTGGTGGGGCCCAAAATACCTGGTGGCACCCCTGGCTGCAGCTTAATGAGTAAACATTAAACACGCAATGAATGACCATACATCAACCAACAATGAGAAGGGGTAGATGCAGCAGTTCTTCAAAGGCACAGTATTTGTTTGTGTTGTATGTTTCACTGAACTGTGGTTTAGTTAAACGGACACTTTTTTTTTAAAAATGCTGAAATATTTACAAGACGCAAGTCATGGTTGAAACAATATAGTAGTAAAATGGTCAATGGTCTTCATAAATCCAAAAACAAAGCACTTCGTCCTTTCTTTGCTATCTAAAACACATCAAGCTCTTTCCATAAAATGTGACCATTTCAGTAATGAGACTCACACATTATTTTCAAATGAGTCTTCTAGGTCGTATTTTCACATTGGTGCAAACACCATTTCTGAAATTTATGGGAGTACTGTGCTTTTTAATGGAAGGATTTTTTGTTTGGATGAGCGTATTTTGTAAAAAAATATATATATATCTTGCAATTATAGAATAAGCCTCAGCTGAAAATAAACTGAAACCAGGGGACTTACGTAAGTGTTAAGCAAGCAGTACTGTAGATTTTTATTAATATTTTTGAAGTCACTGCTTTCCACTTCAAAGGAATCAGTATCATTTAGCCATGCCAAAATATAACTATCTTTGTTCCACAGAAGATACCTTATTTGAATTCTAAAATACTCTAGAAGCCTTTACCGGTTCCTTCTGATTATTATACATTACTGAATGCAAATGATCACCACCTTCCCTTTGATGTTGTTGTTCACTTTTGGGGGGTGAGTGAAGGGGAATGAAATATCCACACACTATATCCAGGGAGTCTGGCTAGTTAAGTGTTATGTCTTAGATGAATCTACAGTCAAGTTGAGAATATCTGGGAAATCTTGAAAAGTGATGACTCACAGGAGGTTCACAGACCACTTCTTACTTCATGCACTTCACTTCAGTGCATGCTGGGATTAGGCTCTTGCCCTTCCGCGACCCCGACCAGGAATAAGCAGATTAGAAAATGGTTGGATAATGGACCAGTTTTTTTATTCATTATTTTTTCTTTAGTTTGGCCATACCTATTGAAGTACATCTGGGCGTTGTCAGGTATACTGTGATGGCTCTTTCAAATGAAACTTGATCTTTCAAGTCACACCTATAAAAAACATTTATGAAAATTATACTGTACAACTGAGCCAGCTGAGTAAGTGTCCATGTCATTGTTTACATCTCACCACTTCTCATGTTTATAAATCCAGGGTATACATTGTATGTCTAACTAAAATTAGGCTGAAATTTTGTGCACAAAATGTGTAGAAAATACTTCACTTCCTAGACATAAGACTTATGTAGTTTGCTGTATTTCCAATTAAGTCGATAAAAAATGATAAATATTCTTGAACACATTTTCATTATTTCATACTTCTCACCCACCAGAAAGAACACAAGACTTGTGTGTTTTGCTGCATTTCATTTACTTCACCAAGGTTGTAGAATAAAGATAATTTATCATCGATTTGAATGGAAAAAACATGTAATTGGTTGCTGATTCTGAGCCACTCAAAGTGACCGGGAAGGAAACACCCACACGGCAGGAAGCCAATCAGGTAAGAGCAGTGCCGTACACCTCCACTGCAGACACAGAAGTGGTCAAGTGTCATATGCTGCATGCACCAAAACACAACATCTTACACAGTCACTTTCAGTAGCACCTTGCCATTATTACGTCAACGGTCAGTAATGCACAGAAAATTACAGACAGGAAAGACTGTAAACCTTTATTTTATTTTTTTTGCCAAAACATATTTTACAAAGCTTTTCAGTCAAACCCTCAGGTCTTAATGTCTGAAATCATCACAATCCTGCAGTGCTTGAAAGCGTGTTCTTCCCACATTACAGAGCTCTGAGGGCTCGTTCTTAAACCCCTGAAATGCACTAATCATGCCACACGTAGCATCTGTTCATGAGCTACGATTTATGACTTCATAAATCTATCAATTTAACGCCACAGTTCATTTAAAAGGCATCAATCCAAAATTAGAACATGCATTAAGATGGTTATACATTTTATGAGCCTGATATGACAGGTAACTTAGGGAACCTTACACACTACACTGGTCCATGCAAGAAGAACACGTCAATCAATTACAAATTACCCAAGTGCCTTTTCAGGTAGGAATGAATGTGAACTCCAGTTCCAAACAAACATTCCTACCTGCAAATTTAAATGGCCACAGTCGTGAACCAGGCAGCTTATTTCTTCGAAACAAACAACTTCATGCAACTTTAAATATCTACTGTAAAACATAAGATTGTCTAACACTACTGGGGTTCGCATTTTATAATCAAAATCACAACACAAAAAAACAAGTAATCTATAATATGTACATCGCATTCAGTCTCAGAATCTACCAGTGAGGATATTGCTAAACTGCTCTACTGCAGTGGCATACAAAAATATAATTTGGTAGATTTTTCAATGCCAAGAAGAAAATTCCAATGTAGCTTGTAGCATTCCAAAGCTACTTTAAATTGTGCATTAAAATCACAGTATTGTCTCCAATAGAATTTTTCTTTTGCTGCTTTAAAAGGCAAATATTAAAAATCCAGTTTTACATGCCACATATAATCATGAAGCATTCTAGAAAAGTTAAAATTGGGTCATTTTATGTATTTTGTTAATTATGGTTATCATTTTTTAAGGTTGCTGGTGTTTGTAGGTTGTCATTGGAGCAGATTTTGGTTTAAATAAAATACAATTAAGAGGAACAAAGAGTGCATCTATACGGTGAACACAAGGCCACCAACGGAACAGTGAAAAATAAACTAATCCTCTACCCGACCTAACCACAATGTGACCGCAGTCCTTACTGCTGGTATTATGTCAACTAAAAAAAAATATTTATTTGATCTATTTTCCTTCATGCAACTGTCAAATCTGTTACATTGCTTTGCCCAAATTCACAGGCAAAGCCCATTGCACGTGCGTAGAGGTTTCTGATCCAGGGCATGGGAGAACATCCGACAGTGAGTTTGAGGTAGCAAAGCCAAATTCGAAAACTTTGGATATAAAAACGCAATCTCACATTAGTGCATTTAATGCCAACTCATTTTTTCTTTACATGTTCCTTAAAAACTATGCATCTATATAAAAATATACACAAGAATTAAGACAAACCTTCCTAATCAATTTCCTTCACAAAGTCTTGAGTCCTGAGGGCAACAAGGGTTCAAGAGACCGATTTCAACTGTACAGATAAAAAAAGAGCATTTATATCTCATAAAATACAATATACACAAGCCGCATACCAAATGGTACAATTACAAATTATTTTTAAAAAGGAAAGCCAAGCAAAACTATTTTAACACTTTGTGTTTTTGAAGCAAAACCTTTTTGAAATAGCAAATGCAATATTATGATAAAATATGTGTGTGTGAAAAAGGAAAATGTGTATGTACACAAATATACATCATATAGTGAGACTGTTCCCTGGTGAGGAGGTGGTTCAAATTTGTAAACTTTTTGTAAAAGACATTACCCAAAAAAAGCCACTGTTCTTTTCCTTTTCACTTAACATTAGACTTCAAAGCCGTTAAATAGAGTATAAAAAATTAAAAACTGAGGTGCGAAACCTAGTCGTTTTCCTAGGTCTTTCAGTTCTGGGCTTATTTAAATAAAAATTCAGTTTTCATGTTTCCAAATCCACTTCAGTCATTTTCTTCTTTCTGGTTTTTAAAAGACTTCATAAAAATTAGCTGCAGATGTGAACGTAGAAGGACGGGCCCCTCTTCTCAGTAGACCCCTGGAAAGATACGGTAGCGCACTTCTCGACAGTACTCCTCCCACGCAAATCCATACTTCTTCTTGCACTGCCTCTCATCACGAGCATCACGGTGGATTAGTAAAATAGTGAAGTAAATCAAATAGTAGTACGGTAGAAGGTGGTTGAATCCTAGAACAGAAAATAATGTGTAAGAGAACAATTACATTGTATGAAGAATCTTTTTCAAAGCTAAATACAGAATATACATGCTCCCAAATCTACTGTGTGATCGCTTGTTGTGGCAGACGTTCTCGAAATAAATCTTAAATGATTGCTTAATACATGATTTGACGAAGATCAACTGCAAAAAAAAAGGTTTTTACAACAGTTTTCAGAACTCAAATGTTTGATCAATTCCAGTGCATTAGCTAGTATAATTAACCCAAGAAATTAAACTGCAGAAGGGACAACGGTCATTGGACCAATGCTGGATCAGTGAATCATGTACATCAAGAGAAGCGGTTACAGAAAAGCCAGACCAACAGTGCAAACAGGTCACTAGACACTGAGAACACTGGACGCTCACCACAGGGCAGAGACCAGGCCACCGCCATGATCAGGTCGCCCAGGTAGTTCGGATGACGGACGAACCCCCACCAGCCAGACACCAAGAGGGACTTCCCGGCGACGGTGGGAATAGTCCGCAGATCTGCCGAAACAGAGGCGTCATCAGATCACCGCCGTGCCGAAACACAACCACGGGAGCGATTGTCAGACCGCTAGAATACTTACGAGACACCCGAGGATCTGCCGGGTTTCTCCTGAAGGTGTTCTTCTCCAAGTTGGATTTACGGAACACGTAATATCCGATTGCTGTTATGAATACAAAAACGGCAACGGTGAGCCAGAAAGCTTGGGAGAAACACCACGAGCGAGGACACAATCAACACCTGAGTGAGAAAAACCCAATGAGGGAGAGTCTGATCGCGCTCTGTGGTCACGCTGAAGTCCATCAGGAGTAACAGCGCTTGAGGCCTTTTTCAGGGAAACTGTGACTGTCTGTCACAGAACTACGACTGCTATTCTGGTCTGACAACCTGGCCTGGCAGCTCTGAAAAATTTCAATGTTTCAGAGTTGAGTGCTCCATCTTTCCCAACTGCTCAAAGTCATTCAGGTACAGAACTTTCTGGATAAGGCCTGACTCACCGTTAAGCGCGAAGATGGCCACGGCCCAGGGCAGAGAGAGGGAGTTGGGATGATTAACCAGGTAGAAGGCCTGCAGGGTGTAGGTAAAGGGCACCCAAACCAGGTCTCCAAATGCCAGCATGAATCCAAAACCCTCATAAGTCAGGTCCATCGTGCTCAGAATGGCTTCCTGTAACACAAAAACACAACCGACTCTAAACACGATAACTTCAGAGCACAGGAACTACTTCAGTTTCAAATCAATGATGTTTACCTCAAACCAAAGACCATCAGCAATGTACAGGAACTGAAAGAAGTTGACCAGTAACATGGCGTGTGATGGAAAGTCCAGCTTGTGGATTTTCATTTCAGTAAGCAACAGTGCAAAGTTAATCACAATCTGAAAGAGGGGAAAACAAACAAAACATCAGATCAACAGCAAAGTGTGAATAGTAAATATCTTTTTACATTAGCAGACCCAGAATAGCGAGACACTGAATACATTCTTAATCCCTTCTTAATCATCTGAAAAAGGAAAAATATTCCATAAACCAAACCTATCAGTAATGTATGAGCAGTGCTACAGTGCAGAAATCTAACTTTACCACTAGGGGGCAGAATGTACACAACTGAAAACCTGGCTCGGTGCCAATTTAACTGAGTTGATACAAGGACAAATTAAAATACATCCTCTAATTTTAACAAATTATAATACAAAAATAATACAAGATTTTCACACTCCATCCAGGGTTTACAGCAAGGGCTACAAAAAAAGATGGGGATGGGTTGTAGGGCCCGCTCGCCCGGCTCCTGTCCAGCTCGCCCTCGCTCTTCTGCCACGGGAACCAAAGGTCAGTCTGAGGCCGTGAGCGTTCACACATTCAGACTCAGCTGTGCACGTCAGAATCTGCGAGGCCGAAGCCACTCCCACCTCTGACCGAGAGCAGTGAGCAGACGCAGACGCAGACACAGCTCGACAGATGCGTCACTGCACGGCTGCACCTTTTAACCACGCCCGCCAAATTAACCAGGACAGGAGTTCCCCCAGTGTCACACAATTCAGTGTGTTTCAGAGTTCAAGTGAATGTAACGTATCACCAGGGCAAAACACAGCAGACTTACCCAGCCAATCAAACCTGGGCGCATCTCGAAGAAGAACTTGAGATCGAAGTTCTTAATTCTGGGATTGTGCTCGTGCCCCATGAAGAAATCATAAATCACGTGACCTGTAGGGGGACCGCAGAATAAAAGCCGACTTTAGCGAGGCCTGGGCGTGACTGCGGTGGCCATTTCCACACAAACCGCCCCCCCGTGCTCGTGTTTGCTGCTTCGAGGCGAAGCGCTCACCGGAGTTCCCGCCCGGGGCCAGCTCGTCGTCAGCAGCCCAGCGAGAGTGGACGTAGAGGCAGACGCTCAGCAGGGTGGAGACGAGCAGGGTGGAGGTGGCCAACTGCAGGAAGTGCTCGTGCACGTAGCTGAAGTCCACCTGGTAATACACAGCCACTCCCACCGCCAAACCCGTGACCACAAAAGCAAAAAACCCTGCAGGATGGACAAAGATTTTACTCAGCATGGACACAGATTCACCACACTGATCATCGTAAAGCAAAGATTCTCAACGCTGTGCCACTTCAAATATAACACACTATTTTCTGTAAGTTAGATTTCTTACATCAACAGAGCTGCATTTCATTTTGGTCAAGAAAGACTATTAAAAAAAAAAGACAAAAAACTGAACGACTGAGAGAATGCCTCACCATTCATCCTGTATTTCAGTCTTTTCCCGCTCTTCAGGGGCATTCCCTCAGCAACCTTGAGGGGGAAAAAAATGTGACGAGTGTTAAGATCATGAGGCAGAAAGGGGAACAAACACTTTCACTATGTGACTGATATACGTGCACGCCCCGTGATTAAAGACACTAATCTATCTCATTTGTGTCCTTGTGTCCAGTTAACTGGCAGTAATCAGCAGCGGTCATGTGCCCTGGCTTAAGTCATGTGATCACGTGCAGAGTCCGTGCAGCTGCGCCGGCGGTCGGCTGAACCGGGTTACCGTGGCGATCTTTACCTTCCCCACGGGGAGCACGTAGAGGACGGCCTGGAAGAGGATCCAGAGGAGCACGACGCCGAGCGCCTGGGCGCTCCAGAAGGCCTGCAGCGGGGGGACGGGCGGGGGGAAGCTGAGGATGCTGCCGTCCGCCTGGCAGGTGAGCAGCAGGGTGAAGACCACCGCCGGGAGGAAGAGCATCATGAGGAAGGCCCCTGGGAGAGGAGAGGCACGCGCCGGGGATTAACCAGGGGAGGGGGGCGAGGAGGAACCAGGCACCGGGGCACAACAGAGCCTTCCGCAGAACCACCGAGTCTGTGAGAGTTCAGCTCCATATATGGGCCTGGGCCCAGAGCTCTTACCTACTCGCCCCCGAAATCCAGCTCCATATACGGGCCTGGGCCCAGAGCTCTTACCTACTCTCCCCCCAAAATCCAGCTCCATATACGGGCCTGGGCCCAGAGCTCTTACCTACTCCCCCCCCGAAATCCAGCTCCATATACAGGCCTGGGCCCAGAGCTCTTACCTACTCTCCCCCAAAGTTCAGCTCCACATATGGACCTGGGCCCAGAGCTCTTACCTACTCTCCCCCCGAAATCCAGCTCGGTGGTTTTGGCGGTGGCCCATCTCCTGGTCCGGAGCGGCAGCGGGTCCTCGGCCCTCTTCTCCAGCTCGTCGCGCTGGACGGCCTTGACCACGGCGTCCTCCTTCCGGCGCCGCAGGTTGTAGCGCCCGCTCGCCCGGCTGCGGTCCAGCTCGCCCTCGCTCTTCTGCCACGGGAACCAAAGGTCAGTCTGAGGCCGTGAGCGTTCAGACATTCAGACTCAGCTGTGCACGTCAGAATCTGCGAGGCCGAAGCCACTCCCACCTCTGACCGAGAGCAGACGCAGACACAGCGTGGCGCGGCAGACGCGTCACTGCACGGCTGCACCTTTTAACACGCTAAAACTACACAAGGGATCAAGAACAGACCTCCTGCAGACCTGGAGTAAAAGTATTTCCTGAGCACCGATAGGGACCCCATAAAAGAGGTAATCCTTTGGTATATAACTACTTTTGATTCCATTTGCCTTTATCTTTTGCTCATAGAGATAATTCATCCCTTGGTCCAACTTAAACTCCAGGTTCTACTGTACATGTCCGAGGATGATTGAAGGCCAGAGAACACCGACAAAGGCTCCTATTCCACTCACACCTGGTAATGGTACTTAGCGCTTCAGCACTTGATGAATGCTTAGCAACACTTACATCCAGCAATCTGAAATCATTACTGGTTCTGCTGATATGAAGGTATGCCTGTACTGGTCTATTTGTGGTGTTACCGTGCAAGATAAACAGTATCTGGCAGGTAACATAGAATGCAAAATAGTTACAGCAACCAACAAGGAAGTTCTGCACTCCTGTGCTGGTCAGTGAGATGCCAAAAATATGTTCACTGTTAAATCTACCAGTTTCGACCACACATTGGAGAGCGACCGACTGCTGTAAAACTGTGGGATTCCTGGTTGTGTGCAGCCGTAAGCTGGAGCTTTGTGCGGGGACTGAGCTTGTCAGGTGTTTGACAGCCATGAGAGGGACAACATGCAGGCATCATGACATTCCTGCACTTAAAGGACCACTCACACAGTGCAGCCATCACAGCACCTCGCCCAACTTCCACCCTTAGCCACAAAATGGGCCATTACCACAGCCACACTCTGTAATACGCTAACAGTTTTCAAAGGGCTTAAAACGCATTAAGAACCGAGACCATTTTCTGTTTAAACACTGCAGGCAAACAATAACTTTTAAAGGATTGTGGTTTGATTTTAATGCAGACGCATACATACCTGGGTGCTCAGATCACCACTAATACTTTGCATAATACAGTAAAAAGAGACAGGATGTGTGTTCTGAATCTCACCTCGCTGGCCTTGTCGGCAGTGTCATTTTCCTCTTTCTTTTCATGCTTATTGTTGCTATTGTTCTCGACTGGCTTTGCCTGCAACAGATTTTTAAAATGCAGTGAAGATGTAAATGAAAATTTTTGATCCAAGGAATAAACAGCTACAATATAATGTATGGGCAAATAAATTAATTACATGTACAACAAACAGGATAATCAATATAATAATGACCCATAGGCATGCAACTGAATTGCTCTATACACAAATAACAAGTCACAAAATGAAAGTGAAAATCCTCAAGGCATGCATTTTTCAACTCTGAAATACAAGTCATTACTTCCAAATCAATTCAATAATAAGCGTTTCCACACGCTGAAATACAAAATCTTACAAATAAGGGGACTTGTTCTCTGCAGAATAAATTATATACAGTAACCTGTCTTGAACAGGTCTAGAATACTCGGATCAAACTGCAGAATGAAGGCACATCCGTGCGAGCTGAAACTCGAGAGCTCTGGAGTTAAAGGGCACTGGTACCACCGGGGAAAGCCTGACCTCCAGCAGCTCCTTGGGTTTGGCGTCCTTACGCAACTCTCGGCTGCGGGACGAAGAGCGGCGGGACGTCCTGCCCAGGGACCGGGAGCGACTCTGCCGGCGGGACGGGGAGCGGGAGCGGGACCGGGACCGAGAACGACTCGTGCTCTGCCGAAAGCCCGACTGGCTCTGCCCAAAACACATTCACTTCTTTATTATTATCTACAGTTATTTCAGGATGTGCACTCTTTCAGGCTTTTCAGAAGATCCATGCAGTAATACCTTCTGACAGTTCAAGTCTTGAACTTTAACTTTTAAAATTATTCAGTTTCTCAGAAAATCTTTATAACTGGTGCCTCTCCCTCAGCTTGATGGAGAATATCTTACCTTGATGTCAGGCTCCTTCAGTTCCAGCTCAGTTCCATCTTTGTACATCACGGTGTAGAGCTGCTTGCTGGAATCGTAGCTCATCACTTTGACCTCGTAGTACAGGTTGCTGCCGGGCCAGCGGCCCATCACCATGTCCCCGCTGTGATACTTGGTACTCGGCATTCTTCTTTACCTGAGGAGATGGAGCCCACACAAATCATTTAAAACACAGTGAAGGAAAGGCTTCGCAATCGGTCATAATGCAATGTGGCTGTGCTGTATACAGACCTGGCTAAATGCACCATGAGTCTGTGGCTGTGACAGTACATTCAACCGTGTTTCTGCAGCTTAATTATGGTGTTCAAACGAAAGTGTCCAGCACATACTGCGGTTCATGGCCTTGTTAGAACATTGAAATTATTTTCACTTTGACTGTTGGACTAAGTCCATTCATTAATAAGTGCAGATCTTCCCATTTACTTTCACACTCCGGAAGAATGTTACACTTCAGATTAATTCACTTCGAAATAATGCACAGTTTTCCAATCAACTCCCCTTGATAGTTTACAAGAAAGCGTAGATGATGGAGAAAACATCCTCGCATAATTAAAAAAAAAATCAAAAGCCATTCCAGAAAACATCTTGTGCTTGATAATTCAGACTTCAATTATTTACCATTTCACATAAAGTATAACAATTCTAATTTATGCTTGCAACACAATTCAGGACATACACAATAGAAGGGGCTCTTCGCATGCACACTTCAAATAAACAGTAACATTCATCATGTACACAAAATAAGATTTCTGACCCACACAGTAAGACATTGTAAAGGGAACAGACAAGCATAGCATCACACACAATAAAGCTGTGAAGTCAGCACCATGGAGGGCACTGTTTCTCACAGAAATGCTGACATGTCTGTCCCCAGTAGGTTTTATTCTGCCTGTAGTTTTAAACTAGTCATGGCAAACCAACACCCCTTTGTTAACCTTTCAATAGCTTTTGTACATAGCATTCCAGAAACACACAGGTAGGCCTAATGCTTGTAGCTACTTTTCAGTAGAAAAACTTTCCTCCAAAATTAATTGTACATTAAATACATCTGCAGGAACAAGACTACAGACTTGCAAAACTCAAAAAAATTATATTTTCATGGAATATAACAATTATTGTCACTGAGAAAGAATTGACTTGTGAGAATGCAATACTCTTGCATAAACAAAACAGCTACAATGCTTCCAAGATGATACACAAACATACAAAATCTACAAACAAAACTGTAAACACAATTAGCTTTGTTTAAACAAATACAACATACAACAAAATAGTTCAGGCCTTAAATTAGCATTTTAAATTAAACAGACTTTAAACAAAACAAGTTGGCTAACACAACTAACTGACCGTATAAAAAGGCAATGTATCCTCCTTTCCTAACTGCCAATTCAGACGTCATGCGCACACTCAAAAATCAGTGTATCCACTAAACCATCCTTCACGAAGACAATTTCATATAAATTAGCCACATTCCAAAAACATCTACACTAAAAACACACACACCCAAGCTTTCTGTGGTTGTCCAATCCTTGTTGAATTCCATGTGGTTAAAGAGAAACAACTCAGAGTAGCTCGAAAAACCTCAAATTCGGGCCTCAAAAGATTAAAGGATGCGAGTCGGAAAGGGGTGGGGCGTTGACAAGTCAAGTCCGAAACCCTTTGTGCTAGCTAACCAACATCCGACTAGGCGTTAGCTAACTAGCTAGCTACTGTTACATCCTCGTTTTTGTAAAATATAAAGGAAACTGTAACTTATTCCCTTTGAAAGAACTAGCTAAGTTAACTGAGCTACAGCAAAACATAAAACATGTTTGAGGTTATGACCCATTCTACAATTTTTATTAGTTATTTTGATCTTTGACGTGCTAACTAGTTTCCCGAACACACAACTAGCTAGCTAGCGATAATAAACACCAGTTTAATTAACATTACACTAGCTAGCTAACGTATCTAGTTCAGTATTATTTAACGCTACCCCAGACTTGTCCCTCTCTGCGTTCACGGATGCTTATCTAGCTAACAGCGAAGTTAGTTAAGTAACTTCATGATACTGAAACGATTATTCTGACAATGACAATTCTTTGATATTAGGCAACTTCGGTAATAACAAAAAACGTGGTTGAATGAATAAGTGTATTACTGGCTAGCTATGCTCTATGAATCCCGCTAATTAGCTATGGGGTTTCTAGCCAACCAATGTTACGCTGTGTCCTCAGTTCACCCAACCTACCTTTAGCTAGCCAGCTAGCAACACCGACGTACGCCACCGTAACGTTAACTAACCACCGAGGGACCTAGCACCACAGATACAGACTTGCAGAAAACATACACCATCCATATAGCTAAATGTACACCGTTTTATTTAACATCGGTAGCTAGCAACAAACATGATTTAATGATTCGATGTGTCGAAAGAATCTAATTTGGCTTAGTTAGCTAGCTAGCTTGCAACGTGTTCATGTTGTCAGTCTTTTTGTAGCTAGTGATATCCATAGCTAGCTGTTAGATTACGTCGTTAGCTAGGTAGCTAGCCAATGTTATTGTTTTTGGTGACCTTTAAACAGAAATAACAAAGTTACATTAGAATCTAAATTAAGACTATACAATTCCAAAAACTGAAATAACTGATACCCAACGTTAGTTAACGTTACACTGGTCCTTTAAAGACGATACAGACTGACAACGGAATGGAGGGAAAACGTCATATATTCAAATCCTTGCAAGCTGCCCAACGTTAGTCGGATAACCTTAACTTCACCACGTCAACAAAATAATTATAATACTAGCAAACGAGCCAAGTTGCTACTTTAAAGAAATCACAGTGAAACTCGCCTGCCAATGTTAACCAAATAAAATATTTCGGAAGGTTAGCGAACCACACCACTCAGCGGCACGGTGCACATCAATTTAGCTAGCTATCGATAGCTACGGTTATCCTGCCGCTGAATTTACGTTGCAGTGGAGCTTCACGTCGTTAGCTAGGGTTACTCAGCATCCTAGCCAGGCAGCAACGTTAGCTGGTTCATTCCTTTTGTATACTGGACACATTATGTTAATGTGAACAGGTATGTGGGACACAATATAAATTAGGCCATTCGAGTATCAAATAGCCAACTAACGTTAGCAACTTCATAAATAAACAGATTCCAAATCAGTCGTCAAGCACTCTGCGCCAACGTCTGCTTTCCCCCTGCACTGGTTGAAACGCAACACTTCGGGATACAGCTTAGCTTGACTTGCTAAAATGATGGCGATTTACACAAACTCGATATTTAAACAAGTTTCAGAACCCTAAAATAACTTCAAAAATACTTAAATTAAATTCACAATCATCGTATAACTACAACGCAAAGACAGCGGACCGTTAGCTGGTCTAGAACTAACGCAATATTCCCTAGTTCGGCTTGCTCGTAACAAAGCTATTTAATTTAACATTTCAGACACAATAATCAAACAAATAATATACTGTTCTTACCTCAAATCCACGTGAACAAAAGTAAACAGTTATCGCAGATAAAAAATATCCCTTTAAAAATGTACAAAATTTAACGGTATTATTTAAAAAAAACTATGCGTTCCTCCCTCTCTCACTGTGTGAGCACCAACCAGCGTCGACGAAGGCGCGAAGCTCTCTGATTGGCTGCCAATGTTTTATTTTTAAATTATTTAATTTTTTGATTGGTTAGGTGAGAATGTTATATGAATTGTGATTGGATGTAATAGAGCCTAACCGGCATGTCCTTGTTCTTCATGTTTTTGGTGTCGGAGTCGACTCGCCCTCGCAGCTAAACAAAATGGAGACTGGAGTTTGACAGTTCTCGCTGCTGGAAAAAGTGAAACCAAAACAAATACTCACCAGACCACCGTAGCTAATTTGCTATGTTACGTGTTTACTGGTCTGGCATATAATTTGTAGTTTCTTAGCTATTGTAATAAGTTTCAGCGCAATTAATTACCCGCTTTTAAGTAGGCTATTCGAAAAAACGAGCCAAAATAGCGGTGGCTACTGTAACATAACGGGTTAGCAAACATAACGATGTGTAGTCTGCGGGTCGAGGTTGCTCGATATATTCGTTAGCAGTTCAGTCTTGGCTAAGACAGGTTAAATGACCCCGTCTAAAAATAGAAGTTATGTGTAGTCGTATTCACGTATCACATATCCTAACTTTTCCAGCATTATACAAACGGTAGTCTAACGTTAGCAGAACTTATAGGAAGATAACGGTAAAACCTGCTGCTGCCAGAAGAAAATGGAGATCATGTGAACTGGTGAATCTTGAGTGACAAGATTGCAACTTATGTGATTGGTACAGTAGCCTATGGCTCTGGTCTAGACTACGCGCTATATTGTACCTATGCAGAGCGCATGTATCATACCCATTCATTTTTGAGCTAAACTAGCTAAGTAAAGTTGTACCGTAGACCGTAAAAAAAGTTATAATAAGAGTACTGTAAAGTGACAAAATTATAGTTTCTGACAGCTTGAACAACTGGTTAGTAACTTGAAGCTTTGCTGTTAGCTAGCTAGCTAGCTTGAAAAATAGTTCTGTGATCTGTAGAATGCCAAGCTGTAGTTAAAGGGCGGTTAGGTAACGTTATGCGAGTCCATGTGAGTTAACCATTTCAGAGATGTGGGTAAATGTAATCATTGCTAAGTTACAAGTTTAGAAAGTTTCCAGCTTACGAATGTAGGTGTCCACTGTATTTCAAGTTTACAGCTTGGACTTCAGGATGCTTGATAAGAAAACAGCTATTTAACTCTTAAATAGCTGCACATTTTATTTGTTTTCTGTTTGGAAGACACTACTTATCAAAGCACAGCTGCACAAAATGCTTCCTATCTTTCAACTAAGACTTCTTAATGTGTTTTTTCAGAACGTTTTCTAGAAACAACTGATTTTCGAAGGTAAAATTTGCTTTAACAACAGTCTTGGCTTGGTTAATGAAGACATGCAACAAATTTTATCAGATGTCCCGATCTTCTGTTGTAAATCTCAAAAACAGATTTTTCTTTAACATCAGTGAATTGAATGCATCGATAGAGCGCACCATTAAATGGAAATGAAATGTGTTGAAAAAGTTTAGGCATTTGAGTGCATTCGACACCTGACAATTCTGCAGAATCATTGGGTTGCATTTTCTTCTCTTTTCGAGATTTTTATATTTCTGAACACTTAATATTTAAAATGTTACTCGAATCGTAGGGGTCTGTAAATAAAATAAAATTAACCAGTCTTTCTTTTATTTTGATTCGGCTCTGTACTCTTTTTAGATTTGTAATTAAACAATTCACACATGGTTAAAGTGCAGATTTTTTTCTCACCTTTTATTGAAGGGTGTTTTTATACATTTTGGTTTCACTGCGTAGAAATTACAGCACTTTAAAAGCTGATAATCTGCACATTAGCCACATGTGAATTGGTTGCATATCTGAAATTGGAGTACAGAGCTTAATCAAGAAAAAAAAACATCTTTGTCCCAAATATTAAGGGCACTGTATGTGATTCACCACATGAAATGCATGTATCCAATCATTTTTTAAAACCATTCACTTCAGTTTATGTATTATTATATTTAAAATTCAGATTTATTTCAGAAAAATAAACTGATTTCAAACTTACAATCCCGATGCATCTTTAATGAAAATGGAAAAATATATGGACAAACAAATGAATAACCGTTTAGCAAGCATAATTCTCAAAATTGCTTTTGTAACAGCCCTGAAGCTGTGAGTTTTGAGTTTCGTATTCTAAAACCTCAAAAACATTGTGTTTGTATAGGTTTTAATAAATATGCCCTGAGATAAACAGGAAAAATAAGTGTAACCACCCTATACTCTATAATAGTTATCATCTTGCTGCCACATTTACGTCTAACATCATCACAATACTTTTTTGCCTTGTCCAAGTTGTGTTACAAAGACAATGTGATGCTCATACGTTGACTTGGATTACTAAATGTGTAAGTAGTCTGCAGTCTTATTTGCTGAAATGGAGTGGAAAAAAAATTCAAACCCTCCAATCCAATTACTTTCACATCTCGTAGTACTTGCACTTGCAGCTGTCTTCGACCTTCCTGTTTTGCAGTCGTTTCACGCCACAGCATCTGACAATATTTCCACCTCACGTAAGTTGCAGACAAACAGGCAAAACTTAGAATCCTACAGTAAGTGTCTTCAGACTTCAAGGTAATATATTAGCTCCCATGTGATGAATTGAGAATGGAAGGAGACCAAGGATCAATAAATAGTCTTTGCACAGGGGTTTTATTGCAGTGCAAAACAGTATTAACATTGTGCAGAATCTTTTCATTCAACTGATCATAATAATAAATAAAAAAAACAGACCTTGACATCATTGCAAAAGCTGCACTCGCACTCGCTAAACATACATTTTCCGTTTTCTGGCTATTAACTATTGTTTCGTTTTGGCAGCAAGTTCCCCGCTTCATTCTCACTCTGTTCCACCGCATCACTTCCTGTTCTCCTCATTTGAACTTTAGCAGAACTTTAGCAGATAAGGGGCAGTTAAGATTCACGCACGGTGGGGTGTGAACGATGGCTGATGTAATCTGCGGTGTGATTGGTCAAATCTTGAACCACTCTGGATTGATCCACTGGGACATCTCCATTGCAGTCATGGCATTTTGTGAAAGGTGAATTAGAGTGCACATACTGAAGTAACTGCCTTCTGAAAGGAAAGCTCCTCCTCAGAAGAAATCTGATGACAAGGACCTTGTTAGAAGGATACGGATTGGCGCATTGCATTTGCTGCTGCCCTTTTCCATATGAAAGCGAATGAAGAAGTCGCCTCTCAAAATTGGGGCTTGGCTTCCCTCCCCCAGTGGGAGTTTCCTCTTCCCTTCCTGCAGTAACAACCGCTCAATTTCCTTGTTTCTGTCGGATTTCTCAAGTCAGGAAGTGAGCGGAAAATTCAGTCAAATAACTTCCGATTCCTAGGCGAAAGTGATGAAATTTCATGATGAAATGCATGAACAAGCGGAAAGGAGCTCAGACAGGGTACAGATGTTAAATTCAGGTCCCTGTGTGAGAAGATGGTGCATTGCTACTGGAGCACGGATATTTCAGAAACATCCTGCTCCTGTTGCCTGGACTCCATCTTTACTAATGCCTTTCAGTTCCCTTAGATAAGAACTAAACTCAGTGCCGCTCCGATACACTTGAATTCACACAGCAGATGCTGGAAGGTCACTAGACTTTACCAAATCTGATACTCTGAACAATTCTATCTGGATTGGGCATTTTCAACGTGCAAATGACCATGAAATACTGCAGAACACCACCCTCCAGATAAGGTGTCGATCGTTATTACAGCAGCACACAGAATAAATGGGACGTTGCGATAATGTATTGCAATTTTATTTCATTTGCTCAAACAAAACAATGTTAACATGTAACAAAAAATTCTAAATGTAACATGAGAACGGTATGGTACAATGTGAATGATAAAAGAATATAAAATAAGGAAACTGGTTAATCGTGAATTTCAGAAACGGTCAGTTTGAATGCTTCCAGCCAGGGTGTGAAGAACAGACCAGTTTCAGCCCCTGCAGGTCTTGCACAGTCCTTTGTACGGGGACAGACGTTCACAGCCAGCAGTTTGATTTCGACATTCAACTGACTCACTGCAGATAATTTCAGAGATTTTAGATTTCCCAAAAACCCACAATCTCACACTGTGACACCTATCTTACCGCAACATCATTACAAATGGCATGAAGTAAAAATATGAATGCAACTGTATTCTAACATATCAATCTCAAATCTCCCTTTGAAAAAACTATCACAAAAAAAAAAAACCATGTTTGAGGTTATGACAGCTTCTACTGTTATTACTAGTTATTTTTAATCTTTGACGTGTTAAATGCAACTTCAGAACAAGGCACAAACCATGAAGATACAGATTTATCTATGTATAATGTTTTTACCTTGATCAAAATACTTAACCTACCAAATCATAAAATGTGATATATTTTCTTTCTCTTGACAGTGACTGAGCAAAGAAAGCCTAGAAAAGAGTGTGACACTTTTAGGATGATATCATGGTTGAAAACTTTGGTGAGATTGCCACATTGTTGGGCAATGGCTGCATTTTGCAAGCAGTACCATAATATGAATTTCAATGGGGTTTTAAAGTGCAATCGATGCTGTAAACACTCGTATAAGCTTCCCAAATGTTTTGATCCGGAAAGACGGCGTTTGAATGATAGGAGAGAAAACCACAACAGTATGCAAAGGGTGAAATGTGTTAAACCCCGTCCTTCCTTCCTTCCAGTCTCAAATTTCCAACACAATCACCGAAGACATAAATGTGCAGATACGTTTAAAAAATGTAATTTTCCAGAAGAAAACTCATGAGCAAGATTTTGAGGAAACACTAAGGGGTATATATATTATTACCCAAATCTGGTCATGTTATATCCCCTCATTGTATATCCCCAACATTATCTTAAAACACAAATTTTAACATTGTTATTTAGATGCATTTCATATCAGTGTCTATGAAGTTCTGCCAGTTTTGCACTGAGATGGGAGGATCAGAGAATTGTTACACTTCAAAATACCTTCCTTAAGGAAATTACATTTTCCAGTGTTTGGAGTGTTGCTCAGGTATATGGTGAAAAATTAATTGCTCTCACTTAGGCAAGTGCTGAGCTCTGTTGAGAAGCAAAAAAAAAATGGCCCAGGACTTTTATTGTGAAAAAGGAAAACAAAGGCAAACAAAATGACATAACATAAATAGATCATTATAACCACTAACCACAAGAGAAAACATTTTGTCGATGGCACAAACGTGTCTAGAACTGTCGCGTTGACATAGTTTCATATGTTTGGGCATCTCAGGAAAAAGATCCGTTATCTGACGTGGCTAATACTTCAGAGAGAGAATTTATTTTGCCTTGTTCTCCAAAACGACAATTTCAAGGCCAAGTGACACTATGGATACAGCAAGGAATGCCAAGACTGAAGCATTCTAGAACCCTAAATGAAAAATAGTGTCTGCTACAAAAGGATGAGAAACAAACGGTCTACCTCTGTAAATCAATTACAAATCATGGCTATAAACAGAAGACACCCCTCAGATCCCTCCCCCAGAGTTACCTCACTTATCAAGATGATATGAATGTTTTTGATTGGGATTATCACGTGGCTACTGAGAAAAGCTACAGTAAAGCATTCTCCACTATTTGGGGGGGGGGGGGGGTGGAAAAAACAATGAGGGCCACAAAGACCGCTTTAAAAAAAGGCAACTAAATGGTGATGTTACACTTATTGCTTATACACCGACAGACGATAATTAATTTCGTGGCAGCTATACGACCTTCACCTTTACAAAATCTGACATGCACTAAATTCGACAGAAATAAAAATAAAAAAAGTAGATTTTCAAATCAATCAAAATAATGAGGGAAAAAAATGCAGTTTCAAAGAATTCTATCTACAGATCCGGTCTTGGAGATATGAAACACTGACCAGAGATTTGAATGAGGGAGGAGTCAGATTTTGGTAGAGAGCTACAATGATGTACAGCAGGAAGGCATTTCTTCATGTGACTGTCCCACCAATCCATCACACACACAACACTAAAAAATAAATGCCAATAACAGGGCTCAGCGCAAATTAGACTTCTGAGCTTTCATTTCTGGGAAAAGAAAAAGACCAAAACCAAAGAATAAATGTTTTCAGGATATTACGCCGAAGAAGTGCCAAGAGACTGGCCATCCCACGGAAGGTTCCAGTAGGCTACCTGATATGGCCGTACATTATAACAGACATGAAGAAACAACTTGCAGATATCCTTTTTTTTTTGTTGTTGTTGTTTTTTTTTTCCTTTTTTTTTTAAATGTACATATTCAGGTAAAAGAGTATTTCAGGAAGACAAGCTTTACAGAGTCCTGCAGCTGTAGACTTTTTAACTAGTCCGTTAGTCCCTCGTCCAGATGGAAAGCTCTTCTCTCTGAGCCACCCCACTTCCGCACGCCCTCAGCCTCCCTCCACCATCCACACAAACCTTCCCAAACGCGCCCCTCGCCCCCCCCGTGTCACAAGCGCACGCCAACCGTCCCGATATCTCAGCGCGAGCGTTTTCGTCTGTCTGCCCGTTATCACACTGTGATGATTAATACAGTAATATATTTCATTACCTTGTTTTTGTGTTTTTTTTTTGTTTGTTGTTTTTTTTGTGTTGCTGTTGTTAAATTATTTTCCTTGATTTTCTTGTGTTATGAACAAAGAAAGTCATCTTTGCATAATTACAGTCGCTCCTCTGTTTAAGACTGTGTCCTGCGCTCGGGGGGAAAGTCCTCGGGAATATCGGAGCTGTCGGGCTTCTAAAAGAGGAGAAGGTCCCGGGTGCTACATGTCTCCTCCCCCGACTCACCTCTCCACCAATCACAAACGCGTCTTCTTCATTAATAGAATTATCATCATCATCATCATCATCACGCCTTTCAAACTTTTTTTGTTTTTTCCTTTTATCATTTCTTTTGTTAAAATATTGTCATAACTGAAGTCAACCTTGAATTGTCAGGCCAGGGGGTTTAATGTACACGCGTCCTACGCTGTGTTGGACTTGCCCAGTTCCTCCCTGATAGCTGTGAAGAAAGAGACAAGGGATCAGAGGTCTGCATGGAAGAGAGCAGACATTTAAATCACTCCTCCTTACACACTGGTACAATGAGTGGTGTTTGTCTTTTCTTGTGGTCAGTTTTGAGTTGGACCTGGACACTTGCTAATGGGCTAGCAGATAAAAAAGAAAGCCTGCATATGTGTGTGTGTGTACATGCACCGTGTGTGTGTGTTTGTTTATGTATGTGTGCCTGCATACATGCGGGATCCTTTTAATGAGGCTTACCATCGATTAGCTCTTCTTTTAGCTTCGTAAGCTCCTTCCTCATTTCATCTAAAATGTCCTGCAATAAAGAATTGAAACCACAGGGGCATTAACACAATCATCTAAAAACATAACTGCTTTTGAAAATACGAACTCATTAAAGGCTGTCAAGTCTTGCCATTTGGTTCTCCTATAGGCTCAGTGCAAAACTCTGAGAATGGCTCTATTCCACGTAAAAGCTTCGCTCAACATGTAAATATACTCCCAACATAAGCAAACACTAAAGTTTGTACTCCACATAGAACATGCAAACAGGTATTTTAACCAATGCGCCCATCTGGCACTGCCACCTATTGTCGTCTTCATCAACTCTCAAATTACCCAACACGTTTAATTATAGGGGCTGCTCTGACCTTGACAGCGGCTCACACGATCGCTCTACCCCTGCCTACGCTACGCTCCTACTTCCTTAGTACTGGGATAGAATTACTTTCATTCGTGAGATCTCATTATCAGCACCTTCCATTCTAGAGCTGGACTGTCAATCACTTTCATGTCAAAACTCCGCCAGAGAAAGTCGACAGTATTCCAGTAAAAAAGGGCTCACACAGATGCATTATGCAGGCCCAGTGCTCTAGCACAGTCTAGACAGGTGTACTGATCGACTCCAACTCTGCTTTTCCCAAGAATGACACTGAAAAACTTCCACAAGGTAACCGTGACAAACAAAAGCGCGAGTAAGGATATATGTAAAAAATAAAAAGACAGCAGTGAGCCGGGCACAGCTGCTGGGCCCGCCCTCGCCGCGGTTGCCTGGCAACGAGGGATTCCTCCAGCCGTTATTAATGAGCGAGTGCCCAGCGCGCTTTTATTCACGGCCCAGTTCCACACACACACACACACACACACATACGCTGAACACACACATACGCACACACACAGACAAACATGTACCTACACACACTAAACACACATACTGAACGCACATGCACACACACACACGCTTGAACACACAAATACACACGCATGCATGCGCACAAACACGCACGCACACACACATACTGAACGCGCACACACGCACACACACACAGGGCTGGGCGTGTAGATAGGGCAGCCATGTGGAGACGCTCCGCTTATCAGGAGGAGCAGGAGCCCCGGCGCACACTGGACACGCCCTCCCTGGCACTGCCAGTTACACCAGCTGACAGGGGCTCGCCCAATCGGACGGCGCGTCTAAGAGTGGCCCCGCCCCTGCCGTTAGCCCGGCGGCACCACGCCCCCTTACCTGTTTCAACCGGTCGTAGTCGAGACCTTCCGCCGCCACCCCATTGGCACTTAGGGATCCGGTCGGCGTGGGCGTGGACTTCGGCCTGACGGACAGAGCGGCACACAAATTAGGGGGGCGGGGGGGGGGGGGGGGGGGTTTCACGCCCTGTGATCTCCTCGGGGGGGGGGGGGGGCGTCGGCGAAATCCCCACATCTTCAAACGAGCCGACGCGACTGCAGGGAGACCGCTGGGCGCTAACGAGCTCGCTGACTGCGGCTCGGCCTTCGATAAAGAGCGCCTACGCCCCGCCGCTCCGCCGCCCCGCCGACGCTCAGCGTGCTCTCCCTTTCAAATGTGCCTCAGCAAACAGGCTGCAGTCACCCAATTAGCAGCAGTTATACACCAATACTACTGGTTAGAGGGTGCGTGGAGAGACAAATGGAGCATCATCAGATCCCAATTAAATACAATTTAACCATTTCTGAATGGACAAAATGCAATATTAATTATATACTCACAATAGGTGACTGCTATTTCTGGAAACTTGCATACTCTAAAGACTCATTCATTAAATTTGTCATTTTTTGCTTAACCACATGAAATATTCAAACAGCTGCATAAAATGTCCACCTTTAAGTAGTGAATGTATTAAAGCAACCAATAGAATGAATTGCAGCCCTCGCAGTATGGCAATGTAGTTTGTGAAATAGGCACTAGTTCCACACACAGCATTTGCTCCGCTAGTAACTGTTATCCATCTTCATCTCTCCCTAAATGCTTGTGCAGATATGAGCAGATATTGTCTCCGTTACACTACACCTCTCTTGCTTTCTGTGTGTATATTTGTGCTGGTATTTAACCAGCACTATCACACTGAAACACAATCGCACTGGCTAAAGCGCTCGAACGTATGTTTTGGAGTAGTTTTTTTAGTGCTCCAAAACGTTAGCACTGTTAGCGCTTTCGTAATTTATTTTTGTTTGTAAAACAACAACCTGTAATCCTCAGTGCATTTAGACTGAGTGACATAAGGTGCAGGGCTCTGAAATAATTGGCGGGGTACAGCAGAAGCGGGGGCTCAATGCTCTTTGAGGCCCGGCGGCTCGAGCGAAGCAGACCCAAACTGAAGTCCCGGAGCTTCCCAAAGGGAATCCGAGACACCTGCAATCACCCCAAAACCGGAGACGTAAACAGGGCACAGCCCCCCACAGCATCTGCCAGTTAAGAACACACGGTAAACCGCAGGCCTAGCATGACCAAACTCCATGGCAACCAGCACACACCACTCCCAAATGCATTCACCGCCATGGAAAGAGGGGTGGGGGGGGGGGGGGGGGGGTTGAGGGGTGGGGGGGTTGGGTGGTTGAGGCTGTTAAGAGAGACATGCAGCTTCACACGGTCATGCAGGTCTACCAAACTAGGCTACTGCTGCAGAAGAGCTTTGCCAACAAGGTAATCATCGACAGGTGACACAGGGAAACGGCTTCAAGAATCTCAATATCGGAAGAACGTGGATATAAAGTCCTGGAACGTGATATCCAGAGGGGACATGCCTACTGTACAAGATATGAGGCACGACCCAGAATATTACTCTTAAAGCCAACTCGAGCCATTTTTTATCTGACAGGGGGAGGCGTGGTGCTGTTATTTACACCAGCGACCGGTGTCTATGTGTTAAAAATGCAGTAATTCTACAAAGAGCTGAGCTTGTGGGTCCAGGGCTAAATATTCTAAACGTGTTTTGTAAAATAAGGTTGGTCAGACGTGTTGGGTGCAGCGTTGGTGACGGGTCTACGCACCCACTCTGCACAGCAGACTCTCCGCCCCTTTTTTTTAACAGAGAGGGGAAATTAAAGACGCCCATCTGTGCGCTTGGGAGAGGGCATTGTTATCTAGCAGGCCTGCTGGGACTGAGCTGGCACCAGGCAGATGCCAAGTAGCCTCGATAATGGAGCGCTCCAACCGCACAGCGCCTGCAGAGTCACCGGAACCTTCTGTGGCTGTGAGCTCAGCGGTGAAGCCCAGGAATGCCCAGTTTCTACATGTTTGGGCACAAAGGAAGCTGAGAAGGTTCTTTACACGGGAGGCATTTAAAGTTTCCAGAGTCTATCCTGGCGATTACCTCATTGGCATATTAAGAAAACAAAATGAAATAAGAAAAACAAAATTAAATGATCGAAATGTTTTGGCAAAAAATTCATTCGAAACACCAAACACCCCCATCCACCCTCCCACCCCTCATTTTCCACAGATCGTTTCCAGCACAGCAAAAAACGGAGAGGTAAACAAAGAGATTTCTCAAACTCCACAGGCTCGTATACCTGCTCAATGGATCAGAAACCATCTGATTTCTCCAAGGGGTGTCCCGTCTGTGAGAGCAGAAACACTAGCCTGTAAAACCCTGGCCTTGAGACCTCCCCAGCCCCAAATCCAGCTACACCCCCCTCCAAATCCCCAGCTACACCCCCCCTCCAAATCCAGCTACAGAACCCCCCTCCCCCATCCACCCACACCAAACCAGGACACTAGCAATCAACAAGTTCCTTCACCGCTTTAAAGATTCCTCCCTAAAAAAGGATGAACTATTAGACTTGCATAATATTTAACCACTAAAACCCTTATTTAAAAAAATAAAGTTACGTAAGATAACACAATTCCATATTTTAACCAAGTGAGATACAATTCCAACTGCATGGGTGTTGCCTGCAAACAGCACAGCTATTCTATCTAAAAAGATGAATCAAGCATACATATTTAAAAGTCATATTCGATCTCCTGAGCCGTCCAGCAGTACGGCTCTTGAACCCAAACGTAGGTTTGAAGCCCGACTGAAAAGAAAAGCACCCCGCCGGGTTCGGGACAGGAGGGGTTCAGCGATAAGCGACTCGGTGTGCTTTAGTCAGGTTAAGCGCTACTGCACCATCAGCCAGCTGAAGAGTGGAATTAACACTGC
Source organism: Anguilla anguilla (assembly GCF_013347855.1). Classification (NCBI taxonomy): domain Eukaryota; kingdom Metazoa; phylum Chordata; class Actinopteri; order Anguilliformes; family Anguillidae; genus Anguilla; species Anguilla anguilla. The sequence continues at coordinate 54,673,774 of NC_049206.1, read as the reverse complement.
AGCATGCTCAGCGTGGAGGCTCCTGCCAGCGGTATGGTGATGCTGAGCGCACGCGTGAAGTGACACACGTGATTCCTGGCGTTCGTTCGAACCCGGCAATGGGAACAAACGCGTACAGAACGGGACTACAATCTGCGTGAATGAAATGGACAAAAACCATGTGACCCTCTCCCAGCATGCATCAGCGACATTTACCTTCCGATCACTGGGGATTTGCTACCGTTCATGGTGTTCGCCCGTTCCCATGGTTTCCTGGGCATGTCTGAAATGAAAAAAAATGGCAGTTAACAGGACAGATGCCCCTCACAAAGTTAACGACACAAGTTCTTTTTTTCAGCTGCCGCCTGCAGTCTTCCCGCCCGTGTCCCGCTGCGAACCCGACAGAGACAGAACCTCACCTGGAGTATTACACGCAGAGACTTTAGGGGTTGTGGACTCCGCCTCTTCCTGTGGACAGAGAGGTAAAGGGGCGAGGGTCAAAGGTCAAAGCACAGAAATCACAGATAAACTTGCCTAGACATGTAAATGCTCAAGAGACAACACACCAGTGAGATATCTGGTTAGTTATGTACGTAAGTAGTCCTGAAGGCTCAAGACTTTAATCTCTCTCAAAGAAAAAAGGATTATTATTCGCTGATGCTGTGTAACCAATCAAGAGTGAGACAATCAGCTCAGCTTCAAATGAACAAACAGTACTAAGCTCAGAGGCCTCTCCACTTCATGAGCAGAAAATACTGATCAGGGCTGTGGTCAAGGCTACGCCAATGTGATCAATCTCAAAACTGAACTCACCATTTCAAAAATATGAACCGATATGTGCCTACGAGGATTCTCCAAGCTCATGAATCGAATCTCATTTCTGATATTCGATTTATGATTTTCCTGAACTGACTGGGTCGAAACCGAACTGACCTCAGCCTCTGATGCCGGTAATCCTTTTCTCAGAGACAGGCAATCCGCCGTAGGGAGAGAGCGGACTGACGGTGGCGCTACTCACAGGTTTGTCCTTCTGCTCTGGTTCTGGGGACGATCCCTTCTCTGCGATTCTTCTCCTGCATGGAGATGGGGGGGGGTTGGGGGTGGCGACAGATCTTAGTCAGATAGCCCAGCTACTGTAAGTTCAGTGCCCTCAGCAATCTGAGCTCTGAACGCAATAAACGCGATAAAGTGCGTTTGTGATAAAAATGAGTCGATCGGTCACTGCAGTCACGGGTGAATGCAGCGATGACTCATCCGCCTCGTCACATTCACCGTGTGTGTTATCACTTCTGCTGCTGAGACAGCACTACTGGGAGACCTGTTCCTCAATCACAGGTTATCATTCTGAAGACCTGTGTCGGACATTTTTGTGTGTGTGTGTTCTCCTTTAAATCAGCAACCAGATTAGGCCTTGGAAACAAGATGTGTGGACTCTAAATGAACCACTTTGATCAGGAGTTTAACACCACATGCATTAAGTTTTAAAAGCCCTCTCTCTCTTGTGTAGGGATTTTGAGTGTAATGTCACCTCCTGGCCAGCAGGGCGCTCATCTCCTCCATCAGGCCCCCGCCCCCTGGGAGTGGGCCGTTTCCGCCCTTGGCGGCTGTGGGGGTCCCAGCAGGAGCAGCACCCGTTGGATCGTCACTCTGCGAAATCGATCCCACAACATTTCCGTTAACACGTCCCGTTAAACATTACTGGGAAACTAAATATCAGCAATATTAAAAACCACGTTTTAATGTTGTGATCCTCAAAGTCTGAATTTTGTTTATGCTGCTCTATTTAGCCTTCTTAGGAAAATTCTGTCACAACACAGTGCATCTGATAAGAGTCTAGTTGTTATGCAACATTTAGTCAGTCTGCTGATGTCACAGAGCAACAGACAATTATGTAGCTTAAAGCTAAGGTTCCTCATTAACACGATGAACTTACAGCGTCTCATTTGAGTGAAATTTTCTGTGTTCACATCTCAAGATCATGCTATCATAAAGAAATGCATGTCCTAGGGCAACATACGAAATTTTACATGAGCAATTTCCTCCAGCCTATCTCAGTCAAGGAGCCGAAATGTAAGTGTCAGTCAGGCCTGCTATGTATAAAATGTATTCAGAGTAATTATGCGCTGTGATGTGATTGGCTAAATCCAGCGGTCTCTCACCCTTGGCACTTTCCGTAGTTTGGCTCCAGCCAGGGCGGCGGCCAGGCCAGCGAGGGGTCGGTTCTCCTCCGGACCGGGAGATGGCGAGAACAGGCCGGCGGGAAGGGGCGGGGCTGGGGGAGGGGGCGGGGTAGGGGGAGGGGCCTGACCTGGAGGAGGGGGCGGGGGGCCAGGAGGGGGAGGCGGGCCCGTCGGGGTGAGGGAAGGAGGCAGAGGGGGCGGGGGAGGGGGTGGCGGACCGGGAGGGGGGGGTGGCCCGGCGGTGGGGGTCACAGTGGAGCCGGGTGGGAGTGGGGGTGGGGGGGGAGGAGCAGGAGGTCCCTGTGGTGCATCTGTTGCAGGCAGAAAAGGCGAACGTAAGTGCTTATTATCCGACAGAAATATTACCTGACAGAAATAAACTTTGGAGGCGGGAGTGACTGACTTCCTCACAGGCAAAAACGTTCAAAGTAGGCAAGTCTATGAATAATAATATCTGAAGGAAATGTTTACAACAAAAATGAAGGTAAGTAATGTTTTGCTGAAAACCTCACTCAGTCATGCATCTTAATTCACACTAATGAGTAATGTGAAATATTAGTGCGCAATCCAGAGTTATAAAAACATTCAACCAGAGGTCTACATACAAGAACTGAAAGGAAAAAAAGCATCGTATTAGCTGAGCCTGTATTGATGAGTCTGACTACCGACTCATACCAAATGATACAGGATCTAAGAGAGACAATCCCCCCAAGCTAACACATGAAAGATCTCATCAATACATGACAGAAAGGCCCCTGACCGCTTCTGCTGCCAAAGTATCGGCTTTTAAAAAAATTTAATTAGCTAGGTTTCACGGCCCATACGAATTAGTCAAAACTGGACGGCGTGATGGACAGACAGGCTGCGGTGGGGAGCACGGGTATTGAGCATGGTCGATGAGTGATAGTCAAGTCAATCAATCATGGGTGACAGCGCTGATGAGGGCTTCTGCAAATCCCACCCCCCCCCCCCCCCCAGCAAATAAGGCTGGCCAACAGTGTGCGTCACATTCCAGGCCCGTCTTCCCGCCAAAAACAATGGTGTCGCGTAATGGACTTGTGTGAAGGTTGTACATCGTAAATATTATTCATATGTAAAACAGGCTACTAGCGATGTAAACGGAGCACTTAAACATTCCCTAGTTCATGTCATTATATAACTAAATAGACTGCAAATAGGTTTTAAAATGTTTAAGGCCAAAGAAGCATGTCAACTACTCAACTATAGGACACTTCATGCACTAATTTAATAATAAATCCATACGTAAGTGGTTCATGAGTGAACAAGGACTTTTCAGTTTCATGTGCTTGAGAACAAACACTGTCAGAAGGTGACTTAAAATTAAACCTAGTGGGAAAAAAATCCTCATCAAATAAGATATTATCCGCCTCCTACTATACATATAAAAATAAGACACAGTTGCTAAAGTATGACCCTTTAATACTGAAATAATGTGGGGGAAAAATTCTTGTGTACAGTTGAATTCCAGGCAGTTGTGCAGTCTATGCAAATTACACTGGCTCACAGTTTTTTGGATCTTGTTAGAATCTAGTATACTTCAGGCTTTTTCATAGTCTTATGGCTTAAAGTAGACAGGTGTGTAGTTAAAACCACAGCATTGTGGGAACGTGTCCAGGATTGATATGGCCCACAGAGAACATGCTTTCAGTCGCAAATGACAGCCACAAAAAGTAATGAATCACACACACAAGCCAACTGCAACACAGTTACAGCGGCTCACAGTCCATATATGTTGATGACCATGATTGTACAATACACTGGAGGTGAAGGTTCATACACAGAAAAAATAATTTTAAAAAAATATGGGTGAATAAAATGGTGAATTGCAGAAAAGAAATATTCTCGAGCAAACAGGCAAAAGGAAATAAAAGGACAACGGACGTTTCGCAACATCGCGTTGCGCAAGACGGCCTTCTGAAAAGCGGAAGGTTTTCAGACGAGCCTCAGAGAGAGGAAATCGATGCCAGTCGAGCGACACGAGCGAACGAACGACAGAAAAAAACGAAAAAACCAAAGCTGCCAGACGAGGACGAGCGGGACAACGCCGAGGAGGAGACGAAGACGACACGCGGCGTGCCTGACGGACAGGTGGAACCGTTCTAAACCCGCCCCCCCCCTCGGGGGCTTGGCCCCGCCCAGAGACGGGAGCCGGCCCTTCGGCCCCTCCCCCTCCCCGCACGGACGGGCGCCCGCCGGCGTTAGTCGATTAGTGGAGGAGGCGGAGAACAGAAGAGGCGGAGAGAGGAGGCCTTACCCGGCTGGGCGGGAGGAAGAGCAGCAGAACCTGGAGCAGAGGAGGAGGAGGAGGAGGAGTCTCCCAGCACAGAGTTTAGAGAGTGCTCAGCACAGGCAGGGGGAGCTGTGGAGGGAGAGGGAGGGGAGAGGAGGGGGGCCGCGGGGAAGGACAGCGAGAGGGGGGGCAGCGGGGGAGGGGGCGGTGGGGGCGGAGGCGGGGTCGGGGCCGGCGACAGGAAAGGGGGCTGCGGGGACTCCGGGGGCCCGTTTGGGGCGCCGGGCGACGGCGAGGGGGGCTTCTGGGACAGCGGGCTGGGGGCGGGGATGGCGATGACGGGGCGGGGCCCGGCGGCCTTGCCGGGGGGGCTGCTGATCATGACGGGCGGGGAGGGCGGCAGCGGGCTGAAGTTGGTCGCCGACCAGACGATGGACTTGGAGGGCGGAGCCGGGGGAGGGGCCGGGGCGGGGGGCGGGGCCGGCGGGTGCTTGCTGATGGGCCGGGGGACGGTGGCGTAGTGGGGCAGGACGGGGTGGAAGGCGGAGCCCAGGGAGGTGGCGAAGCGGGAGGCGGAGTGGCGTAGGGGCGGGGTCGGGGGGGTGACGGTGGAAGAGGAGGGGGCGGGAGGCACGAAGTTTGGGGTGGAGGGAGAAATGGGCGAGGAGGAGGTCTTGGAGTACTCCGGAGGCGGGGGGTTGTACAGGGTGCTTTCGAACGCTGAACACACCGGATGACAGGACAGGCGGGGGGGGGGGGGGGGGGGCGGCAGCCATGCAGGGGGGAACGGACACAGGAAAGAGAGAGAGAGAGAGAGAGAGAGAAAAAGAGAGAGAGAAGAAAGGAGAGAAAAGGGGGCAAATGAAGCAGGAAAACCAACACAGACCAGATCTCCTTTTTTTCTTCTTTGTTTTTTTTCAATTCAAATAAAGGAGGCTACAATTAGTATGAAGGTTAGCTGTTGAGACAGGACCAGAATCCTTCTGCATAAACAATCTGTCACACAGAGTTAGCAACTTGCTGAACACAGACTTGACACAGTCTATGAATTAATGGTCCCACATACACTAGCAATACCACATAATTCCTGTCAGGAGTGAGTGCTTTAACGTCTCACTGGATTCATTTTATCATTATTACCCAGCGCACACACCAGCTGGACTTAACGTCCGTGTGGCCCAGTCGGAGGGAACCCACACCGGCCGCCGCTCACGTCCGTCATGCTACGTGAAAAACGCCCACTCTCACACGGAGACACCAGCGCAAAGCAGGTCAACGCAGCACGCCAGAGCGCACGGTCGCACAAACGAGACACAACAACCCCTGAAACGCGACAAACGTTTTGATTAAACAGTTCCTCGTTTTGTCTGCTGAGAACGGGGAACCATGTTAGCTGCGTATCACCACATCGTGCTTTAACACGACCCGACCCTCGTGTTGTCTTCGTATTTCGCATGTACCCCATGTCCACAGGGTCAAAGATGACTCACCCTTGCCAGACCCCCCCCCCCCCAGTTATAAAGCCTCTTAATAGATACGTGGAGCTTAACTTTATGACTTCTGGTTTTAAAAATGCAGGGTTGAAAAGGCTCATGAGATTTGTACCCTGATGGTCAACTTCTTTTATTAAAAATATAAAACAAGGCAGTGTTTAGCTTCTATAATGGTAGAGTAACAACACAGGAACAGGAAAAGGAAAAGTAATCAAATTTCATACTGAAGGAATTAAATTTTGAGGGTTTTCACTGCTGTTAAACTCGGGATAGGCTCATTTCTGACCCTGAGGACAACAGGAGGGTAAAGCAATCTTTCCCCACTGCAATTCACCATACCTCCAGTTTAGAAGTTTGACATTTCATGGCAGCAGTTATAAAAATATATTTTTGTTCAATATACCGGTGACATTTTCTGTGAAGGGTCTTAAGTAGTAGTCTGCGCTGTCACTTCACATAAAGGCCATTACGACAACATGCTAAATCACACCCTGTGGGCAGTGCGTTGGACTGCATGCATATTTTAGACTGTTTACCTAGTTTCTACCAAGAGGTGACAAAGTGCTTATGAATGCTTTATGTAGTACTTCCACAGGACCCTGCACAGAGTAAGTGTTTTAAATCAAAAAGTGAATATAGTGCCTGTTAAGATGTGTGTGTGGCTGAAAACAAGTGTTTTGCTGGAAAGAGTCTCTCCCGTTAACAGGGAGAGTGGAAAGGGAGCCATGTTTTTCCGGCTGAGAAGGCTGTTCTTCTCTGGGGCGATGCCAGGAGGGCGCAGTTGCTGAATTATCCACGCTCTGTTTTTTAAAATAAATAATTATTGTCTTATTTGGATCCCAGCGCTGTAAAAGCTGGGCCATATGTTCACCGAGGGGCTAACATGGCTAATCCTATGAAAAACCCACGTCCCCCTCCCCCCCCCTTTTCTGGTTCAGTGAGTCTTGTGAGCAGCCAATTAGGGGCAGCCTGCAGGACAGGCCACGCCTCCAAGCCCAGGCCAAAATGCCGCTCACATGTTGGTGCCCCCCCCCCCACCACCACACTGAGCTCTCCCTCTCTCCCTCTCTCCCTCTCTCCCTCCCCCCCTCCCCCCCCCCCCCTGCTCTGTCTCACAGGCCTACTGTCATCTGTCCCTTCTTAAAGGCATCAGACTTGTGTCCCGTTTTATTTTCGTCTTTCTCCTCTGTCTCTCGCCCCCCCCACCCTGCCCCCCCTCGCACAAACGCAGAGCCTACTCACATTTCCCCGGGCCGTCCGTGCGGTCGGGGTGGTCATGTGACCACGGGTGCAGCTCGGCACTGCGATTCCCCAGAAGTGTAATGAGCAGCGTGTAACGAAAATCACACACACACACACACACACTCCAGAGCTACAGACACCCAGTCACCACCACCACCACTCCTGCCCGAACTTCGCCCAATTACAACCATGTTAAACGCTCTGAGGAGAAAATGTATGAAACGTGCAATACAAATAAAGTTATTAGCGTTGCTATTTTATAATGAGCCTATTTTTTTTTTTTTTTTTTTTTAATAATCTAGGTGTGAAAAATAAAAACGCCTCTGACATGGTGTTGTGATTAAATAGGTAAGGCGTTAGTCTGAGTCGGAAGCGAAGGGCTAACCTCTTTGGAAAGGGTTGCCCAGGGATACACTGCATTTCTCTCAATGAACATTTGGCTCCTTTTTTTTGTGAGAATACAAGGAGCATTTCCTCTTTAATAAATCTGATTAAGGCCCCTGTGCTGATGTGTGACCAGCACAAGCCAGTTAAGCCCTGATGGCAGACCAGCGGCGAGTGGAAGGACCGTTCTCGTTAATGTCGATGTTAAAACACGATGCTCCCCTGCGTATCGCATTAGTCACGATCCAATGAGGCCTGCGCTGCGAAGCATTAGTTCATGAATAGGACGCCCATTTCGCCGATGTTAATGCACGTCAAACATCTCATACCACATCACTCACAGAGTAACACATCCTGCCAAGTCGTATTTGAATTGAAAATACCATAAATGTACTCGATAAACACACACAGCATCCTGACAACTAACAGCAACGGCGCATTTAGTACCATGAGGATTTCTTCTTCGATTGAATACACATTTTAGGCAAAGCTTTCCCGGCTTTAAGATGAAACATTCTGTCATGTTACAAACGAGAGGGGAACAAAAAAACCCAAATTCACAATCCCGCTAGTAAAATGTGGCTTCAGCCGAAGCTCCGCCCCCGTCCTGGAGCAGAACGCGGCCGGGTGTATTTTTACCCTCTGACTCACGCGGACGAGCTGCACCGTCTGAGGCGACGGCGTTTCGTCGCCGGACCGCTAACAGCGAGCAGGCGGGCGCATCTCCGGATCCCCCCCGCGCCAGCCCCCCGAATTCCGCGTGGCGTCTGAGGCGAGGCGAGGTGGGGAGGGAGGGAGGGGGGGGCGGATAACTCACCTCTCGGGCGCGCTCCTTACGCGCGGGACCCCTGACTGGAAGCGTCCCCTCTGTGGCCCGCACACCCTCCCCCCCTCCTCCCCTCACACCCCAAATCTGCAGAACAGCCCGTGCAGGGGAGGGCTCGTCACGGGCCCCCGCCGAACCCCCGCGGACCCGCCGGGCCGCTCCGGCGCTCAAGCTGTTCGCTAGCCGGGTCCAATTCGCCGACAGATGGACGGCAAGCCAGAGGATCCAAACTGAGCTAGGCTAACCGAGAGGGTGCGAGACTGGCCGAGACAGCCGCGATAAAAGACGACAAAATAAAATAAAATAAAATAATGACTTTCTTAAAAATCTGCACTTTGGTCTGGAAGCCTGACGGCCGCGCTCCCGCTCGCAGAGACGCACGGTCGGAAATCCCGCCGTCGCCGCGGAGACTGGCGCTGCCCGGCTGCCTGTGGGAGGAGCTCTGGCGCTCTGACGCACCGTGGAGGAGAGAAGGGGGAGGAGGAGGAGGAGGAGGAGGACGATGATGCTCACCGGCGTTGGAGATGCGCCTCCCTCGCTCCCAGTCCATCTGCTCGCGGTCCAGCTGCTCCTGCTGCTCCCTCTCCTGCCTCTCGCGCTCCGCTAGCTCCCGCTCGCGCTCCTGCTTCTCGCGCTCCAGCTGCTCCTGCTCCTCCCGCTCGCGCTCCAGGCGCTCCTGCCGCTCGCGCTCGGCGTTCTCGCGCTCCTGCCGCTCCCTCTCCAGACGCTCCCGCTCCTGGCGCTCTCGCTCCAGCATCTCGCGTTCCGCACGCTCGCGTTCCAGACGCTCCCGCTCCTGGCGCTCCCTCTCCAAGCGCTCCCGCTCCTGCTCCTTCTGACGCTGCAGTTCCTGCAGCTGCCTGCGGGGGGCGACAAAGGGGGGGAGAGGAGACGACGTCAGAAACAGCACAGCCTCTTTCCCCACTTTCACTACAAACCCTGGACCTCCCAGCCATTTACTGTCACCATTCTCCACCATGTGCACATACAAGAGGGAAAATGTCCAGTGTTCTGACAGAGTACACGAGTCCAGGTGGGACCATATGTACTCTGTAAGAGCAGATTTAACACTGAACATTGTACTGTGTACAATACAGACACAGGTTAACAGACACACATAAAATACACCTGGACTTCCATTATTTTAAAGAGAAATCAGATCATCTGTGCCCCATTGCAGGCTACAACAGAGAAAAGGCTAGCGCATTTCATCTGCAAACAAGATGTAGACTAGGTGAATTAGTTGAATCCCAACAAATCCCAGATAATCCCTGAAATGTTTCTGAACACCACACAGTTCCCTGTATAGCTCCACAGCAGTTCTAACTTGCGCAATGTCGAAGTCAACAACACTTCGATATTTTGTGTGACAGTTCTGTCCCCACAACATGCGCTTGTACTGTTTGTTTCTGCGAGCGCTCTTGTGCAGGATCGGCCACCAGGGGGCAGCACACTTCCACGAGAGGGACGGGTCCGCATCACTGCGGAGCCTGGGTAAGCACGGGTGACCTTTACGCCGTCGCCGCTGGCAGGGGGCCGGCCGTTTCAAACCGGCTGTTCCCGCACACCCAGGGCTGGGAGTGATGCTCCCTGACAGGTCCCGCAGGGGGACGGTCAGGTGGGGCTCTTCCGCACACGCTCGGAGTTTCCCAGCACCGCCCTCCTGTTGTCCTATGAGCCTATCCCGAGTTCAGGTGGCAGCCAGTGCCTTCGCGCCGCAGAAGCGTGACACGGGCCAAATCCGGCTCTCGGGTCACGGACGCCGCGGCTCAGCCGCCGCCATCGACCTGGAGCCCGAAGCAGCGGCGCGGCCCGTCCTGAGCCGCGGAGATCAATGGCGAGAGTGATGAGGCGCGTACGCGGAAGCGAACGCACCTCGCCATCGCCGGGTTCAACCAGGGTGAGCGTTCACACGGGGCAACAGAGGCAGGCGTTTGAAATGAGATAATTGGACGGAGAGACGGACGCACGGTGAGCGGTCCCGCTGCTGCAGGTTTTATGGTGCGGGAGGCTCTCTGAGCAGTCGTGAGCGTCAGGGTCCCCCCCCGCCCCTCTCCCGCCATCTGGCCTGGCGCACCGCACACCTGTTCCACCGCACGCACCGGCGATGATGTCACGTCCAGGCACCACGCCAGCCACGCCCCCAACCTCACTGTGAACCCATTCAGCTCTGCGGCCTATTACCGTTCAATAATAATAACAATAACAATAATAATGTTTAATAAGCCACAGAAATTAGTCAGGCATGTAGATGTGTCCTTCCCTCCAGCAGGTTTCCCCTTCAGGTCTTCCTCTTGTCCTCTCTCTCCCTCTCTCTCTCTCGCTCCCTCTCTCTCTCCCTCTCTCTTTCTCTCTCTCTATCGCTCCCTCTCTCATTATTTCTCCCCCATCAGTGCTCCCCTCTCCCGGCCACCCTGACTCCCCGAGGAGGCTCCCCTGCTCCGCACTGGAGACAGAGAGAGAGAGGGAGGGAGGGAGAGAGAAAGAGAGGGCAGAGAAACCTGTGCTCAAAGTCTCACGGCACGAGAGAGAGACACAGAGAGAGAGAGAGAGAGAGAGAGAGAAAGAGAGAGAGACAGAGAGAGAGAGAGAGAGAGAGAGAGCGGAGAGTCCTGTGCTCAAAGCCCTGCGGCACGAAAGAGAGAGAGAGAGAGAGGGAGGGAGGAAGAGAGAGAGTCTTAATCACAGCACTGGGGAGGCATTCATAATTCAGCTCAGCGCTGTGTCTCCAGAGGACACCAGCGCTCAGGACGGCGACCGTTTCCGGGCTTTTCCGCAGCCTCCATGACACACCGGTGCCTCCGGCGCACAAGCAGAGCCCAGCGTACGGCTAATCACGCTCAGACTGGAACCGGTCATTAACAACTAGCGCTCGTATTACAGCACACTGGCTCAGAGCTAGGGGTGGCAGTTGAGCTGTGTGTGTCAGAGGGGTGTGTGATGTCACTGGGAGGACGCTGTTGAAACGTGGGGCTCTGATGGTGACTGCAGTGTCAGTGTAAGACCAGAGCTCCCAAAGAGAGCTCAGGGAAGGATTAACTGCCAATGGTGCCCATTCAACTGTGTGGCCTAACGAGGGGAACGCCATCGAACCCAAGCTCTAAAAAAAATTAATGGGTCTGTTTCTGGGCCTTGAAGAGCCACAGAGTCCGCTTGTTTTTGTTTTCAATTAAAACCAAACCAGCGACCAATTCAGGGCTTAGAAACTAGGTCAAGTGAGCAGACTGTGTAATTGACTTCTTTAATTAATCGATTAAGTACCGAGTAACAATGGAATCCCAGCACACCGTGTGGCGCTATAGGACCAGGGCTGGGGATCACTGCTCTAAAAGGACAGGCCAATGGCTGCCTCCTCTACGAGCTCGCCTTAACCCGACCGGCCAATATTGACGCGTACATCCCAATCTCTGTGGAGAAAAGGCTATTTTTACCACCGGGAGGGTCGACAACTATACGCAACGCAGCCTTACAGTTGTACAGTAAGCGTTCTGGAAGCCTCCAGATTGGGCCCGGTGATGTATTTATATCCTCCTTTCTCCCAGGCTGAAATTCCATACCTGCTGGTCTCCACGGCTAGCAAACTATTTCCGTCGAGCGTTCTAAAAAAAGCGTGTAATGCTATCTGACACGGACACGGACACGGACACACACACACACACACACACACACACACACACACACACACACACACACACACATTCCCTGGCAAGGCGGATCATAACAGCGCCTCAGTCGCTTAAAATTAGCACGGTCGCTAACCGGAGCCCGGAGTGCCGTCAAGGGTTTCGTCACGTCGCCCCGTTTTCCCGCCGCGGACAGCGAGGAGGGAGGGGGGCCCGGAACGTTCCGCCATCGCCATCGCCTTTCACAGCTACTCACTTAGCGCTCCGATGTCTCCGCTTAATTAGCGCCTGATCCCCGGCCACTTAGCGGGCTCGCGACCTGTCTGGGAAAACGTCACGCTGCCGCAGGAAAACAGACCGAGAACTACGTCTCGAACATTAACAAACAATAAGTTTGTTTGTGTGCGTCTCCGCCGCTCTGTCGTGACGGCCGTCGCGTTTCGTTTTCGTTTTTGTGCGATTTATTTATTCATCGTGAAGCGACGCTGAGGTGACACGTGGTTCTGAGAGAAGAAAGGTTGTTGAGCAGATTAGCCTGATCGACATCAAAGGTCGAAAAAAGGGCAAAATAACAGGGTGGATTCACGCTGAGAAGGCTGAGTGGCAGGTGCAATCATACTTAACGTGATCATTCATAACTCGCGCACGCCAAACCCGGAGAACACCTGATTGTGTTTGATCGAAGCGTAATGAAGAGAGAAGAAGCGAGACACAAGCCAAGGAGAAAGAAGAACTCTCAAAGGCCGGCTCCTATATTCGGTACGGAACAAACTCGTATCCCGCGGTTACAGCCCCGCGACACTTACCGCGCAAACGTTTCGGCATCCACCAGCTTGCCCCCGGGCAGCATCACAAACGGCCCCACGATCCTCATCGTTTCCTCCCTGTACAGGTTCCCCCTGTTCTGGTTTTAGTTCCGGTTCTGGTTCTAGTTTTGGTTCTGGTTCAGGTTCCACTCTCGGGCTGATTTTAAAGCCCACCGACAGGAGGGCCCGCCCCCCCCGTGACGATTGGCTCTATTTAAAATGGACGCCTCAGTGTTGCTATCGGCCCAGCCCGCTACGTCATCGCCGTGGTGACTGCGCTTGCTTAGTAAGGAAGGATGAGCCTGAGCAGAACTTCACAGGGGCCAAACACTCGATCCGTCAAGACATTATCAAGACGACTCAAGACACCGGCGAGGCAGAAACTCCTCAGCAGACAGTGGACTAACCTGGAGGAATGACATTAGCTAGAGCTGGGAAGCAGGGGGGGGGGGGGTGACATCATCCCTCTGGGGGGAATTCTTAAACAGTGATGTCGCGTTCCTTCAGGGGTCGCGTGTAAACAACCGTAAGCGAGGCCAAGTCGGGCCATGTCAATTTTTAAAGTTTGACTCAATCCCATTGGTGAAGGTCATTCATCTATAAATACACCCCCATGCACAGCAGCAATACGTCCGAATCTGCTTTCAAACAAAGTATTAAAAGTGTACAGGAAAAATAGGGATAATTGCTGTGTGCAGACAAGACTGTGGGTCGAGTGTTAATTCGCATTTGAATACCCACAGCTTCACTCAAGCAATTCTCCAGGTTGTTATGGCTCTTTTCAAGCAAACACCAAGTTGAGGCTGGCTAACGCTTATGCCAAAACAGAAAGAGAGGTAAAGAGAGCACTGTGCCATTTTAAAAAAGGATCCGTCTTTTTTGTGTTATGACTAACGACGTAATAATCGTTGAATTGCTTTCATGTTCCTCAGCACAGTCCATCAGAGACCTGAGAAGCTTCCGCCTGAGGCTCTTCTGGAAAGCACCGCACTTCTGTCCAGCTCCCCGATTTTCCCACTTGGGGGAGACAGCCATTCGAGAGACCCCGAGTCCATTCGCTTGGCGTCTCGGCCTCTAACATCGGTTGCCAGGGGAACCGTTGCTAACGGAAGAAAGCGGACGCGGGGGCCCCGGATAAGAATGCCGCGGGATAGCTAACTGCCGGACGGCTGAATGGGGGGAGAACCGCGCGGCCGGCGAGCACCTCCCGCTCTCCGGGGCGAAGGAACAAAAACCAAACGGCCATTTACATCAATCTGGGGGAGGGGAGCCGAGAGGAGGGGGGGGGGCAAACTCGCCCCCACCGTCCATCTGCTCTCACACACAGAGCACCGGCTGCGCGGTCCCAGGACGAACCGCGCCGGACGGGGTAATAACGGACGCAGCGGACCGAGAAACGTTAACGCCGTGGAGCAGACGCCGTTAGCCGAATTTCAGCCCGCGAAGCAGCAGCAGCGTCGATCACGAGAGCCCATCTTACATCTACGTGTGAGATTACACCCCTCGGCTCACGGGACGAGTGCCTGCGCAAGTCACTCTGCTCTCTCGAAAAAAACCCCCCAGCCCCACCCCCCCACCTGACAGATGTGCTCCGGGCTTCGGCATCGGCCAACCTGCTCCGGCCTCGAAGCGGCTATTTTTACCCAGCGTTACGGAAGCCTCCCGCGCCTCTTTAATCGCGCTGTGATAGGGTGAATTTCCGGCACGTCAAGCGGCGAGGCGTGTTCTTTCGTGTGGCGCGTCTGTCCCGCGGGATTTAGCGTCTCCGCGGCCACAGTGGGACACCGTGGAGGGTAGAGAGTGAAATTCGCCCTTTCTCTCCCCCCTCCATGTAATCCCCCTGTAGAGCGTAATCTGAGGTGTCTGGGTAGGATGAGGTAACGCCAGAAATAGTCCGAAAAACATCCGCAGAGGAGGGATGCATCTAAAAACACCTCACAGCTGAACAAGAGCTCAGGGAAGCACCCTGAAGGATGAGCACGCTCACACACGCACACACACACACACACACACACAAACAAACACACACACACACACAGTTTCATAGCTAAAGGATAAGCATTCTCTCACTCTCTCTCTCTCACACACACACACACAAACACATAAACACTCTTCCATTTCTGGACACTGTGCATATACACACACACAGACACACAAACACACACTTCCATAGCTGGACACTGAGCATGCACACACACACACACACACACACACACAGCTGGACACTGAGCATGCTCTCAGACTGACCAAGGTATGACTCAGCAGCAGGGCCAGGAACAGGGCTGAGCCCAAACCTCTCCTCTCTCTCTTCCCTCCTCTCCTCCCCCCTTCTCCCCCCTCTCCCCTGGCTCCAGCTCCCCCTCTTTCCCTCTCCTCCCCTCTTTCTCTCCCCCTCCCCTTCTTTCTCTGTCTGTCTGTCTGTCCTCCCAGTTATCCTCAGATGAACCATGTCAGTGCGCTCGTTAAGGATGTGCTCGTTAGGGATCTGCTCGTTAAGGATGCGCTCGTTAGGGGACTCGCTCGTTAAGGGACGTGCTCGTTAAGGGGTCTCGGGCAGAGGCAGCAGGTAGGCAGCGTGTCTGAGCAGGTGAGACGCTGGTGAGCCTGGCACACAGCCAGCCGCCTGGAGCCCTGAGTCAGAGAGGGGACGCCTCCATGTAACCCCAGAGAGGCCACCGTTCCACACCCGGGTCAGCCCTTCAGATCAAAGACCGTTTTAAAAACAAACATTTATTTTTATCCGCGTTCACAGCACAGCTTCTCCTTAATACCGCCGTCTGTTTCGATTTAGACAGTCAGATGGATCACACAGAGAACCACAGGAGTCTCTGCAGATCTAAAATGCCAAATTTCACATCTAAAGTTTTTTTTAAAAAATGCTTTAACATTTAAAGAGAGCATTTCAAACACATATTTGACCCAAGCCCAGCTCAGAATGCACCGATGAGCTGAAGAGGAGGGTAACAGGGAATCACACTGCAGTGCAGAAATAGGCTACATGTTTTTCCCACAGGAGGCTGCTAGACCAGCAGCAGCGCTCTCTCAGGTGCACGCTCGCAGGTGCATGCTCTCAGGTGCACGCTCTCAGGTGCACGCTCTCAGGTGCACGCTCTCAGGTGCACGCTCTCAGGTGTTCTCTCTCAGGTGCACGCTCTCAGGTGCACGCTCTCAGGTGCACGCTCTCAGGTGAAGCTCCCCGTCCCTAACGGCTCTCCACGGGGCCGGCTCATCTCCCCTCAAAGCGCCCATGGGCTCCGAGGCAAGGGTCGAACCCGAGCGAGGCTCCTCCCCCTTCAGAACCCACGCCCAATCACAGGCGCTCGGCGGTGCCGCTGAGACGAAGGCCGGGGGTTCGGGCCGACCACGCCCTGCTCCGCCCCGACGGTAACCACCTCCGCAGAGCCCCGGAACCTTCCGAAACGTCCGCAATGACATCACGCGTCGGGCGCCCCCCCCCCCCTGCCCGGCCAGCTCCATTGACTAATGCGATGGCTAAATATGGACGTGGGCCGGAGGCGGGAGGGCCCGCCGCCAACTCCATTACATTCACAAAAAAGCATCCTCCCTTCCCAGAGAACCACAGAACCCCCCCCCGCCCTCGCTTGCGCCGGCAGACCAAGCCGACAAGGATTCGGTAACGTGTCCTTATAAGGAGTGCCCCACGCTACGCACGCTAACCGAGCTCAGCCCGGCGTCAGACGCTTAACGCGGACGACGGACGAGGCGCAGCTGGGAGCGTGTGTCAGGGAGAGCGTGTGTTTTACTGTCTCAGACGCGTAGTCTGCTCTCGGTGGCGAAATATTTCCCGGTAGTAAAAAAAAAAGCTCTTTCTCCAGACCAGTGTCAGACATTCTCGGGGCGTGCGGAGCCAGAACGTTCGCGCGGAGCGAGGAAACGCGGAACGTTTCGCTGGTTTATAGAGCGAGACTCGCCAAACAAGCCCCCGCCCCGGCGTTCCACACTCCGCAGCGAGTGCACCAATAACACAGCGCTCTCTGTACTACGCTTATTCATCACCTCTGTATCTGGAACCCACTTTACTGCCTTCGCACGCACAAGGCTGCTCTATCAACAAGTCACATGCGTGCGTGCATGTGCGCGTGTGCCTGCGCATGTGTATGTCTGTCTGTAGTACTTAATCTCATCTACTGGCACCACAAGTCCACCAAACCTCCCTGTTATGTACTGAATGGTCATAAACATCACTGTGCATGATTTTGACTTGAAGTGTGCTTTGTGTCAGCCACCCAATCATTCTCCTTGACGTTAATTCGGGTAGAATGTTTCTGTTCAACCCTTTTTATATAGACCACAAGTCTATATAAAAAATGCAACATCTTACAATACAGTCAATAGTAAAGACTGGGAAAAGACACAGAAATATAAACTTTTATCAAAACTTGTGGCTGAGACAGATTTTTAAAAATCCATAGGACTGCCAATACTCGATCTGTCTAGGTAAGATAATAATAGTCTGCCTACTAGTAGTAGTAGAAATAATAATTAAAATTCTCTCATTATTTCTCATAAGTTAATGTGTGA
The DNA here is from genome assembly GCF_013347855.1 of Anguilla anguilla. NCBI lineage: Eukaryota > Metazoa > Chordata > Actinopteri > Anguilliformes > Anguillidae > Anguilla > Anguilla anguilla. Next base: position 54,656,448 of record NC_049206.1, on the reverse strand, counting down.
AAACAGTTTTGTAGAAAGGGGAGCAATAGGAGGTGTGTAATAAAAATGCATTTTCTAAGCTCAGGCTCTGAATGGTGCATTTCAGTATGTTCCACAGTACAAAACAACCTTCAGCCTGCCCGTGTGATAAATGAGCCTCTGTATGTATAGTCCCTTACCGTGATAAAGACCGCCACGCCCTCCCCGCCCCCCCCCACCCCACCCGACCCCCCGCCTCCCCCAACCGTCCTCTGGCACTCAAAGAGCTTTCACAGAAATACTTGGCCATCTCTACATCTGATCCTGGGACACCCACCTAAGACCCCATCGTGAGTTTCCAAGTTTTATATGTGAAATCTTTTCCCGAATCTATATATAGCCATTATATATCAAGTCTGAGCAGGGACCTCCCTCCTACACTACCCTTAAATGACCTCTAGGGGCCCGCAGACCCTCTGTTGAAAACCCAGGTTCTAAATGACATCACCAGAGGCCACACTGCGACACAGAGGTGAGGGAAACAGATCTGTACCAAAACAAGTGCATGCTCAGATCCCAGTCTGGGAAACTGCTCCCATCTGGCACCTAAAGCAAGCCAGTTCACCTGCTGGTCTTCAGCAAACATCTGTCTGTATGAACGGATAAACACGCAAAACTCCCAGCTTTATTAGTCGAAACTGGATAAGGTGAGCCTGCCAAGCAAATAATAATAAAGACAGAGGCAAATTAAAGTCAATCCTGTTTTTGTTTTTTTCCTAAACAGGTCATAAACGCGCAAAAAAAACTAAACGAAACTGGGGAAATCGGCTGGCTGGGTGGAATCACGGCACAGGGTCTTCTCTGACTGCCAGAGAACAGAGACGGGGCATTTTCCGAAGCTTTCTCAGAGAGCGTTCTCTAAAAGCCCTGCAGTTTGACACAGTCCATGCAGAGAGCTGGTAATGACACTAAACACAAGGGGGGTGAGGAAGGGGGGGGTATTTAAATGCGCCAGGTAAAAACCTCAGCTTTAAAATTACACGGAGAAAAAAAACGGGTTTGCGGCACAAAGACGGAAACATCAGCGTGACGCTTCGACAGACGAACCTCAGAGCGTCGTCTCGTTAAGCTGCATTGTTTATGCTCCTCAGGTAACCCACCAATCAGCCGCTCATTTGAATATGAAGCAGCACCGTGATTGGTGCACTGAACGCCCACCGACTCCAGGAGGGAACGAGGGTCTTTGCCGTAATCTCCAGAGAGCGGCTTCGAGCCGGATGTTTTCGTTAACTAGACCCAAGACACATTTTGGCAAGGACGTAGATCTCATTTCAGCTTCAGAAGGGGACAACAAACAGAACATTTTTAAAGGATTTTTTTTTTAGAGGGACACTAAACATACCACCCAACAGAACATGATAATATTTGGGGGGGGGGGGGGGGGGGGGGGGTGTTTCACGGTTTCCCAATTTGGTTTTGGGGGGGTGAGTGGGTTCACGTTTTCCAAAAGTTGGGGGGGGGGGGTTCGTCTCCTCTGGGATCTACGTCCATGTGTTTTTTGTTGTTCGCTTTTCTGTTGTTCGTTTCTTTCTTTCTTTTTTGAACATTTCTTTCCTGTGAGTGTCCTCGTATGACATCGTTCATCCGGCCCCCGCAGTATAAAAGTTGGGATGGATAATAAAAATAAAAACAATAACAATGAAAGCACAGTTTTGAAGAGTAACAGAGAATGAGACTTCCTTCTGCAGACACAAACCCCTGTGCGTGTTTTTTTTTTTTCTTTTTTAACTGCTGACATGCATCATACCCCAAAACCACATGGGGGCCAGCTGCTATGGAAACAACAGAACAATGGCAAAAAGACAGTGTGGCTTGTGTACCAGCGGGATAATCGCCAGACTGTCTCTCGTTTGTAAAACGAGCGCAATTCTCCGGCGTGGCTGTTAGTAAGTCTCCACCCACCCGAGTCCGTTTTGCACATCGTTTTTGCAGCGTAATTATTTTTAATTACTGAATCACTTTTTTTCTTGAATATGAAGTGCTCATTAAGATTAAAATGCATACTTATACTTTCAAAATATGTACACAGGAAAATTATGGCATTTCCTTTTGAAGAAATATATGCAGATTCTAGACATGAGAGCTGGGGGTATGACATGTTGTCCAATCTGTGATGGACATTCACTACAATTTCACTTCTGATTGGCAGCCAACTAAACCAGCATGATCCTGATTGGTTAAAATGTAAACTTCCTCAACGCTAATGCTAATAAGCATTTGAGTCTGCAAAAGACCAAGAAGGAATAAAATTACAAATCACGGAATAAAAAAAGTGTAACAATATTTTAAAATCAAATGGATATTGATTATAATATTTAAAATGAACTGGACATAAAAAGTTAAATATAATGTGTCTTCTTTATATGTTATGTAACTACTCAAACGGCCTAAAACTGTGTTTAAGAGAGATGTCGTGGCCGCCAAGTTGAAACAGTGCCCAGGATTAACAGATGTGAGAATGTATGATGAGAGAGTCGGGACAGCCCCGCAGGTCCTCAGGTCAGCAGATTCGGGGGGGGGGGGGGGGGGGGGTTTGGCTCTCACCTCCTCTGAAGGTCCAGCTCCTCGGGGGACGGCCCATTCTGGACCTGCTGGGCTCGGGGCAGCGTGGGGCCTGTGGGAGGAAGCGGAACACACACACACACACACACACACACACACACACACACATCAGGTTTAGGCACCACAGAGGAACAAAAAAAAACTCGCCCCACTTCCTTAAACTCATATTCACTGAGCTAGCGATGTATACCAAGAGCCTCATTCCTTGTCATGAGCATTAAATCAAACGTTTTTAACAGCTGTCACGATTGGTTAAACCGGTCCTCAGAGTTCCCGTTGAGCGTTTCACAGACATGTCACAGACATCATCGCCACGACACTGCAATGAACTCTGGGAGCTTGAAATACGGAAGAAACTCTGGAATGGCTGCATACGCAGGGCAACTGCAAAACAATCTGTAAAACACTGACCTTTTCCTGAGAACAAATTTCCACTTTAGCATAATCGTGTCTTTGCTGGCTGCGGCTGGATCCGCAGGTCTGACTCGAACCGGAGCTGACGGGTCAGGGACACCGGCAGAAACTATGCTAATCAGCTAAATATGATATAAAAGGACGGAGTTGGTATCAGGACATCCAGAAACGACCTTGTCTCACCTTCTCACCGGTACGTGTGCCTGCATTCTTATGGTGAAATATAAAAGGCCAGGCCAAGAACATAGAGCAAATAACTCACATCTGAAATGCGTGTGGAGGTGAAATCTGTGTATTAAGAACGCGACTTCCAGGTTTACGTAAGTGGAGCAGGATGAGCAGGAGACACTAGGCCAGTGGTTCCCCAACCCCTGTTCCTGAAGATCTACCATCCTGTAGGTTTTCATTTCAACCCTAATTTGCCACTCCTGATTCCACCTGATTAGCAGCTCAATACAGATCTCTAGCTGTTGAATGAGGTGTGGCTTGGTTAGGGTTGGAGTGAAGACCTACAGGAAGGTACATCTCCAGGACCAGGGCTGGGTACCACTGCGCCGGGGTAACATTAAGATGAACGGAAGATGGAGGCAGAACAAAGGAACAGCAGAAGACTCTTCAGAGACACGAGAGGCGTTAAATACACAAGGCCTTCCCCTGCGTCAGCAGTGCCACGCTAACTCCCTTCCCAGGGACTTCTGGGTATTCTGGATTTTGTTCCAACTTATTTCCTCTGACTAAATTGGTCCAAATTACATAATTAGGTGTTTATACCAGAGCTTGTTCCAGAGTGACAATGCAGCAAAATATTTCCTGAGTACACAAGCATAATCTTAAAACACGATTCATGAATAAAATTTAAAAATGTAAGAAAGAGAAGAAAAACTCAGCAACGATTTGGGCTGATGAAGTAATTAAGCGCACGAGCCCGGCGGGGGAAAAAAACGGGTGCGCACACTGCCCCCCCCCCCCTCGAGGAACACGGGACGGGGCCCCTCCCCACCCCGCGGAAAAACAGCCGCCCACCGCTACCAGACAGGAGGGGTGCCGGAGGACGGAAGATCTAAAGGAGAAATTCAGCTCGCGTCCCTGGAAGAAGTAGACAGCCGCCTCAGACATATCAGATGGTAGGGGTGGGGGCGGGGGGGGGGGGGGGAGAGAGAGGGAGGAAAAAATTAAAAAATAGCGCACCGCACTGCTGGTGCAGCCTTGACAAAGAAGTTGCTGGAACACACATTCGACACCTGCTTCAAAAGGGGTACCGTTCGAGAAAAAAACCGTCAAGGGCCCAGAAATTTCTCTCAGGCAGTAACAGAGACGTGAGGAGAAGGGGAGAAGGAGCTCTTTGTACCGCCATCTTGAATTCGAGGACCCCTTTAGTCTCCACACGGCCCGTTATTTACTTCTAGTCACTCGGACGAGGGGGTGGTGATGGTGGGGGTGGGGGGGGGGGGGGTGTTGTTGGTCACGGGGCGCAACTCTAATGAAAATCTAAAAACAAACACCGCCTCCTTCCAACACACAGACCAGGGATTATTGCTGTATTCACTGGGTGAAAGACTTCTATTTACAGGGTGTGGAACTGGAGGTGGGGGGTGGTGGGGGGGTCTCTTGTTTCATTAAGCACGAATGAGTACGACCAGCACCGCACCACCCTTCCTGTTTGTTAGCTAGCAGCGCCGCCCAAGAGTGCTGGCCAATCAGACCTCACACGCTGGAGCGAACGGGCCAATCAGAGGCCACGTCGGTTCCATCGCCGATGGAGGACATGGAGACGTTGATGGAAATGCAGCAGCTTGATGGATGTCTGCATTAGAGCCGTAATGGAGGAGCAGACGCAAGGGCGAAGCCTGTTACCGTACGACAGCCTCAAATCAATACTGATACATGTACAGCCTCTCTCCTCCCCATCCCCCCCGCCCCCCACCCACCACCCCACCCCACCAGCACATGTAAAGGAGCTCTTCTGTTTAGTGCCCCAACGACGGCAGTGCCCACCCCAGTACTGAAAGGGTGCGGGTTTGGCCTCCTCCCAAGCTCTACATCGAGGAGCCCTTTTATAATTTATTTTTGATTTATGTGCCAGATGGCCTAATCAGATCCCCCCCCCCGTTGAGTCACGTCGCAAGACGACAGTCACACGGACCGAGCCGAAGGCCCCCGAAATAGTCCCCGGTCCTTCAAACGATTCTCTGAGAAGCGTCGACCACGGGCGGGACGAGGAGAGATATTTCACCCGAAAACGAGGCGTCGCAAAAAATTTACAAACCGGCAGACGCGGCGGCGGCACGGCAGACCGGAACCTCGGCTTCTGTCAATCGGCCGTGGACAGACCCGGCGTCTGCCGGAGCAGTCTGCCGAGCGCGCGTAATCAGCGGCTGATGAATGTCTTCATCACAGCCTTTTCTCACGAGGATCAGAGCAGTTCTCCCCCCCCCGCTCGCCCTACCGCGAGCGCACAAAAGGAGCGTGATTGGGCCCAGCCGTGCCGGAGAGAGCGGCCGCCGGCAATCAACTCGGCAAAACAAGTCGCAACCGAAGCGGAGGGTCGGGCCTCTCTGCCGATGCCAGCCAGTTCATTAAAAAATTTTCTTTTTTTTTTAAATAAACAAACAACGGCACCTGGGAGAAACTATGATCAAGGCCCGATGACATCACCACCCAGTGTCAACAGACACAAACGGTGGGCGGGGCCTCCGCCAGGCGCAAGCGAAACCCCGCGCCAAACGGGCCGGAACGCTCACACACACACACACACACACGCCCCTCTCCTCTCTGTTTCGGAAGCAAACAAACCCAAACGTGAAACCGACGGGCGCTTCCCAAGAAAAAAAAAGAAAAAGGAACTGTCCTTCAAAAAAACAAACTGCTGCAGAACGAGTTCAGCGTTTAGACTGAGGGATCTCTCGTTTCTGAAGACTCGGGCTGCGCGCAGCCAGACTGAAAAAGTAAAAGCAAAAGTGTCGATGATTAATTACGCTCTTCGCGGAAAATTACAGCAACAAACAGGTAAACGTCCGCAGTGACTTAAACGCGTTAATCCCAGGGCCCTGAATTTCATGAGGGTCAGTTCAGCTCAATCTCAGGAGCCATTTTCCAGGTAAATAAACCTCTGAGCTCAGACTTATTCTCCGTAGTCTTGGCTCCTTGACATTTGTTTAATGACACTCCTCTGCAAGCCTCAAAGCATTTCGAGAGCAGGTGGCGCCCACAGCATTTTCACATACATGCTGACATTGGCTGTAGCCTTTTTCCACACGCCCAAGCATACCCGCACCTAGACATTAGCATTATTTCTGCCCAGCGGGAATTACACAAGCGAAACAGTACAAATGTCAGGGGCCAAATGCCCTTATTTTCCATCCTCAGAAAAAGCAGCTTCCACTGTTACACCACATCAAAACTACAAAGGCTCCGGCCGACGGTCCGGGTAACGAAGCGTCTGGAGTCAACAGTACGGCGCCGCTAATAACAGAAATCAATCAATTTGTTTTTTTTTTGGTAGCGCTACGGACGCGGCAGCAGCGGCCGAGGTCCGGTGGCCAAACAGAGAGCCCGTCAGCAAGCAGGATGAGCCGCTTCGAAAACAAAGCCAAAGGAAGACCCGGTCGCCTCACGTTAGCACGTTAGCATCGGGGACCTACGTGCGAGCGCGTGGTGCCTCCTCTGGCAGCAGACGTACTGCCACAGTCCTCCGGGGCAGTTTTTGGGGGCGGGGGCGGCGGTGACCCCCGCTTCGGCAACGTCCCGGGCGCTCAGGTACATCAGCATGACGCTCGTCGCACGCCTCAGCCCCCCCCTCCCCCCTCCCTTGTTTTTCGTAGGGCGACTTGGGAGCCTGGCGTCTGTGCCCAGCAGGACTGGCGCGGAGTCGGGTGGCTGGGCGGTCTGCGCCTGGCTGCGATGTTCGCCGAGACGCAGCCGCCCCCTAATCCTCCCGCTTCCTGTCCGCCATCAATTATTCATGCCGTAATGGGCGAAGGGCAAAAAGAGGGAAGGGGCGGGGGGGGGGGTTGGGGGAGAGAGAGAGAAAAAAAAAAAACAAACCCAGCCGCCCTTCACATTATGACCGGTCTGCTCGGGGGGGTGGGGGGGGGAGAGAAAGGGGAGGGGGAGAGAGAGGGAGAGGGAGAGAGGGAGACAGAGGGGGAAAGAGGGAGAGGGAGACAGAGAGAGAGGGAGATTATTTGCCTAAGGAGTTAACCCTCTCCCTCCTGGAGAAGGGAAGAGTCACAACCAGGAAGTGTTTTTCAGCAGGTGGACACTGCAAGCGTTCACCGTAGCGACAGTTTCTGGGGAAACGAGGGAGGTGAACATCAGTGGGCGTGACGGACCCTGGTCTGGTCTGTCCGTTGTCTGACAAACAACACAGTTTTGTCTCCCCAATTCAAGGTGTAGAGGGGATATCATTATAATCAGAGGATATCATTTATCTTTTTGGAAACTGAGGATATTGCGAGGTCTTTTTTTCTTTTTTCATTTTTGCCTTGTGCACATCAAAAATAACCTATGAATAATTCTGACAGATTCTGAGGCACAGGGCGACAAGTGGAAAAATCAGAAAACAGCAGACGGGAGCCGCCATCGGTACGTGGGCACAATCCGCACTTCCGAAATCTCCCAGCTCCTGCACTCGGCCCATCTTCCCCCCCCCCCCCTCCCTTTTCACACAGGAAGGCGCGAATCGCGTTCGGGTCCCATTCCAGGCCCAGGGAACACGTCACGGTTTCAGGTCAGGCTAATCGCTAACGCCGAGCCTTGTCGGGGAACGCGGTGCTGGAAGAGGGGGCAGTGCTGGAAGAGGGGGCTTTTACGTGCTGCTAAGGAGACGCGGGGGCATCTATTCACACCAGCCGGCAGATGGGGGGCCAGAAGCACTGGCAGGCATAACCGACACCTAGAGCCACACCACTAAAGCCAAAGACCGGGCCCTTGACATGCCTTCGCAATGAGCTCGCTAATAAACGTATCAGTTGACAGATTAAACACGTGGGAACGAGGTCGAAATGCCGTCCTGCCATTCACACCGCATGACTACAGTACCCAGCATTCCCGGGGGGTGAGAGGGAGGGGCCAGTGAGGATTAAAAGAGGTCTGAGCCAAAATTTCACTTTTGGGATGGAGGATCAAATAGCACATATTGATTAGTCATTGTCAGAGGCGTTGGGTCCTGGACTCGACCTGTAATGGTGTATTATTCTCTCCGAAAACCGCTGACATCGTCTGGGGAGGGGGGGGCGGAAGCACCGAGAATAAAACTGCCCTCTGCACAGCAAATTTGCAAAGGTTAATTCCATTCATGCGGAATCCAATTGGGGACCGATTCAGAGGAAAAACGCTCTCCCTTCTCTCTGATAAGCACGCATTCTGCTCCAGCTTATTGGACTTGAAATGCAAATCTAGATGAAACTCTCCGACTGCACGCATTCTGAACAGAGGACAAAACGTCCCCGGACAAACCCGAAGCTACGTCATCCGCATCAGTCAGGCACCTCACAAGTGAGCAGTGGTTATTAAGACTGTTCGTCTAATCGACATTGACATTGCAGAGATGGAGCACATAACAGAATGACCTCATTTTCCCCATACACCCCCCCCCCCCCACCCACCCCCCAAACCCCATTATCTTACATGCCATACATGCAGTCTAGAGAAAAACAAGGTGCTTAAAATACACCTTGCCAAATACAGTCAGTGTCACAAGTATGATGACAAGACGGATGTCATGACTGACCTACAAGTGTAGAACCTAAGATCATGTGATGTCACAGTGCAGGCAGGTCGAAATACAAGCCTTCGCTGCTGTCACTGGGCAATTTACCACCTGCACACATTATTCAATATTATGAAGACAATCCCAGAATGCACTTGTAAATATCGTAAATTCCCTTTTTAAAAATGGAATTCACCCAAGCTGTGAGCAATCGGTGGTGAAATTGGTTATTGAGTCCCCATCAATTATGCAAGCAATGTAAACAGAAAGAAGTGAAGGAAAAGGAAGAACTGAAGAAAAGGGGAGTACAATTCAGGAAAGCTGGGTAAAGTTGAATAAAAACAGAGATTAATGATACAGCCCAACGGGGCTGTACTCGTTCATGTGGACGTGTCGGAGGCGGTACGCTAGCCTTAAATCAAACTCCGCATTGACGCGGCGCAACGTTGCTAGCCGCATTAGCCCCGCGACTAACGGAAGACTCCGGGACAGACCGGCAAACACAAGCACACCTGTTTTAATTACCGCTTCGCCAGCGTGAGCACGGAAACGAAACAAAAACGCGGCGCTGCCGAACAGCTGCGTGTAACAATACGGTAAAAACCTCCCGCCGCCCGAAAAAAAAAAGAAAACAATAAAATTTAAAAAACAGACAGCTGATAAACAAATGGCAGAAACCTAATAAAGAGGACCCATTACCCTCAGCAACTTAAATCTGCACGCTGACAGCTCCGCTGGAACAGCGGCAGGAGGGGACAACCTTTTTAATTCCAGCCAAGTGGAGTTCAATTAATTTCTCTTTTAGTCATTCCGGAGAGCAGCCGAAACGCAAACGCTGAGCTCGCGCGGCGTTTCACGGCCCCCCGTGTTTGTAACAACGCGCGGTCTGACGCGTTCGACTCCTGCCCGCAAACACAAACCCGAATGGCGCTAATTTCTGCGAGACCCAAATGCGGTTACTGTAACTCCTAGTAGTAGCAGCGTAAACAGAACTGACCCAAGGGTATACTGTAGCGTTTGCGAGCACGTCAGCACATCCACAGGTGCTGTAAATGCTACTGTATACTGAAGTTCAGAGCTGAGGCTCTGGTCCGTTGCTGCCTCCGGACCCTCAGATTTTTGGTCAGTGTTGGCAGCGCGATCTACAGCTGATCTAAGGGGAGAGAGTCAGTTCTGTGGGGCTCTTACACTGATCCACTGTAAGGTGAGCAAGACCACTCATTCTGTGCAAAGTTAATGGGGAATGAGATCTATGTTCTGGTCAATGTAACTGCTATGCTTAGACACATACATTCATAAATTCTATATGTACAAGCTGCGCCTGTATGGAGACAGTTACAGTGGATTTTTCTGGAACAGCAGAGACAGGGAGTCTGCAGGCAGCAGGAGAGGCCCATTCAGAATGCACAGCATCTGCACAATACTAAAGAGCACCACATGACTATCAGTAAGAATGTGCGTGTGTATACGTGTGTGTGTGTGTGTGTGTGCACGTGTGGTGAGTGTGTATGCACATGACTGTGCATGTGGTGTGGGGTGTGTGGTGGGTGAGTGTGTGTGGTGGGTTTGCGTGTGTGTGGTGTGTGTGTATGGGGAGTGTGTGTGGTGTGTGGTGGGTGAGTGTGTGTGGTGGGTTTGCATGTGTGTGTGTGGTGTGTGGTGGGTGTGTGTGTGCGTGTGTGTGTATGGGGAGTGTGTGTGGTGGGTGTGTGTGTGGTGTGTGTGTATGGGGAGTGTGTGTGGTGGGTGGTGGGTGTGTGTGTGTGGTGGGTTTGCGTGTGTGTGTGTGGTGGGTGAGTGAGTGTGGTGGGTTTGCGTGTGTGGTGTGTGTGTATGGGGAGTGTGTGTGGTGGGTTTGTGTGTGTGTGTGTGCGCGTGTGTGGTGTGTGTGTATGGGGAGTGTGTGTGGTGGGTGAGTGTGTGTGGTGGGTTTGCGTGTGTGTGTGTGGTGTGTGTGTATGGGGAGTGTGTGTGGTGTGTGGTGGGTGTGTGTGTGGTGTGTGTGTATGGGGAGTGTGTGTGGTGGGTGAGTGTGTGTGGTGGGTTTGCGTGTGTGTGTGTGGTGTGTGTGTATGGGGAGTGTGTGTGGTGGGTGGTGGGTGTGTGTGTGTGGTGGGTTTGCGTGTGTGTGTGGGTAGTGTGTGTGGTGTGTGTGGTGGGTGTATGTGTATTGGGGGGGGGGTGTTTGGGGCCTGCATTCCTCCGGTGGCAGGAGCCAGCTGTGAACAGGACTGGGTTTTACGCAGCGTCACCTAATAAAAGAAGCTCTGCATGGAAACAGCGAGCGGAAAGGGTGGCGGGGGGGGGGGGGGTGAGGGGTAAACATTTTATTTTGGGCGCCGAGTCGCAGGCAGAACGGCTTCAGCTCCAGCTGCGGGACGGGTCCGGCGAGGTAGCGCCATGGCAACCCCCACACTCCCCTACTCCCGGGTTTACACGCACGTCCCGAGACTCCGTGACCGGCATCCAATCAGGGAGTCCCACCGGCCCCCGCCTGCCCGTCCTGGCGTCTGCGGCGGCGGCGTGTTTCTCAGTTACAGGCAGAGGGGTGCGTGTGTAGCCCCGGCCGTTGTGCTGGGGAGTGCTGCAGTGTTTTTCTCTGCTAAACAGAATCTGAACACGTGTGCAGTGAAGGTCAGAGTACTCTAATGACAAAGCCTGCGTGGCTTCAGAGCAAAACAGAGGGGATAAAGAGAGAGAGAGAGAGAGTGAGCGAGCGAAGGAGAGAGAGAGAGAGACAGACAAACAGAGAGACAAAGAGGAAAGAGACAGAGAGAGACAGATGCAAAGACAGAGAGAGAGAGACAGAGAGAGAAACAGATGCAAAGACAGAGAGAGAGAGAGACAGAGACAGAAACAAAGAGAGACAGAGAGAGAGAGAAGGACAGAGAGAGAGAGCAGCAGTGATGCGTTCAGACCCTGTAGGTACTCTAGAGAGGGCTTGGCTCCCCGCCCGTCTCCCCAGGAACAGGCAGAGTGGTCAGAGCACCGCCTCTGAGATCTTCATCTGTTGCTACAGAGCACCGAGCTGAGGCCCGGACGCCGGCCAATCCGCACAGAGGACAGCTGCCGGCCGGCCAATGGGAGCGCTGCAGAGAGCGCGGCGGGAGCCAATCACACGCCCGCCCCGTGGCCTCTGAGCCCTCCCCGAGCGTATACTGCGAGCGGCGTGCCAGCATACCGGAAAGATGCTGCAGGGAGCACGGGGACACGCTGACCGGCCGCGCTACAGCATGACACAGCACTGCAGGAACGCGCGCTCGCTACGTAGCCTAGCGTAGCCGCTCCACATACACAGCGCAGCCTCGCGCGAACGCGCTAGCGTTCCTCATCAGACACGCCGTGGTGGGCCCAGACCCTTATATATCTCGCTCGGCCTGTCCGCCTCTCGTCATAAGCGAGTGTGAAGATTAGCGACCGCTTACGAGGGATCGTTCCGGAGCCTTTTACAGTAACACGATCCCTGAGAGCACGGGCTCCAGGTCCTCCTCATCAAACGGCTGCCAGAGAGCCCACTGACCAGAGCCACGCAACACATTCTGCCCACCACAGGGGTGTAACGATACGACTCGATCATGATACAACACAACAGCTATACCCTGAACAACGAAACAATGTCATAGAGTTTCTCTTAATTTGTAACGATATGATACGATTAATAACGATATGATTAGCTGCTATGTGTACGTGACCATCAGATTTGACAGAACACCCCCCCCCACAAATGACAAGCAAGAGATCAATGAAATAACAAACAGTATAACTTTCAAAGTTAACAAGCATTTATTAACTTCAGCGCCTCAGTCTGCCGATACAAAAGTTTGCCTTGCAAATTAACGAAGCGTCGCGATACGAATCGATTCATACACGTCACATCGATGCAGTTTTATCGTGACGTTTGCACCGCAATGCATCAACGGTCCAGTACACCCCAAGTTCACAATGCATTAGTGACCAAGTCGAGCCCATACAGAGTAAACATACATCACCGCCGCACCAAAAGCTTTGAGGCATGCATCCCCCCCCCCACCCCCTACCCCACCCCGTCCCGTCCCGTCCCACTCCCCCCGTCCCGCGGTACTCACTCCTGAGGATGATTTTGGCCTGGCTGACCCTCTGCGGGGGGAAGCGGCTCAAGCGCGGAGCGGGCATGGTGGGGTCGGGAACCCGTCACCCTGGGTCCGTGCCAGAGGGGGGGGGGGGCGTCGCTCGGCAACGGAGGAAAACGGTAACGACGACGACGGAGACGGCCTAAAATCTTCCTGCCTCCTCTGAGGGGGGTGGAGGGACTAGGGGACGGCTCGAGTCTGTGCGTCCCGAGTGGAACCCAGGAAAAGAGACTGCCCCTGTCCTAGACGTGCGCGTCGGATAGCGAGTTAAAAAAGGACTCCTATACCAGCAGGACTACAGACGGCACTGAGGTGTCGAGCAGCACTTCACTAAAAACTGGAGCAGGGGGCTGAACGTCCCCCTACATCTTCACCGGGGTGGGGGGGGGGTGGAGGTAGAGGGGGGGGGGGGGGGGGTTGACGCAATCACATGCAGTGTTTATGCTGTGTCACATGGTGTCACAAGTTGCAAAACAAACACAGCAACTATTCCCCTCCCTGTAGCTGGGAAAACTGACTCCTATTGGCACAGAAATGCGGCCGGGTCCAATGAGACAACATCCCAAAACTGGGTACTGTGTCTCCGGGCTAAAGGGGGGGGGGGTGGACGACAAAGATCACGAGCCGCCGTAACCCCAAAATACAGCGCGCCCCGCATTTAGCCACCCCCACACCGTCCCGCCCAGGAGCCGGAGCTTTACGGACGGTCCTCTTTGTTCCGACGCGGATGAGGTCACATAATCCGGCGCGCTCGACCGGAGAGCATTTCGCTGTCAACAGGCCATCACCACGCGGTATTTATACCGTACGGACGCCGAACGAATCACCGCGGCGGCATGCGACGACGGCTCCTCAAGGGTACCTGGGGGACGACGGGACGGGGGGGGGAGGGAACGCCAAGGGAGGACAGCCTGTCAATCGTATGGGGGGGGGGGGGGCAGGTCCTAAGGTGAGAAGAGATTGGGGAAGAGACCGGAGGAACAGCCATCATCTCTTGATGAAGGCCAGGCTTGGACTTGTCCGGGCCTCCTGAGGGGCGCCGTTTTGCGTCAGGGCAGAAGTCGGGGGTCCCGTCCCGCAGGGCTGGGGGGGCGTGTTTATACTCGTTCTCTCTCGTCTCTTTAATTGCTTAACAGAGATCAGTCAACAGGAAGTCAATTCAGCACGGACAGGAAGCGGACTCGGCTGCAGCTCTCAGCGTAGAGCAGCTGCTCATCGACCGGTAGCTAAACCAGGGGAGTCAAACTCCGGTCCTGGAGGGCCGCACTGTTCGCAGGCATTCCCATCCAATCAGCAGCCAGTTAAGAACAAGGTGTGTGGACTCTTCAGCCAGTGAATGACTTATTAGGGCTGAAACGTACCGAAAACCAGCAGACACTGGGGACCTGCTCTAAACGCTGGTTCTTTTAAGAGACAGAGCCAACATTTCAGCACCTCCTTGCCTTCATCAAGCACTAGTTCTGAAGTTAAGAGTGTACGTAGCCTCAGTTTTTTATTTTCCCTGACATCCAAAGGTCTACAGCTCAGGGTGTGTGTTCTTTCTCTAATAAATCTGGCCCAGAACTACAACTGCCCACCCACCACCGCTGAGCAAACGCAGACCCTCAAAACCGTCAAACTGCCCAAATTCTGAACAGGGCTGATTAGCACAAGCCAGTTTCTGGGGGGAAAAAAACGACTTTTAAAAAAAAAATCAAGGGTTCCCTTGCCTTCACTCAGACATGGGCCTCTCACTGGAGCTCTGGAAAAGGAAGGCTTACGCTCCAGCTGAAGTAGTGTACATAAAGCAGACGGGCCACGGAGAGCCTCTGACCCCCCCTTCTCCCTCATGCCCCCCCGCCCCCCCCGAACCACTACACCTTCACTTTCCATTTAAGGCCATGAGGTTTCTCCTAACGGTGGGTGAAGAGGCCGTGGAGTTCACCGGATCTTGAAGCTCGCCGCTCTTCTCAGGCGAGTGGGGGTGGGGGGGTGGGGGGGTGGGGCGTCCGTTCAGACGCGCGTGACGTACGCGGCTCCGGGGGTTCGGTGCCGAGGGCAACGTGGAGCGACCCCACCAGCGTGCACCCCCCCCCCCCACCCCCACCCCCTCCCACCCCGGCAGCTTCCCGAACTTCACGGGCTTGCGCCAGACCGTGCTTACGCACGCACACACGCACACACACACACACACACACACACACACACACACACACACACACCTGCCGGGTCTGTTCACACGACCGCGCTGGCGAATTCCTTCCCGCTACAACAGAAACCGCGGCGCGCTGACAATGGACCATTCAGTCCGTCCTTGTTCTCCCGACGAGGGAAGCCATGACAACGCTTCACTCACTCGATCCGGAGGCCTGTTCACCAACCGCCGTTCCTCTCAACGAGGGAAGCCATGTCTGCCCTCTGAGAAACTAACTCAACTTTAACACAGTTTCCACACGGGACTTAATCCCCAACACGGCTTCCGTCACACGCCAAGCATCCAAGCACGCGTACCCTGCCGCACGGGGACAGCGAGGGGCTTTTTTAAAACACAAAAAAACCCCAGACCTGCGGCTCCAAGCTCTCTCCAGCGCCGGCCAGCAACAGCATTTATTTTAAAAAAGCTCGCATGCCGCCGCGTCCCGCCGACCGGCCGGCTCCGACGACGAGCGCCGCGGAAACGCGGAGTCCGTCACGCGATCCCGAGTTCGCCCCGCTCCAAAATTAGCCAGGGAGACTCGGGGTGAGGGTTTAAGAACAGAGCCTTCGCGTGTCATCTCCCCCAGCGCGGATGATCTGTGCCGACACCGAATCTGAGATCCACCCCCATCCATCGTCACGTGGGAGAGACCCACGGCCCGCACCAATCGCATTACAGCATCGTACGCGGCAACAACCGAACTTCCATCAACAGCCGGGTTACGCTAATGCTAGAACACGCTTCAACACCAAGCAAGCGCTGCATTTAGCCGCCGCATACAACGAAGGGCTGGGACATCTCTGGAAAACAAATACAACTGCCGTGATGCATTTAAAAACCTTGGATAAACATCATATGGCTTTGCTCCATTCCCTGGCAGTCTAATTATAGGCACCCTACTGGAATTAGGAAAGCCGATTCAATATGAGACTAAATTAGGCCCCCCGTTTCTTTTTCTGTCATGAACAGAGTGTGCTCGAAGCTCACCATGACCAAAGCAGAAATGAAGCACGGCCTTCCAACTGGAAGACCCTCTGTCCAATCTCCTGTAGTGCCACGTACAGCCAGCAGGGGGAGAACTTGGGAGAAATTCAACTGAAAATAAATAATTTAGTCATTTTGGTTTCAACTGCTGCGTAACCGGTGTATGTGAGAAAGCGAGACAGAGAGAGAGGGAGAATGAGAGAGAGAGAGAGAACTACACCACGTTTCACTATTAATTAAAGGTTATACCTTTTTATATTTCCCATGACTGCCAGCACAGGAAGTCACCATGTTCCACAGTTTAGATGTGGTGGATGGTTTTCTCAGGCAGCGGCCACACAGCGATGCTCATGAGGTTGCTGGCTAATAAGAAGCTAACGACCCATGGCTGTGCCGGACGGCCCATGAGCGGCCCACGAGTGGCCGGCATCGCCCTGCCCCTGCCTGTTTTCGGCTCCGCCTGAGCGCCTCGTCACGGCGGGACGCCTGGGGTCCCAGCGGGCACGGGCGCAGGGGTGACCCTCGCTGCATGACCGCCCGAGCGCGGCTCACTGCCGGAGTTATCCCAGGACACTGCCGCACCGACCGACACGGTCCCGGGACTGTCCCTGCACCCCTGCTCTCACGGGACGCGTTTCGGCAGCGCTCCTGTGACCCGCCACTCACCCGCAGGCAGCAGGGGAAATGACCAGGGGAAATGACCAGCTCTGGACACGGTAAAAATATTTTAAAAAGATTTTCTTTACGCCCCTTTAACTTTGCGTCAGTGTGACTGCGGGGACTCCGGGCCGGTCTAACGTGTCACTGAACCCTCTCTCGACCTCAAACAGCACAAGGCAGAGCGAACGGCGGGAGAAACCATGGCAACCAGGACTTCCACACCCTCCGCCCCAGCTCAGTCTGCCTGATAGCGGCGGTTAAGAACCCTGCCGTTACCGCGTGATAGCCAAAACGCAGCCCGCGCCTCCGCTATGCAAACTCAGCACTCAGGGGGGGAAGGAGAACAAAAAAAGCAGCCCGACTGCTCTTCCATTACTGGCTGGGGGGGTGGGGGGTGGGGGGTGGTGGAGGTGGGTGGGTGAAGTGGAGGGGGGGGGGGGGGGGGACCTTCACAGAGCAGGGGGGGGGGGGGGCTGAGAAATGGCCTCCGGCGAAAGTGCATGTTCAGGGCCTTCATTAAGCTAACTGCACAGGAACAGGCTGCACATGCTATTGGACAGCTCCAAACACTCAGGGGTGGGGAGAGAACAGCCCCCCCCCCCCCCCCCCCCCAAAAAAATCCCCTTAAGCTCCAAACTCCCCTGCCCGCTGCTCCTGAGAGAAAAGCGAAACTCTGCAAAAGGGGGCTGATCCAAGCACAGACTCTGATTGCGGTGCATCTTTTAAAGAAAACAGAGAAGAAGAATAAGAAGGAAAAAAAAGAGAAGAAGAAGAAAAGCTGAACTTTTCTCTGATGCTCCAGTGTCAGCGGGCGCCGATAGCTTGATAGGGCACAGCTGAATAGAGAGGAAGTGTAATTACCGTCACTCCGCATAATTATGCCCATCACTATCAGGTAATTAATAAATCGGCAGCGGAGACTTTATCAGACTCGTGCTTCCTGCAGACGCCGAGAGGAGGACTGCACCGGGCGGACGCGCGTCTCTGACGAGGAGGGGAACGGGGAACGAGGGGAACGGAGGGGAACGGCGACGGGCGGCGGAGCAAAGGTCGAGGGGGGGAGAAGGGGTTGCCGACGGCAACGCCGCATGCACATTTTTAAACCGGTTTGAACTCACTGCCGATTCACACGCAGGCTTCCTAAAAAAAAAAACACCCTCTTCTGTCCCTTCGACTGCATCGCAAAAACACAGGACCAGAATAGAACATTCCGGGTGATTTTTGGAACCAGAAATGTATCTTTAAATAAAGCTGTGGGTGTTTTTTTTGGATGACGGTTCCCAGAAATTGCATTGTGGGGGGAAAAATGACAAAATAAAAACAATAAAAGCTGCACTGCGCTTCTTTAAAATGGCAGGGCTTCTTCAAGCCCTTCTCCCAGAAAAGGACAAACTGCCACCCGGGGAGAGTTTGGTCCAAAGGTTGCCCTGCGTGTCATACTGTGGTGCCCCACACAAAGATGGCCCCCGTTCTGAAGGAGAGCTACCTCTCGCATCTGACGGAGACCGTCCATAACGCACGCTGCCCGCGAGGCTGCTCCGTTCCCTTGGCGCTAGGTCCTCTCCGTATGGGGCGAAGGGGTAATTCAAAATCCAGCGGCTCAGATTGTTTTCTGATGAATCACGTTAAAGGAAAAAAAAAAAAAAAAAAAAAAAAAAAAAAGGAGGAAGAGGCAAGGGGAGGCGAAAAAGAAAAGAAAAAAAGGGACTGTTCCTGAACAATACCCCCATCTGTTTCCAATAAAGAAACAGTTTGGCTAAATGCTAAAATTATAGCCTGGCGAGAACACTCCGCTCTCCCCCCCTCAGACTGCCTGGACCCTCCCCCCCGCCCCCCACCACCTCTCTCTCGCAAGCCAAAGGCCTAAATCCAGCCGGGGCCTCACTCGGTCCAGCCGCCTCGCGCTCATTTACCGCACAGGGCCCCCAAATTCACCGTGGGACAGACTGATTACAGACGTTTCGCGAGGCAGGTCGGGCCGGGACGGCCCTTCGGAAAACGTGTGACCTCACTCGTAGCCGCGGAGACGAGAGAGCGACGCGACATGACACGACACTCAGCCCGAGAACACGTCAGCAGCGGACCAAGAAATCCGTAACACTTAATCGAGTTAGTCTTCTAAGTAAGATTAAGCTGGCTCACAACCGTTTTGGTATAAGCAACACGGAATGTTCTGGTTCTTATTCCCATTCCTGACTTCATAAACTCTCACATTTCACCTTTTCCTTCAGATGTAAACTGTTTGGGTTTCGCCAGTAATTAGATTTATTTTCTAATCTTCAGTTCATATCCCACAAAAATCTGACAGTAATTTTCCTCGACGTTACAATGCAGTTGTTGAAGTAGAAAGAAAAAACTCGCCGCCATTTTGAAAAGCCCAGAATCCTTTGTTTCTGTGTGCTTTGATGGAAAATCATGAAAGTGAGGCAAGCAGAACTAATGAGTTATTTCCCCAGGTGTAGCTATTTAACTTTAACAGTGCTTCTGTTTTTGGACTAAGAATGCTTCACTTACACTATTTTCCAAAAACCTTATTTTATTAGGGATTATAGCTCGGTAATCACTGTGTGCCACGGAGTAACCCAGAGCAACCACTCCAGAGCCACAATGCTTTGCATTCTCTCTCTCCACAGCAAAACCATCATTTATAGGGAAATTACTGCAGCATGACATTTAAAAGCCCCTAAAATCTGATTCCTTTTTCAAGCTGGCAGTTTACACAAAGTTGTTTTTTTACTGAACTGATAATACATGCCGTCTTCCTCTCTATAAGGTCAGCCTTATAAAAAATGTTTAAAAAAACTTATTTTTAAAGAACTGCAGAAGTTTAAGGACACAATTATTGCGGAGGCAACTATACGCTCATAAGGCTAAATGGTAATATTGACTCCTCTCACCGGAACATGAACCTGAACAAAAGGGAAGGGCGCTCACACACACACACACACACACACACACACACACACACTCAATTCCCCCTCCGCCCTTCTATACACAAAAGCAAGCCAAGCAAAGTCTCAAAGGCCCCTTCAGTGCATTTCCTGCTGAGCAGCCGTCTATAATTTCACCAACAGTTTGCCGGTATTTTTAGATCCCAGTCGTTTGACATTAGCGGGCTCCGCGTTAGCCCCGCTGCGCTCCGACTCCCACGCCCCCGGACCCTGGGGTCCTGCCGCCTGTTCATCTTCAGCGTTCAATGACCAAAATAATGGAGCGTGGGGGCGTGGTGGAGTCGGGGGGAGGGGGGGGGGGGGTGGGGAGCAACACCGAGGGTGCAGGTGGCTTTCATCATCTTACTCAACTGAGAGTAACTTACTCATCAGAATATGCAGAGCAGTACATCAGGAATATTTCTGAGTCAAGCGGCTCTTTAAATCCCCTCAGAACAGACATCCATCCATACACAGATGTGTGAGGGAGGGGGGGATTTTGGGGGGGGGCGCTCACCTGTGTCCAGCGAGTTGAGCACCTCCAGGGCGTGCATCATGGCGCTGGCGAACACGTTGGCGTCCTCCTTGCTGCCGAAGTTGAGGCCGTAGACCTGCCGGGCGTCGCGCCACTGGTGGAAGGTCTGCGTGGCCTGGTTGTACTTCAGCCCCTTGGGAATGGCACAGTTTATCACCACCTGCAGGGAGGAGAGACGCAGGTGAGACACAGGTGAGACGCGGGGGAGACGCAGGGGAGACGCGGGGGAGACGCGGGGGAGACGCAGGGGGAGATGCAGGAGAGATGCAGGGGAGACTCAGGGGAGACAAGGAGGAGACAAAGGGGAGAAGCAGGGGGAGATGCAGGGGAGACAAGGAGGAGACAAAGGGGAGAAGCAGGGGGAGACGCAGGGGAGACAAGGAGGAGACAAAGGGGAGAAGCAGGGGGAGACGCAGGGGAGCCAAGGAGGAGACAAAGGGGAGAAGCAGGGGGAGATGCAGGGAAGACAAGGAGGAGACAAAGGGGAGAAGCAGGGGGAGACGCAGGGAAGACAAGGAGGAGACAAAGGGGAGACTCGGGCGAGACGAGGAGGGGACACCAGGAAGGTCCGTAATGGTGGTAAACAACAGGTCTGAAGTCGTTGAGCATTTGAGAGCCATTCCTGTTCTCACTCAATCATGGGTAACTGGGTATTTAATAGGGTTGGGCACAAGCACTCAAAAAACAAGAACTGCTCCAGTACTTGAGGAAAAGATTTTCACCTACATCATAATAACGCAAGTGAATTAACGGTATTAATTCCATCATTTATTTTCCCATTTCAGCTTTAGCACTTAAGCTGTTTTATGGATAATAATGTTAGAGTAGATGGAGTCACACAGGGGTCAGCTTGATCGTTCATCGCTGATTCTGACTTCCAGAACGTGCTCCACACTCCTCTCCCAGCCCGCCAATCAGAACGCAGACCCGGGCCTCCAATGTGACCAACATTCTCAAACTGTACACTTTAATTTCCACATACCACATCTCCCAGGAAACGTTTAAATTAATTTACAAGTGTCACACTTCACCAAAATATTTGCTGCTGAAGCTTTTTTTTTTTTTTTTTTTTCCTGGCAAGACCGTGAGGAAAATAAAAAGCATCTCCTGTCACTATCTGGCACAGCATGTCGACACAGTTATCCGTCCACGCCGTGCTTTTCACAAATATTCAAGGGGAGGAAATGCTCACACACGAGGCGCTGTAATAATAACAAACCGCCAAAGTCAGCCTTATAGTCCCAGCGAGGCCCCTTAGCGCAGCAGCAGAACTAATCAGGTGACAGGAAAGGCCTTTGGGCTTCAGGAACGCGACCCGAGAAGGGGAAAAAAAGCCACTTTAACGGTTAGCGGCAAGACGATCATTATGTGTTGTTAGAAAGAACAAACGCTGGGCGAAGCCAGCGCAATTAGTAACTTAGTCAAAGGCACTAAGGAAAGGGCAGCTAAAGAGATGCCCCCCGGGTGGGGGAGGGGGGGACGCCCAATCAGAATCGCAGGCCGGAGCCAGAGCCGCATTTTTGTCTGTCTAATGGGAGGCCACAGGATAGCACATGCATCCCGTTCACATAGTTTGTCATGAGGCCAGGAATACCCTACCAATAGGGCACCATCCCTCCAAAAACCTTGAATACCCAGCCAATAGGGCACCCTCCCTCCCAAAACCTTGAATACCCAGCCAATAGGGCACCCTCCCTCCCAAAGCCTGGAATACCCAACCAATAGGGCACCCTCCCTCCCAAAGCCTGGAACACCCTACCAATAGGGCACCCTCCCTCCCAAAGCCTGGAATACCCTACTAATAGGGCACCCTCCCTCTCTGGCCGATACAGTCTATGATTCTACTGCCCAAAGAGGCCTGAAATACCCTATTGATAGGGCACCCACCCTCCTGATGCCTGGAGTACCCTAACAGTAGGGCACCCTCCCTCACAGTGCCTGGAATACCCTACTGACAGGGCACCTTCCCTCTCTGGGCAACGCTACAGTGGACTAAGAGCTCGCAGATGAAGTCAGTCCTGGGGCTTGGGCATGATTCAATCTGAAACACAGGGCCACATCACATTAAGACTGAAAGGCTGAGCCGAACACCCCTGGAGAGCTCCTCCTCATCCGCTTTTAATTACACTGATAAAGAGATGCTCGTGTTCTGCACATAACTGCACAAAACGCTTCATCTTGCGGTTACAAAATTTCACTGGCACTCCACCAAGGACCCACTTCAGCGTGCAGATCGAAATGAACAAGGGTATCGAGTGTTACAGGTTACTACTGTACGTTCAGGCCAGCTCAAACTGGAAAGCAACCATTGCTCATTTCAAAGAAACACAAGCAATGCAAATACAAGGCTTTGACTACAGACATTTTGACTACACTGTAAAATGCCCTTTTGCTATTTTGGCCTAACCCATCTGGAACCAAGTTAATTCAGGACTCTGGCTTTACATGTGTGATATTATTACTCATCTCAAACAATAAACCTAAATGTTCTGACGGAAAGCCTGTGCCAGTCGGTGGGGTCTGAAAATGAAAGAAGACACTGCCCATCTGACACTATTAGAAACCATCGAGTGCGCCAAGATTCACTCTGACACTTCGGCTGAGACACAATCTCAACATCGCTGAAACCACCCAACTGTAGCACCTCCTTTTGCCCTTGTAAAATACACCCACTCTCTGATAGGCTGCTATCACAGTCAGACTCACTCTCTAATTGGTTGCAGAAACTGTTGGGCAGACTTCCTCTCTGATTGGCTGCAGTGACTGTTCGGCAGACTCCCTGATTGGCTGCATTAACTGCTAGGCAGACTCCCTCTCTGATTGGCTGCAGTCACTGCAGGGCAGACTCCTTCTCTGATTGGCTGCAGTCACTGTTTGGCAGACTCCCTCTCCGATAAGCCACTGTCAGTGCGAGGCACAGCTATATATTTCCTTCACGATACATCAGAAATAATCTCCATGTCAGACGGCTGTCATCGGTTCACTTACTGGTCAAGAGCACATCTGACAGCCATATTTCTCGTGTCACATTTCCTCAGACACACATCAGCGCAAATTCAGGTTCGGTTATCTCACATCAAGACCAGTAAAAACGCGCGCCGCGTGAGGAACACGCTGGAACGCGAACTCCCCGCTGCACACACGCCGTCACAATCGGCCAATCAGAAGCGCGTGCCGCATTATGGAACTGGGTTACGGCGCGACTCGGAGAAGCAGAAGCGCGCGCCGCTAGCAGACGATCATTAGCATTCAGCGAACGCTGCACCGCTAAGGACGGAACAGAAGTCAGGCCGAACCGATCCCTGCGCCTCTCTCCCCGCGCCGGGTAAATAAGGAATGCGGCGGACGGGGTGCTTAATTAGGATGGAAATCGCTTCGTCCCGCAGGCCTTTCAAAGACAAAAACAAAAAACAAAAAACAAAAAAGAAGAAGAAAAAAAAAAAAAAACGCAAATGAGCATCGCTGTGCCAATTAGTCTCTCTCAAAACCCCCCCCCCCCCGGGCCTCAACCCACAGCATACTTGCACACTGGCTCCTACAGCTCTCCCCCCCCCCACACACACACAGGCGCAGCTCCCCACACTATGAAAGGGGGGGGGGGATGCACAGTAGACCCCCTTCTCTTTGTCAGTGTGCACCGAGGGACAGGTCGCCGCCCCCTTTAACGCTCTTTAACTCCCACATAAAAACAAGGCCTAATTTGCTTGGCCATCCGTAGACACGCGGGCCTTTCTATTGGCCGGGAGAGCGGAGGAGGCCTCAGGCCGGCTGGAAGTGAAACACGCACTTCACCCGTCCCCACCTTCCCTCGCTTTGGTAGTCAAAGCGCGAGCGTAGCGTAACGGGTGAGGAACGGGGGGGGGGGGGGGGGTTTGTGACCTAAAAAGTTACTGGTTTGATTTCCCAGACACAGCACCCTTGGAGCAAGGTACTTATCCTAAAATTGCTTTAGTATATATCCAATAATGGATACTATGCAAAACTGCAAAAGTTGTGCAAGTCATGCTACACCTGCTAAATGCCAGTAATGTAATGTTAGTGGTGTCTAACAAGTCAAGATGAAGGAACAGAACACACTGCCTCTTTGCCCCCCCCCCCCTTAAAAAAAAAAAAACGTCATGACACAGAAACTAAGGACTAAGGAAAACAGGAGCGCAGCAGGCGAATGAGCCCTACTCCGAGCATCATGGGAGAGCGAACGCGACGGCAAGATGGCTGACGTAGCGCATGCCACGGGTGCGTCCCCCCTCCCCCCCCCCCCCCCCCCCCCCCCGGTGAGACGCTACGGCTGAGGGACTTCTGCAGCGCCTCTTTGTCAAACAAATGACTGTAAACGAACTCCCGTGACCCCCGCACACCTTCCCAGCCTGCCCCACCAGTCACATGACACCGCTGAAAGCGCGATCCCCCCCCCCGGAACGCGACGTCAGACGCAAACCAGCCGCCACCGCCAACTAGGGTACAGCGCATCGCCTCAAACGCCGCTCAGAGTGGTTCGGCCTACGCTCTTCCACAGGGCCACAGCCTCCCGTTCAAATCCGCTCTGAAACAAAGCGATATTCACGCACAAAATAAATCATTTTTCCACGGAGAAGTCACACTCCTGATTCAGGAGAAAGCTACTTAAATCTCTCCAGCATCCCCGCAGTGTCGGTCCTTTCATCTCGATGCTTTGCGGCTCTTTCATGACGCCGCAAGCCACTCAAAATGTCAAGCGAGCCGGAGCCTTCCCCAGGGACCCGTGAATCATCAGCCTGAACCTGCCGTCCAGTTCCAGGTGAGGTCACTTCCGCCGAGGTCCCCCGCTTCTCTCTCTCTCTCTCTCTCTCTCACGGAATCTCCATTTACTGTCATTTCCAGAGCAGCAAATAGAACAAAAAAAAAACAAAAACAAACCCTCCCAGTTTTGCTGCCTCCGTGGACCAAGGTTATCTTAATTGTACTTCTAATCAGCCAGACAAACAAACAAACCACCGAATCGCAAAATGTAATACATATCACTGTTGCTGGATAAATGAAGTATGTCAAAGAAAGCACAAGCCAGACTACTACTGTATAGTAGAGATGAGCCCTATAACTATACTTTTTAGTTACAATCTGACCTGATCTACGCTTCTGGGCAGAAGCCAACACAAACTATTCCTAAGCTGAAAAACCATTACCTTTGCAATAATTTTGCAACTTGGACCATATTTATCATTTCAAGCACCAAGTACTACCTACCTTTCAAATTTCTGGTGACGCATGCATTTTTGTTGTCGCTGTGTTCCGATATACACGATTTTCCTTTGGATAATCACCCCTGCCTAAATCCCGAGACACCATCCATGTAGCCTCGCCCCGAGGGAAACTGGATTCAAAACCTCAAAACTTTATTGTCCCTAATTGTGGCAGGAAGTCAATAAGCCACCAAGCCAACTGTGCCCGTTTATGTCTGTAGGACTGGACCGCTGTGGGTCTTTATGAATCCAGGGCCTCCCAAAATGACTCCCCCTGGATGTCATCAACCCAGAGAATGACGGTTTCCTGCTGAGCAGCCTAGTTATAATATCATAATATCGCCATCATAAGATCATAACCGTCATCGCTTTCAAAACGGTACTCCACCGCACTTCACTGCGTAATATGTAAATTACACAAATGCAAAGAAAGGCCTGTGAACCAGGTCACATCGCGTGCTAACGCGCTCGCCTCATCAAATGTTGCAGTCGGGAGCTACGCGCACGTGTTCTCAGCCAAAAGGCTAAATATAGCGTCGGCGTACAATCCGGCAGGACTGGAGCGGGGCGTAAATCCAACGAAGAGGACAGGAAACGGCGATTCCCCGCGACAAACGGCGTCCGCGCCTCGCTCTGGAACAGGGACTTCCTGCGTCGCTGGGGTTTTGCCGCAAACGCACGCCGGCAAGGAATGCACACGCGAGGCCGCAATCTGGTTTAACGGCTCAGCTGGAGACGAGCGCGGGAATTAGCATCCCAATCTTAGCATTAGCATAGGCTATAAAGGCCATGGCACAGCGCACTGGCTGCGCTCCCGTATATCCGTATCGGTCTGTATCCAGATGACGAGTAAATGGCGTCAGCGGTATTCATACCCGCCAGGCTGCCCACAGGAGTCGCGGGGTGGCAGCATTTCGTGCGCCAGCCCGCTGGGACGGACGGGCCCGCCTCCCACCTTGCGGTCACCTTGAGGCCCCGCCCAACGGCGCAGGGTAAGAGGAGCCGTCTCCGCAGCAGAGGGACCCTGGTGCCTGCCTCCAGCCCGCAGCAGAGGGACCCTGGTGCCTGCCTCCAGCCCGCAGCAGAGGGACCCTGGTGCCTGCCTCCAGCCCCCAGCTGCAGTCCTCCTCTGGGGCAAACGCTGACCGCGTGGGGGGCTTAACCACCTTTCCAAACCGAACAGCGAGGCAATTTCTCTCGGTAGACGCGCAGCGGAGGTGATCCAGAACCGCCAAGCCTGCGTTTCACTGCCCCCCAGGGGAGGCCTCTCACCCCGTCCTGGACCAGGGGAAGCAGACACGGAGGGGAAAGGAGGAGGAGCAGAGGCCCAGGAGTCCCAGCAGGCCCAGAGAGGGGGTGAGAGAGAGGGGCCCCTCAGGTGCAGGGAACATCCAAACTGTCCTCATCCGTTTTCACTTTGGGACATCTGACGCACGCCGCGGTCACCTTTCACCTCCGACACATGGCGCGGTTACATCACCGCTGATCTATTACACCGCTACTGAGCAATGCGCAGCCCCCCGGGGAGACTGCCAACATCCCCTCATCTGGAGGAGGCCTGGTTCCCAAACATCGCTCTGGGAGCGTGCTCTAACTCAGACGTGTGCTAGACGCAGTGAAAAGAAACGATCCCTTTAAAGAGCAGGTTTTATGGAACGTTTCTCCCCCCTTCCCCGCGGTGTTCTAGAACTTTGCCAGCAGAGATTGTGACATCAGCATTAGAATGTTCAGTTAAGCACATTCCAATCACATATTTGTGATGCCCACATCATACAAGGTTAAATGAAACCAACGTTGGAGCGCTCTCTCATGGAGCGCAGAGGAAGATGTGAATCGGAAACAGGAAGGGTCACGCGTCTGCAGCATCCGAAGGACAAAAGGACTTTTAAAAACAGCGGAGATTTCGCGGAGCGAAGATTGATGGCGCTCCGGGTTTCGGCACATTGAGGGCGAAGCGGAGCGGACCTCGCAGGAGTTTGTCAGTTCTGGCTGAGATCTCAATGTCCTGTTTGGGACAGGGAGGGGGAACAGGGGGGTGGGGGGGGAGTGTGGAGTTTGGGAGGAATCCAGCAACAAATCCTGGAGACAGGGCCTGTCGTCTGCACCACTGGAGCTGGAAACGCGCTCGCAAAGCTCGGCAAATAACGGCAGACGCGCCGCGATGGAACCGCCTGACGCCGCCTTTCCATCACCGAGAGGCCCGACTGTTCCAGAACGCTCAGACGCCCGCCGCTGTATCACAAAATAAATCATTTTTGGAATTTTATTTCATTTTATTTATTTATAGTCGGCCCTACAAGAGAGAAGCAAGCTTGGGTCGCTGCTGGGACCCAAATCAGCCGAGTTCCTGTGAAAGCCTGAAGCAGCCTCATACTGGGGGAGTCCTTTCTCTAGGGTACACCGTTACACTGTGTGATGCTCTCCTTCGGGTCAGTCAGGACCGCCCTGTTATCAGCGACCCGGTCCATTTCCTGGACCCAGGAAGAGAGAGTAAACGTTCCGGAAAGCTCCGCCACGGACGGGCCAGCGGGTCCGGCTCAGATCAGCCTCCAAATTTCGGTTCTGGATCGACCCGCTTAGCAGGCGGCAAAAGATGCGCCCGTCGCCATGAAAGCAACGGATCAGAGCACCATCGCTCCATATTCCATGTGAAAAAAAAGGAAAAAAAAAGGAAAAAAAAAAAAAAATGGAAAAAAATGTTTTTAAAAAAACTGCAGAAAACGGGGACGTTTTTTAACAGAGAAGGTCAGTTTTAACTGCTCTCAGCCTGTTGGGTTTCGCGGAGCCAGGACTCCATGTTGGAATGAATTTGGAAGGGCACAAATGATTAGAAGGAGCAGTTCTGGCATTGTCAAATGTTCCGTGCTCTAAACGTTCGAAGAATTTTCGAAAACACAGAATCGACTCAAACCGCTGGTGTTTACACGCGGGAAAAAAAGAAAAAGATGTGGACAGAGAGCAGGAACCTCCAGAATTCTCTGTGTGCGTATAACAGTACCAGTGTGCCTTCAGGGCCATGGGCCATATCCCAGCATGCACCACAGGCTGCTGGACTGACAGCTGATGTGGAGAACACTGGGGCAGAGAGCACGCACTGCATCAGCCAGAGGGAGGTGTCCCTTTAGTGTCAACAGTGTCTTCCTTCCCCAAGCCCCGCCACTCTGCCCCCCCCTGCCCCCCCGCCCCCCCTGCCCCCTCTGCCCCCCCGCCCCCCCTGCCCCCGTCCCGGGCTCACCTGATGGTCCTGGATTTTGCGGCCCACCACCCGGAAGGCGTTGTTCCCCGTGTGGTGGTAGATGTGCACCCTGCTGAAGCCCGTGGAGCCCCCGGCCGGGACCCACTTCTTGTTGGCGTCGTCGTACACCATGACGGCGGCCCGGGCCTGACAGATACTCTGCTCACTGCGGGGAGAGAGAGGGAGAGAGAGGGAGGGAGGGAGAGAGAGAGAGAGAGGGAGAGAGAGAGGGAGGGAGAGGGAGAGAGGGAGAGAGGGAGGGAGGGAGAGGGAGAGAGGGAGAGAGATAGAGAGACAGAACATGAGTATTCAGCTCACACATCTACACACACACGCACGTGTGAACACACACACACACACACACACATACACATACGCACAAGGGTCAACTGCGTTACAAGGCCCATGGCCACAGTACGACCCAACCGCGGCGTTCTTCATCCTTCACTTCACCCGGACAGGGACACGTTGCCATACCAACGACCGGAAGTTTCCCTGGAAGCATGATCCCGGACGGGAAAAAAATGGCTTTAAAGTCGAGCCACACTGCAGGTACAATTCAGTGGTCAGTGTCAGAAATCGGGTTGCTTCTTTCTGGCTCTGTGAGCAAATTACAGCCCACGAGCGAATCACACGAGCCAGTCAAGCGCAAGAGGTCACATGGAGGCCTGGGATCGGCCAATCGGAGATAAAAGCCATGACACCGTAGCATTATCGCTCAGACGCGTGGTACTGGAGAAACTGCACACGCAATGAGAAACGTACATTTTGATGACATGCCATGTGAAAACTTCAGGGAAAACAATGCTCCCAGCAAACACACAATGTTCTCACAAGGTTACTGGAATATTTTGTTAGTGTTCTAACACTGCAGCAGCACTGAAAATGTATTGGGTTAGCTGGGCCGTAGAAGGGCAATTGAGATGCACATATTCACAGTGAGCACTGAAGGAGAGCAGAGTAGGAGGACCAGAAAGTGGTTCCACTCACAACAGCAGCACAGGCAGTATACCCAGGGTGACTGCAATGCTGGGGGCTCCCTCTAACGCACACACAAACAAGCTGGCAGCACAATCCAGCCCCAACAGCCAGACCTCCACACACACACACACACACACACACACACTCCCTCTCTCTCTATCTCACAAACACACACACACTCACTCCCTCTCTCTATCTCACAAACACACACACACACACACACTCCCTCTCTCTCTCTCACAAACACACACACACTCACACAAACACACAAACACACACAGACACACACACACACACACACACACACTCCCTCTCTCTATCTCACACACACACACACACACAGAGCAGGAATGAGGAGCTCTGCGGGGACTCCCGACTCTGCAGAAAGCAGGAGAGCGATGCGGCCTCTTTCCACACAATCAATTTGCAGCCGAGGATCCTATTCTCAGACGGCGGCTCTCTCCTGTCCTCCTGGCGTAAACACTGCAGCGCAGCTCCACCTCCAGCCCCTGCAGCAGCAGCCGCCTCATTTCCCCTGACACAAACAGGGCCTCCAATAACTCAGCCCCGCCTCCCCCCAGAGGCTCCGCCCCCTTCTGCTTAACCTGCCTCAGCCACCAGATCCACAGAGGGTCCCCCATCTCCTCTGGAACCTCCACCCAAATTTACACCAGCCTCAGAGGGTCCCCATCTCCTCTGGAACCTCCACCAAAATTTACACCAGTCCCAGAGGGTCCCCCATCTCCTCTGGAACCTCCACCAAAATTTACACCAGCCCCACAGGGTCCTGTCTCCTCTGGAACCTCCACCAAAATTTACACCAGCCCCACAGGGTCCTGTCTCCTCTGGAACCTCCACCCAAATTTACACCAGCCCCACAGGGTCCTGTCTCCTCTGGAACCTCCACCCAAATTTACACCAGCCCCACAGGGTCCTGTCTCCTCTGGAACCCCACTCAGAGCACAGCCGCACACGAGGCATTTCAGCACTGAAGGCCTCTGGGGGAAATGGAGATTTAAATCTGAGGGGAAAAAAGGCGATGTGTCATAACCAGCCAAGGTCAGTCCAGTCCGGCTGTGTTTCTCTGCACAGGCCTTTAGAACACAATTATGCAACGAGTCATACAGCTCGTTTAATGCGTTTCAGCTTACGGAAACAAAACTGTCTGTATGAGGTCTAATGGCAGACTAATGTGACAGGAGCAGAGAGGGCAACCTTAAATGGGTGAAACTCGATTCGGTGAAACATGCAGCTTGTATTTTGATTACTGAAGAGAAAGAGAGAGAGAGAAAGTGAAAGAGAGATACCAAGAAGGTGGAGAGAGAGAGAAAGAGAGAGAGAGAGAAAAAAGGGAGAGAGAGGGGGTAAGAGGAAGCCACTGGCGGTCAGTACAGATCAGAGGCTGAGGCATTAGGCTGGTGTTACTCTCTGAAGACCGCGGCATGGTGAAGAGTAGGGCGGGAGCTTCGAGGGAAAAGCCTCTGGGAGGAAGAGAATGGAGACGCCGCACGAGCGCTGACTCAGCGCCCCCTCCCCCCCCCCAACCCCCCCCAACCCCCCCGCCATCGTCGGGCAGAGGAGGGCCTCCGTCCGTGCCGCATAAACAGCCGCTAAAAACAGAAATCGCCCCGCGCCGTCAGACACGGCTCCACGCGCATCGGCACACGCTTCCTGCTCCGCGAGGCCACAGGTCTGACTGACCTGCGGCTGACAGGCGTGTGTAACGGCGTACGAACACACCGCGGACTGATGGGAAGTGTATTTCTGTGTGAAAGGCCGCTTTTCGCTCACAGCGTGCTGACAGAGAGAGGCCTGAGGACTGAGGCCTGTTCCAGCTAGCGCTCCAGCTAGCGCTCGCGCCCGTTTGAGGGGCGCGCCAACGGATTCCCATCTTAAAAATGACAAAGGAACTCATTGCTCATAATTATGAACGATTTAAAGCTCAGAAAAGGCCACCGACTGTTGACACAGGGGCGCGGAAATAGCAACGCAAAGGACCATGGGTGCACGGGTGACCTCTGTGACACGGCCCAGCGACGCGCCCGTCTATGAGAGGATTCCATTAGCCTGAGCGGCGCAATGCTAACAGGGCAAAGTACAAACGAGGGGGGGGGGGGGAAGGAAGGGCGCGTAGTTCAATGCTTTGTTTCGGCACAAACGGGTCACATTCTCAGCGGCGTAAGGAGGTTCTGTTTCCGCCGCGGTTCGCCGCTGCCCGCTGGAAGGACGCGAGAGGGGCCCCTGCGTGCGTTCAGCCAGGACCGCGGGAGGAAGCCGCCGCGACCCAACAAAGACCGCCAACCCCCAACATACCGCCAACCCCCGGACCTCACCGCGCTGCTTTCCAACCACAAGCAGCTCAGCCCAGTCATATCCAAGGTTGTGGTAAACTGACTGGGGGGGCTGGAAGGGGGGGGGGGTGGGGGGCTTGATTTGTCAGAGCTCTTTCCACCCCTGAGTACCAGCGCTGCAGGGCTGGAGGAGTGGCAGGGGGGTTGGGTTGGCGGGGGGCAAGGGGGTGGTTAAACATGATGATTTATTAACAACCAGGCCAAGCAATGCGATGACACAGCGTAATTACCACCCCCCCCCCCCCCCGCCCACAAGTCCGTAAACTCATCTCCCGCACGCAAGGCGTACCGTCATCGCTTCAGCGGACCTGCAGAAAACAAAAAAGAAGAGAAGAGAAGGAGAGAAGAGATGGACCTACATTCTGTGGTCTTTTTTTTGGTTTGTTTTTTTTCCTACACGTATGGTTTTAATGATGGTCCAAAATAAGCAGAAAAGGCCAGAGGAGGACACGAAAGGAGGGGTCTCTCACGAAACCCCGCCTCTAAGATTCCTAAAAAGCAAGCGGGACGGCACTGTGTCGATCAAGCACCGTGGAACACAGACAATATTTGTCTCACGGGATCGATGTTTCTGCATTGCTTCCTGTCCTCCGCTAAAGAGTTCCTGTCAGCCGGTCAGCCCTGTCAGCGCGAGTGAGTTTGAGCGAAGAAGACCCCCTTCTCTAGCCGCACACGGGATAAATATGAATGAGCGGGCCGGTCTGGGAAGGTGTCGTCTTGAACGTCTGCCAAGCCGCGACGACTAAAAGCACATCGACAGCGATTACGTCGGGAAGCAAACAGGGGAGAGAGGCGACGCATCCGACAGACACTGGGAAGCCCGGAAAGTCTTCGCAGAGCTCTTCCGCAGCAGAGGGGCCGGTCTTCAGAAGAGCGGCGATGTGCGTGAGTCAGACGTGTCTCTGGTGAAAAATAGAGTGGGGGGGGGAAATCCGAACAAAGGAGCGAGTGTCTCCAGCAGCCCTCTGAGTCAGGGCGGGCCCAACAGCCGGTGGGCGTGCGGAAGTACCCCGCGGAACACGCCCAGGGTGAAAGAGCACCCCCGGAACAGAGACCTTCGTTCCTGGTCCCGGCGGGCCGCGGGGTCGGCCGGTATCTGCGGTCACTCAGCGCTCAGAGGCGGTCGATTAAACGGTTAACTCACCCGGCCTGGTTTCCTGGGTCTGAACCGGCTGCTGGTATTCAGGCGAAAACAAAAAACCAGCAGACCCTGCGGCCTGGGACCAGGAATGCAGATCGCTGTCCTACACCGTTTTCTCCTAAATCATAAGCAGCTTAGCTATTATTTAACAAAGATGTGCACGTGGAATTCGTAATCAGCGAAGTCTTCCGGGCATTCTGAAGACACATTTTAAGGAAGGTTTTTAAGTTCACAACAATACCAAGTCGATGAGGCTGATTTTACCAATGCCTGGTACGTCAAGCGAAACATTTTCCTTCATTTATTTTTTTCGAATAGAAAGCATTTTGAAATTAAATCAAACCATGTCCTTTTTTTGTGACCAAGTCATTGTGCCATACCCCTCTTAAGACCGTAGATCTCATTTTCTGCTGACGCACAAACATCTGACAGAGACGTCCTGTTGAATTTCTCATTGGCTCACTATCTCCAAGGCCTACGTGCGACTTCCTGTCTCGCCTGTCAATCAGAGGCGTCTGCAGACCGTTCTTCCTGGATACCCCATCACTGTACACAGTACTGGATCAGGACTGGGCTCATTTCAATTCAGTTAAGTCAACGAAACAAGCTGAAATTCAACTAGGCCTAATGAATTTTAAATCCCCATAATGTTCTGTGAGGAACTCGCAGTGAATTAACTGACTTTGACATTCATTTCCTGAATGGACTGAAAAGCCTCCAGAAGCACAGTCGGGATACGGCATGAAAGAAGCAGCACAGGAAAGCGGGGAGAAGTAACAGGATGATAAAAACATATTGAATGTAGAGAAAAATGAGATTATTTTTTATTAACATTCCCCGCAGCGTTCTCCCCCCCCCCCCAGATAAACTCCGCCGCAGCGAGACCACGCCCTTTCTGCGTAAACACCCGAAGGGCACGAACAGGTTTCGCCGGCTGAAATATTAAGCGACTGTCATTCCACGGAACAGGGAGCGCGAGTCACATCAGCACCTGAGGGTACAGCCTGTCCAATCCCACTCAGCGTGTCATGCGTCTCGCAGCCTATCGCGTGTCTTTTCACATCGCCGTGTCCCCCGTTAGTAATAGAGACCAATCGAGGCCCGTGCGCCACCTGTATGAAGCATCCCCGTGACAACCTCGGGTTCGGAGCTCCCGATGGCTCCCGAACACCTGGAAACACCCCCAAGCGCACCCCACAGGGGGGTTATGCAAGACTCCATACCGCCGCCATTATGGAATTGCAGCAAATGGGCCCTTTCCCGTTTCGTTCACATTATTGCTTCTGCACAGACATATAGCATCGGGGGGGGGGGGGGGGGGGGGGGGGGGGGGGGGGCTTCCAAGAGGGACCGCCTCTGACGCAGGAGCCGGTCCGGAGCGGCGCGAGGCGAACCCTGGGGCCCGATTATACAGCGCAGCTGCGGAACATTCCGGAAGGTTCTCACAGGGGACACCACCACCTGAGCCTCGGCTTAAAACGTATCCTGCACCTTCCCCTCCGCCCCCCATCTTACTGTCTGGAGCATAAGAGTCCATGGAGAAGAATAAACCTAAACCAAACTATTGTGCTCAATACACACAAAGGTGTGATTTTTTATTTTCTCTTAGTTTGCTGTGTTCTGCTATTGCCATTTCTGTTGTGCAAATGTGCATTCTCATTACGAGTGAAAGGACAATTCATCCTCATTATCCAAAATAAAGATGGAAGTGACTGAGGTTCAATTGTTTTAAGTAAACAAAAACACCAATATAAAAAATTTTCCACAAGGGACTCATTCCATTTCACCACTATAACAATACTCAAGACTTGCCCACACGTTCGTGTCAACAAATAATTCATGAATAATTAAAAATACAAAAAATACACTAATAAATACAAAAGCATGAATCATCAATATCTACAACAAACATGATGAGCATGTTATTCACTTAAATTTTACACGATCAAATCTCCAACGCAAACAGGCCAGGCAAGAGAACGGGAAACATTAAAAATAATTATTTGCGTGCTGAGGGAGGACTGATTAAAATTGAACTCATTTGTATAAAAATATTTTTTAGCATAGCACAGTTGAGTGCCAACAAGAACGTGGTATATAAGGTCATGTGTGATCAAAGTGAATTCCCAATAAGAATGTGGTATACAAGGTCATGTCTGATCCCAGCCGAGTCCCAATAAGAATGTGGCATGTAAGGTCATGTGTGATCAAAGTGAAGACCCAAGAAGAATGCGGTAGGTAAGGTCAAGTGTGATCTCAATCGGATGCGTCACCGTGGGTGTGTGCAAACACACGCACAGCAGCACTGGGGTTCCGCAACTGCTGTGCTCCTCGTCAGGGGAATGAGGCAGAACTGGCTCTACGCCGTCCAGCATTCAGGGAATGCGACCCGGAGTTTCGAAGGAGCCGAAAAATGGAATGCCGCCAAGAACAGGAAAAAATAAAAAACCTCAACACAAGTTCCCCGTCCTCGTGCATCTCCTCTTTAACAGTGGGGGGTAATGCTCCAGAATGGACGGGGGGGTCCACAGGTTTCAGTGGAGAGACCGTTCTCCCATTCAGAGACGGCACAACGGCGTAGCTGTGCTTGCAGAGTCGCCCTGCATTAAAATGAAGGAAGAGTCTCAATCACAGTCCCATCAACATAAAAAACAACTCGAGCTCAAGCACAAAGAAAACCTTGTGCCAGGCCACAAAATAAACAAGGTTCAGAGCCTCAGTGATGTCTGCTAGCTCTTAAACTGTAAAAAAGTTGCCCCCTCTCCCCTCAAAAAAAAAAATATTTTTTTTTATTCCATTTCTTTTATCCACACCACAGTTCCCATTTTGAAGAGACTCTCGAGGAGGGACTTGGACAGAATAACTTGGTGGGGTTTCAGACAGGGACTGGAAGGAGGCCTGGATCCCTCAGTCTAAGTGGTCTCTTGGAGGACAGGCACTCAAGTGGCCAGCTTGGATTCAGGGAGACCACAGCGCGGGGGGGGGGGGGGAGAGATGAGAGGACGATAAGGCTCTCCGTAATCTGCTGACAACGGCGCTTCCTACCACAGGGCTCCGAGCCTTCAAAGCAAGGGGCCGGCGTGTCGCGCTCGAGCCCTGCACTTATCTCCCTGGACTCCCTGACCCGAGCGCCTCGAGTCGGACTCTGGCACGCCCCATCTCGCGTTTCTGCTGGGACTGGAAAGGGTTACCTGGGGCCTTTAGTGCAAAATCGAGCGGCTGGGGTCAATGCTAACATCGTGCTAAAGTCACACAGGGCAATCAATCGCCTTTATCGATGGGAGCAGCAGCCTTTGTGCCTCAACTTGACTCAGCTAACGAGGACAACAACTTTCAAACTTTCTTCTTGCTTTCTACACTCTCCTGATAATGACCAATCCCAGCTCATGAAACAGGCACACAGCTCAGATTGACCAATCTTATTTACTCACTGTTGCCTAAAGATCAGATTCAGAGATCAGAGAACATTGAAAACGGGTTGCAGCGTTCAAATCGCTGTGGCCAATCGACGAGCGTCATACCTGGAGCCACGTCAAACAGATGGCACTCATAAAACCACATACACCTCATTTCTACACGGCTCGTACCCACACCGCAAAATGGCAGCAGGATTTAATGGCGACCCACAGAGAGATGGTACGACCTCGGGTTCCCCTGGCGTCCTCTTACCGCACGACCGCGAGGCTAACGGGCCTAATCCCCAAGCGGTCCCTTAGCAGCGCAGTGCTGGAGTTAATGAACAGGCATGTTAGCAACACCGTGCGCCAAGGCGTTCCTGCCACAGCCTTCGGTAACTTGAATAAGAGGCTGTGCAGACAGAGACTTGTATTCCAGAATGAAGATTTACATTTTACACCAATCACCCACTGAGCACCAAGTCGACACTCGCAGTAGTTTGGGGAAACCAATGTCGATTTTTATCTCCCCAATGGCCGCACATCCTTTTGGGCTGGAGCTGATGCCATCTCAGATATCTGAAGCCAATGTAGGAAACTGCTTTTCTACAAGTTTGCATGTTCAGTAGTATATTTTGGCACAGGTGGTCTCGCACCGACCCAGCTGGGGATGCAAGAGACCCCGCGATGGTGGTGACAGGACCCAGGCTACTCCTATGGGGGAGTAACGTCCCACAACCCCCCTGCCCCTCGGCACCCAACATATTTACTGCACAAAGCTTCAATGAGCACCCTGCTCTCAGAACCCATGAGCACCCTTTCAACCAGCAAACATACCTTTATTTACCCATTAGCCCACAAAGAGATGATGTCACAAGCGTGAAGGTCACAGTAGAACTTCACGGCACATTCAGGAGTAGCACTCTACCTGAGAACAATACAACAAAGCGAACGCTCACCAAACTTTAAATGCGAAAAACAGTACCACCAACTGCACCACGGGTCCTTCCAAAGCCGTTAATAATGAGATCACATTTACTCGTTAATGTACCTGTACGTTTTCCCACCCCTAGTTAACTGACTGCTAATGCCAACGTCAATGAATGTCACTCCTTATCTACATTCTGTTCATGACTGTTCTATGTGTGCAGAGCCAGCTTTAGCCAGCCTCATCGACTGATAAACAAGGCTCATCGTTGCATCTCATTGGATACTGGGAATATACACAAGAAAACCATCCTGACCAACCAACAACACGATGGGTACAAAAATCAGGAAATCTTGTATAAAAATAAAAAAATTAATAACTACAACATATCAGAACACTTGAGAGAGAACAAGAGGGGAGGAGGAGGAGAGAGAGCAAGAGGGAGGGGGAGAGGAAGAGAAAGAGAGGGAGGGGGAGGGGTAGGCTTTTCATTCCTTCAAACGGTATATTGATTTGCGAGCTCAGCATTTTCCGTGACACAGTTACGTCCAAACCGCACGGTCCTCCGGGGAAACATCTGCCACACCTCCACCAAACCCGGAGGAGAGAGCGAGAGAGACGAGGGGCGTGCGAGACGTCCCCCTGTCCCTTCCTGTCAATTCGTCACCTGTCAGATGCGTCCCCGTTCCGGATTCAGACGGGGGCTCCCATGAGGCTTTGCAGCGTCCGCCTGTCACCGCGCCGCTGTCAGACATTCGCTCCGCAGGGCGCCCTGTCAGCGCACGCCCCGCCCGACGGCTCGCGCCCCTCGGAGAACCTTCGCCGTCGTTAAACTTTAAGCGACCGACCGCGCGCGTCTCGAAAACGCACAGGGCTAGCCCGTCGCGTAGAACCGCCCTCGCCAAATCCCCCCCCCCCACCCCCACCCCCCCGCATGTACCGCAGCTAAATTAATTTGTACGCGCCGGCCTGGACACAAATCATTTACAATTTATTAAGCCTCCCTTAAGGGTTTCAGAACCAGAAAATATAATACCCACAATGCCTTCCTCCTTTTCGCCTGCTCAGCCGCGGACGTCCTGAGACGGCACGGGGAAGCCGTTAAAAACCCCGGCGGAATTCCAATTTGCTTGTCAATACAAAATTTTGACGGCATACAGGTAGTAGGAGGGCTCCCTGTAATTACAACTACCGGGAAGAAAAGTCCTTTTTGAGCCTTTGTTACACTTCTACCCATTTTACCGAAAGGTTTGTCCATGAGATCTGATCAGGGAGAAAGCCGTGTGTTGAACGCGGCCGATCACAGCAGCTGCAAAGCACTCAGACTGTTACAGACGAGGGGTTTTGCATAGGCTGTGGAGAGCAAGGCTGCGTTTAGACGGAGATAAACGTGTCGGACTGCGTGACAGCGTGTTTTTGGCGTAACCTCATTTTGTAAACAGATTTTAAAGCCGACTGAGGAGACGCAGGAAAACCCCGACGGGTCACGTCCACAGCCCCGCCAATCCCGCCAATCCCGCCGCCGCCGCCGCCGCCGCCACCACCGCGATTTCACCACTGCTCCCGGATACTGCAGCTGGAGAATAACGGTGTGAGTGTGAGTGTGTGTGTGTGTGTGTGCATGTGAGAGAGTGTGTGTGTGTGCACGTGTGAGAGAGTATGTGTGTGTGCATGTGAGAGAGTATGTGTGTGTCAGTGTGCGGGATTGTGTGTGTGTGAGTGTGTGTGTGTGTGTGTGCACGTGTGAGAGAGTGTGTGTCTGCGTGTGTGTGTGTGCGCATATGTGTGTGTGCATGTGAGAGAGTATGTGTGTGTCAGTGTGCGGGATTGTGTGTGTGTGAGTGTGTGTGTGTGTGTGTGCACGTGTGAGAGAGTGTGTGTCTGCGTGTGTGTGTGTGCGCATATGTGTGTGTGCATGTGAGAGAGTATGTGTGTGTCAGTGTGCGGGATTGTGTGAGTGTGTGTGTGTGTGTGTGTGCATGTGAGAGAGTATGTGTGTGTCAGTGTGCGAGATTGTGTGTGTGTGTGTGTTTGGGGGAAAGGGTCAAAACAGTCATAAATCCCTATAACTGGAATTGCCTGCATGCTGCACAACACGCTCGGTCCGAAAAGGATTGATTTTATTTTTCCTGACCTCGGCGGCCCTGAGAGACGGTGATGGTGACGTCCCCGTCGGGGGCTGTGCTGTAACCCATCCTAAACCCCCCCGCCCCCCGCCTCTAAAACCAGGGGACTGCGTGTGAGAGAGATGCAAACGGAGACAGAGACAGAACCATAACACCCCCCCCCCCGCCCCCGCCCCCGCCCTGCCCAACACTCCAGCTTCAGCCCGGCTGCCTGCACACCGTGAGCCCAGATCAGAGCGAGGCCGTCAGCAATCACACGCATCCTCCGGGTTCATTAACCTGCTGATTTATCGGGAAATTTCGGGAGAGCGCCCCACGCCACCTTTCCCCCCCACCCCCCACCTCTCTCGAGCCGTGAAAAAAAAGCACTACTCTAAAGTCACAATACTTCATTGGTGCCCTCGCTTTGCTCAAAATCTTTTTATAGGCTGAGAAATTACAGCCATCACCGTAGCAACACTGTGTGCGTGGGTGGGTTTTATGTATAACCCTTCTGTGTGCGAGCCGAGAGAGAGGAGAGAGGGAGGGAGGGAGGGATGAGCAGAGAGGAAGGAAGAAGAGAGCCTCCTGCAAAACAACTGACAACACAAAACACATCCAGCACGTTCATGCATCCACGTACACGTGCGCGCACACGTGCACGTGCACACACATTCTACCCGCCGGTTTCCTCCAAAACAATCAAAATTATCGTCACAGCTCAACATGAACAGGAACACTTCAAAGGCACAGTTTGAAAGAAAAAAACATAACAATTTCAATAAATATTCCCGCTTTTTTAAGGGTGGGACATTTTCCCTACGAGTCTGAGACTACAGCACACTCACCCCTCACACCAGCATCAGTGGCTGCAGACAGCCACACTCAGACTGTAACAGAGGGGGAGAGAGGTGACAGCCCCAGGGCATCATGGGAGAATGGCATGACAGCCGCGCTGGCGGTCCCCGAGCGACAGAAATCTCGCGGAGAACACGGCGAGCTCTCCACAGGGAGGCGCTCTGCCGTCCAGCCTGCAGGACGCCAGGCCAGGAACGGACGAGGCTGCAGCGCGTTCACCGTTAACATCACTCTCTCTGCTTCGTAAAGGTCTGCGATGGCGTCCCATGACAACCACCGCCTCTCTCCAGCACCCCCTACCCCCCCCCCCCCCCCCACTCCCTGCTGGCGTCACAGGCGCGGCTTCCCCGCGAAAAACAGAAGGAAGGGGGCTCAGAAACACACCCGGCCGTCAAATCCGTGACTCATCCTTAAGCCTACGTTTGGCGGAACCGAGCACTCAATCACGCTGCACTCTTAATAGGGCCGCTCCAGGCGACATCACTACAACCATCACGTAGGCAGGGCGGACATCTTGAACAGGGGCTGTCTCTCCAGGGCCCTGGCACCATCTCCCATTGGCAGAGGGTCAAAAGTGCTCAAAGTCAAGAGAGTACCGACGCTAATACTTTCCACAATGACAGCTCTCTTTCCATTTGTGCCATGGCTAATCGAGAGGGGGGGTAGGGGGGTGGGAACAATGAGATCACAAAGCGTTTCCCCACAATTAAAATATGAAATGCTGCTGAGCTTTCACAATCTGGGTTTTCAGTACATTAATCAAATAAGCCCTTTACCCATAATGCCCCTCTCTGCGCACTGAAGGGGAGAGCTGCAGAAATGATGTCAGCTGAGCTGCGTGAGGCCCCGACCCTTGGTTTGGACCCGTCCCAATGCGAGGAATCATGTTTAATAACGAGGTTTTGCCAGCGGTGGGCAAGGAGCGCCATGTCTGTTTCAGGATTTCAGACCAACTTCTGCTCGCAATTATTTCATCAGCCCCAATCACTGACGTGAGCTGACACAAGAGCAGCAGCTGATGAATGTTCTAGCCCCCGTATGCCTGTACTGTAGCGCTTGCTGTGGCCTAATCTACGAGTGAACCTGTGTTGGTGGATGTGACTAATTAGCTCATTTAGCCAGGGTAACTGGTGGCTGCAAAAACATGCACATACACCGGCCCTCCACGATAAAAACCAGCACGCACACTGGCCCTCCAGGACAAAAACCTGCAACCACACCGGCCCTCCAGGACAAAAACCAGCACACACACACTGGCCTTCCTGGACAAAAACCTGCACACACACACTGGCCTTCCAGGACAAAAACCTGCAACCACACCAGCCCTCCAGGACAA
The DNA here is from genome assembly GCF_013347855.1 of Anguilla anguilla. Lineage (NCBI taxonomy): Eukaryota > Metazoa > Chordata > Actinopteri > Anguilliformes > Anguillidae > Anguilla > Anguilla anguilla. Next base: position 54,614,801 of record NC_049206.1, on the reverse strand, counting down.
AAACCTGAACACACACTGGCCTTCCAGGACAAAAACCTGCACACACACACTGGCCTTCCAGGACAAAAACCTGCACACACTGACCTTCCAAGACAAAAACCTGAACACACACTGGCCTTCCAGGACAAAAACCTGAACACACACACTGACCTTCCAAGACAAAAACCTGAACACACACACTGGCCTTCCAGGACAAAAACCTGCACACACACACTGGCCTTCCAGGACAAAAACCTGAACACACACACTGACCTTCCAGGACAAAAACCTGAACACACACAGGCCTTCCAAAACAAAAACCTGAACACACACTGGCCTTCCAGGACAAAAACCTGCAACCACACCGGCCCTCCAGGACAAAAACCTGAACACACACACTGACCTTCCAAGACAAAAACCTGAACACACACTGACCTTCCAGGACAAAAACCTGCACACACTGACCTTCCAAGACAAAAACCTGAACACACACTGGCCTTCCAGGACAAAAACCTGCAACCACACCGGCCCTCCAGGACAAAAACCAGCACACACACACTGGCCTTCCTGGACAAAAACCTGCACACACACACTGGCCTTCCAGGACAAAAACCTGCAACCACACCAGCCCTCCAGGACAAAAACCTGAACACACACTGGCCTTCCAGGACAAAAACCTGCACACACACACTGGCCTTCCAGGACAAAAACCTGCACACACTGACCTTCCAAGACAAAAACCTGAACACACACTGGCCTTCCAGGACAAAAACCTGAACACACACACTGACCTTCCAAGACAAAAACCTGAACACACACACTGGCCTTCCAGGACAAAAACCTGCACACACACACTGGCCTTCCAGGACAAAAACCTGAACACACACACTGACCTTCCAGGACAAAAACCTGAACACACACAGGCCTTCCAAAACAAAAACCTGAACACACACTGGCCTTCCAGGACAAAAACCTGCAACCACACCGGCCCTCCAGGACAAAAACCTGAACACACACACTGACCTTCCAAGACAAAAACCTGAACACACACTGACCTTCCAGGACAAAAACCTGCACACACTGACCTTCCAAGACAAAAACCTGAACACACACTGGCCTTCCAGGACAAAAACCTGAACACACACACTGACCTTCCAAGACAAAAACCTGAACACACACACTGGCCTTCCAGGACAAAAACCTGCACACACACACTGGCCTTCCAGGACAAAAACCTGCAACCACACCGGCCCTCCAGGACAAAAACCTGAACACACACTGACCTTCCAGGACAAAAACCTGAACACACACACTGGCCTTCCAAGACAAAAACCTGCAACCACACTGGCCTTCCAGGACAAAAACCTGAACACACACACTGACCTTCCAGGACAAAAACCTGAACACACACACTGACCTTCCAAGACAAAAACCTGAACACACACTGGCCCTCCTGGAGACACATCCTGGCATTTTTAAAATGCCTGAGAAGTTTGCACTTAAAGCAAGTTTGCCCTTTCAGAGAGAAGTTCAGATTAATTCCAAACTGCACTGCAAACAACTTGCGACCAAGAATATCCAATGTGATCTCTGATCAATACGATCGGCAATATAGCAATACACAATTGCAACCATATGACAGCCAAGTTACAGTTGTTTGTTTCTTTCTTCTTTTTTTTTTGGCCAGGCAGTGTAGTATAACAGTTAAGTTGCAGGTTCAATGGTCCCATTAAAGGTAGAGATTGCAGGTTCCAATCCGAGGTGTGACACTATTGTTGAAGTCGTGAGTGTGGCACTTATCCGGAAATACTTAAGTAAACATCCAGCTATATAAACAGACAGTACGAACAAAAGGCAAGTCGTGCAAGTCACCCCAGATAAGGGCATTAACAAAGTGCATAAACAAAATATAATGCAATTCCTCATTTGTCTTCTTCAGTCTGTTTACATGTACAGGCATGGTCGATGCATAGATTTCACAGCAGATGCCTTTAAGACAACGAGGGTCTGCAATCTCCTTACAGCCACGTTCCATACAGCCTGTAATTAGTCTAACCTTTGACTACAGCACAGGAGCGATCGCAGCCCCCCCCCTCCCCATTCCCCCCCGCGGGAGCGGGGAGCGGGCTCAGACCGAGAGTCGTGATCGCCCCCCCCACCACCGCCTCCCCCCCCAGCCGCGCTCGATTCATTAGCGAAGATAGCGCTCAGAGACAGCAGCCGCTTCAAAGGACAGCCAGCCTCTCTCTCCTGAGATCCATGTGGGGGGGAGGGGGAAGGGGGGGGGGGGGGGGGGCGAGACGCAGAACTTCAGAGAGCCTCGCTCCTCCACCACCAGGACTCGCCACCGCAACACCTGGGCCCGCTACAGCTGCGCCAGGGGGTCCGCCAACCCTACGGCACCAGGGGGACGCGGACATTTTGTGCCAGTGCCTAAGCATGGGTCGGGTCAGGGGACAAGGATGGAGACGGGGGGGGACGAGTTGGGGCACGAAACACAAGCCTCAACTGCTCCCTCAAAACAACAACCGAGCGCTGTTTTGCATAGTGAGAAAAATATGTAAAAGAGGCCTTGTTTTGCACGAGTGCTGTCAGCCCTCGCAGCTCACCGAGGCATCCGTTCAGCGCCAGCATGCAGAACGTCGCGGGCGCAACAATCGCAACGCCGCCGCCACCGTCATCGCCGGACCGGGCCGGCCGGTTGCCCCTTCGTGCGAACGACAGACGCCACCGTCCCGCGCATTCGCTTCTGTCAGCGTCCCCCCACTCGGGGCTAAAAGGCTTTGCATACCCGCCGCAGCGTTAGTTACCGCCAGGCCGGCTTCTCGGGCCCGCTGGAGTTCGCGCGGGAAAGTCGTCGCACAGGACCGCACGACTGCTGCGCGGGGCTAGGCTAACACTTTTCCCCAGGAGGGCGTGCGCCCCATACGCTTGAAAAACGTTAGCACATTACCAAGCTAGTGCATCCCCCCAGTGAGTAGACCTGCTCCCAAATTATTTTTTTTCCAGTTAGCACACATCAATTTCCGGGAGTGAATGCTCGTGAGTTGGGAGCGCTGTGGAGCACTGCTGGGGTACAAACAGAACTGTTTGTGTGTTTGATTTACGGCCAAAAAAGAGTGGCGACGGCACGATGCTAGCAGGTGAGCGTGGCCCGCAACCGGTCACCCCCGAAAAACGGCTTCGTTCAGGCCTGTGACTGCGCTCCCGTTCGGAGAAAAACAGAGAGGGGTTTCTGGGAAACAGACCCCCCTGTTCCACCGCGAACAATCTGCTAACGCAGCGCCTTTAACGCGTACGTGCGAAGCGGTTCTCGTTAGCCCGAAACCCGACGAGCCGCGTTTCATGTTGTTTTGGGTACCGGGTGCGAGGGATCTTCCACAGGCCACACGGCGCTGTTCTCGAGCTCCCTGCCGCTCGACGCCTCTCGAACGCCGCGTGTCGCCGTCAAAACCGGGGCTTTTCTGACCACGCTCTGCACCCGACGGCGCGAAATGAGCGCGTGCGCAAATTTAACAGTATACCTCCCTCAGACGGGGTCCGGAGCTCCACCTGATCACCCCAGAGCGGTGCCGAACCCTCCTCGGCCTCGCAGTCGCATCTCATTCTGCGTAAACGCTTGTTTACTTAACGCCGCCGCTGCCGCTCGCGCACCGCTCCGCGGGGACCCGTTCGAGCGAACGCCACAGCCGTCGCAGCGGACAAATCCATCTCTTCCGGAGGCGAGCGAAACGTAAATTATAACGAGGAGAGACGAAGCTGCAGAACCGAAAGTGGCAGGGAAGAAAGCCCGCGTTCAAAATAATTCAGAAACGCCACGTTAGCAAACCCGGGCTAGCAGAAAGCCACGGGTGAATGTCACCAATGCCCTTAAACCAATTACCTTCTGCGCTGACCAATTAAATGTGCAAACGCTTTGATGCAAGATGCAAGGCAACGACACAGGCTGACATTTCCCACCGAACCGAGCGGCGTCAACTGTACAAGCAGACGCACGGCGTCTCCAAAATATTCAACAGTTGCTTTCATAAGATCGCTGCGTCTGTGAAGCAATTTTAAATATAAAAATGGGGGGGGAGGGGACGAGGGGGGGGTACGAGCACGGCGAGGAGAGAAAGCGCATCTACGTACCGGTAGATTTCCATTTTTGAAGACAAGACGCATCTCTCGTTCAGGATGAAGCCCGACGCCTTGCAGTGCTTTGAAGTGTGGAGCTGCATGGCTTTGGCGGCTTCCCGTCGGACGCCGCTCTCTCGCTCCGCGAACGCTAACGAAAAAAAAAACGTGCGTCTCCCCACCCCCCCCCCACCCCCACCCCGATCAGCCGTCTCTTCCCGCCGCCCTCCCCCCTCCCCCCACCCCGATCAGCCGCCTCGGCTCATTCTCGCTCCCTTCTCCGAAACACGGCGGCTGTTCGTTATTTAGAGACGGGCGCTCCTGGTCGACGGGGCTCCTCCGCGCTCCCCGCGCGCGCGAGAGCGGAGTCCGGATTTTTTACAGCGGCGGAGGGGTAACCTGGCAACAGGCGCAGAGTCCTCGCAGTCGCTGAGGAAGACCGCGTTTGGTTTAGACGGGGGAGGGGGGGGTGGTGGGGGGGGAGATGAAAATCACGGAGCAGCGTTATTCCTGGCTCAGGGGCTCACACAGTCACCCCCCCCGAAAGCTTCGGTGCCCCCCCCCCCCTCCCCCCTCCCCCCTCCATCCCGACTGCTCCCCCCAGTCAGAGAGGAGTAGCTTTGTCCGGAGGTGAATTTTAAAAGGCGCGAACGGGAGCAGTTGTTTGCGTGCTTTCGGTAACTTGACAGCCGGAGTCGTCCCTCCAGCAGCGCCTCCTGAGGAGGAGCCGCCTTCGCGGGAGTCGCGGAGGCGCTGAGGAGGTTCTGTTCTGCCGAAATTCTAGAAAATTCCCCCGGTTTGTGCGCACCCAGCGGGCAGGCGAAAGAAAGGATCTGCACACAGAGTGAGGACCGGTTTCAGTGCTCAAGGTACTGGCACTGGACAACCTGGACCATGTCCCAGTACACACACACACACACACACACGCAGACATACATACATACACACACACACACACACACACACACACACACAGACAGACAAGCACACCTATGCTCACACGAGCACACGTGCATTCATATCACACACACACACACACACACACACGATCAAACAAATATACATGCACACGACACACAAATACACACACACGTCTTGCCGTCTTAACACCCTGACAGATGTGGGATGTGATTGACAGATGTCCTGACTTCAGACTTCCCTGATAAATCGCGCCACCACTCTCCCCACCACCAGGAGGACTGACCTTCCCAGCAGCCCCTGCCCTGACATGTGCATGCCAAGTGACCGCACCTGTCTGCAGCGGGGGGGGGGGGTGAGAGTCGGAGGGCAGAGGTGACAGGTCTCGGCGCCATAGGAACAGAAAGCCATGATTGACAGGTCAGCTGTGAGACACAGTTTGTGTCACTCAGAGTCAAGGCCCCCAACTGCAGGCGCCCTCAGTGCTGCCTGCATCAAAATGAGCCAGCCCGCCCAACCCCTCCCCCCCCTCCGGAGACCTAAACAGCGGCATTAATCATGCAGGCACAGAGAGGGAACTCCAGTTATGCAGCAGTTACCTTCAATGCCTCCTGATTTGGAGATGGATTCAACAACAGCGCTGCCAAATCCTCTCTTCCGCGCTGCCACGCGCACACGAGGCACGAGTAATATATTTCCTATAGGAGAGGGGGTTTTAGCCCGTTTTCAGGGAATCCCGGGCGAGAGCTTTCACGGAAAGCGCCATTTCCGCGAGCAGCCCGTACGTACGCTGCATAAACCCGGTGTTTACAGACAAAAGCTCAGATGCCGGAGAGAGGAGGCTGCATCTATATTTCATAAGGCTGATGGGAGAAAGGCACCGCAGCAACAGTGCAGCACGCGCGCTATTCACCCAAATCTCAATGATTACCGCGTCGAGCTCTGTCACAACATCAAGAGCCAGCCGCTGACGAACCAGGTACTTGAAGGCAATAAGAGACATAGCTAATTACTGCTGAGAAGCACACTTATCTTTCACTGTGCACTCACCCTGGCAGAACAGTCACGAACACAAACACAAATGTAAAATGTACATATGATTTACTCTCTCTGACATGCGTATACGCGCAAATGCATATACCAAAACCATGACCCAAGCACACTCACTCCACCATTCAGTCCATCACACTCTCACCATGACACACACACAAGCAGACATAAGAGGCAGAGACACACAGCCAGACAAATTTGCACACACAGACACAGACGAATACACACAGATACAGACAGAAACACAGACAGACAAGTGCATACAGAAACACAGACACAGACAAATGCACACAGACAAACAGACAAAAAAAACAGACAAATGCACACAGACACAGAAACACAGGCAGACACATGCACACAGACACAGACACACAGACTGCAGCAGCAGATGAGGCCCAGCAGATTTTCTAAAAGCGGCGAAAGCTGCTCGCTGCTGCTCCCCAGCTCTTTAGGGACGAGGAGCCACTCCAAGCATTTGAGCGCTGGCGCAACTCTACACACACGCTCTCTCCCACGGCAACAGCCAACCGACCGGCAGCGCCAGTGCCGCTTCCTGCTCCTGCCAATCAACGGGGGGGGAGGAGGGGGCGGGGCAGGAGGGCCGCGATAAAAGACGGGAGCGCCACTCGAGGGGTCCCTACCCCGCGCCGCGCGTCTTCCGCCACAGCTGACGGCTCACAATGGTGGTAATGAGGCACACGCGCGATCCGGCGTCGTGCAGGAAATAGGCTTCTTTTTTTTTTTTTTTTTTTTTTTCTCTGCCATACAAATTCATTTCCTGCTACTTTTCCGACCCATCCAAGCTGTAGTGTGACATGGATTAAGAATCAAGCTGGAGGCGTACGGTCGACAGGACCGGGAGGCGTACGGTCGACAGGACCGGGCTGCTTACGGTCAGCCCCGCGTAGGTTTCCTTTTGGGCCGCCGACGTTTAGGAGAGAAGGTGACTACGACCCTGGTACAGCGGGCAAGCCACGCCCACAGCTCATTCCCCTCACGCCTTCCCATGATGCCCGCGCAGCAGAGGCGGAGTCACGGTACGAATCGGCATGGGCCGGTCAGGCGCGGTTGGGGTCCCAACAGCAAGGACAAAATCTTGTCTAACGTTTCTCAGCCTGGTTCTGCAGCGAAACGGGGGTGGGGTGGACCTTAAAAATGAATCCCAACATCTGAAGGGCTTTCAGCAAACCCGTGCTAAAACGTTCACTGAAGCGACTCTCGGGAGTCTGGGGCCAGAGCAACTTCAGGGGCTGCAGGGGAGCTGATAATGCCAAAGGCTAACGACCAAGGGGCCAAAGTCCCGCCAAAAAAAAAACAGAAGCAGGCTGGCGGGGTGGAAATTTCTCCTTTTACCTCCAGATTTATGCCGGGTTTTTGTTCTGAAATCAACACTTGAGTGGCAGCTCATCCCGGATCAGCGAGTGGGGGTCAAGGGTGGGGTCGGAGGAGTGAGATCCAATCAGACGGTTCCGCTCCTCTATGTTTCACATCAGAGGCGATGTCACCGAGATGACTGGCAGCTGGAGCCGCAGACCGCCCCTCTTAGCGCCGTGGTGTTATGGTCACACGGTCGGCAGTGCCGGGCCATAAACCAGCCACAACAGCCTGTGAATCCCAACAGCACCGTGGCGAAGAAGAGCGTCCCACGCAAGACAAGACAGCCAAACAAACGGCCCCTTGTCCACAGCCGCCAGGTTTGGCTACCCGTAGACACGCCCCCTGGGTACCATACGCCTCCTCCCAACCAATCTCCTCTCCCTCTCAGCTTTCGCCATTTTTGATGAGCCAATCAGAAGGAAACCTCACTTTTACAGACATGGATAAATACGCACCGGCACATCTTATACTGAACATAAATAGCTGAAGGGGATCAGAGAAGGAAGCCAATTTTCCAGTCTTTTGACTTCAACGAACCTGTTTTATTGAGCAATTCAGTCATTGGTACAGCTAATCTAAATATAGCCTATAACGCCAACAAAAAAAAGTTAGGAAAGGAAGAGAAGAAACTAAGAGATCATTTTTAAAAAGGAATTATTTGAGTAAATTAGCCATTTAATGTTCAACCTTACACACAGTGATCGGCGGAAAGTTCCCTCTCCTTCACAGTTGCACGCACGCACGCACGCACGCACGCACGCACGCACGCACGCACGCACGCACGCACGCACGCACGCACGCACGCACACACGCACACACGCACACACGCACACACGCACACGCACACGCACACGCACACGCACACGCACACGCACACGCACACACAAACACACACACAAACACACACAAACACACAAACACGCACACACAGACACAGACACACACACACACACACACACTGTGCGCTCCTTCAGTACAGAAGCGGCCATTTGCCCAGCGGATCGTGGCGGCTCCTCGCTCAAACGGCGGCGATGTGATGTCACTGCGCGTAACCCAGGGAGCGGGCCGCCAGAGGACGGCTTCGGGACGACGCTCCCGCGCCATGTCACGCGCAAAACGACGCCGCCCCGAGCAGCCGGGCCGTCCCAAAACCAGACGGAGGTAACGGATAGCCACCGCGCGGGGGGGAAAGAAAACGGGCACGCTTTACCCAAAATGACTTTTACAGCCGCGTGGACAGAAGGGCTTTACGGTTTTACGTTTCTCCTCTGGTGGGGTGGGGATGTGGGTGGTGGTGTGGTTTGGGCTGGGGGGGGTAGGCTGGATGATTTTATGTAAATGTGGTTGGCAGCCCCATCACTTCTACCACAAACACATGACGCTGGATAGGCCTGCTTTCCTTCATTCCACCCCCTCCACCCCCCCCCCCCCCAAAACCCATATGGTAGGATCCGATTCAGCTGAACATGGGAATTAACCAACAATAAGAAACAAGACAGGCTTCTTGCCATCACAGTTGTCAACTTATAACCCTGACAGGTCTCTAAACAATACAACACACTCCTACGCCCAAACACAAAAGCATGACACACGCTTGCTCGCTTACAGACAGACAGACACAGACACACACACACACACACACACACAGGTCCCAACTTCAGAGAAGCTGTCTAAGAACACAAACGCCCCTTTGAACAAGCCCAATACACACACAGCTCCAGCAAGCTGATCCACTGCCCTGTCTCCCTGACCACCCGTGGGAGTGGGGGGGGGGGGGGGGGGGGGGGGGTGAATCAGTGGACATGTGGGGCCATGGTGGAGCAGAACAGGGCCCCCGTGGGGTCCAGCGTCCAGCTCCTGCAGAAATACCATGCAGAAACAGCGCACACACACACACACACACACACACACACATACAGCCGCTAACTCCCGCTTCGTTCTCGCAGACCAACATGTCCGTCAGCACCTTCGCTCCGCAGGTGCCGTGAAGGCGTTTCCCGCTTTCCACAGAGTTTCGCAACGAACCTTCAGCCATCCGTCTTCTGCGACCTCATAACAGAGCGGTTACATAAGGAGGCCACAGCATATCAGTCAGAGAACGTCACAAACCGGTTGTAAATAGAGGAAAAACTGGGTTCTGTGTGGCTCATCAACACAAACCTTTATCACAAAAAAAAAAGAAAACCAAGAACTTTCTGTTCTGGAAGTGTTTTTTTTTTCCCCCACGAGGCTGTCCCAAAGGCCTTTGCGACTTCACAGGAGCTCATCGAATGATTTATGGGAGGCGCGTCCGCTAACCCAAGCTTTCACGAAAAACCGGCAACAAAAATGTAACTTCTATCTTCGCAAAATTAAAACGCAGTTTGGTTTATCGCTTGATTGGCTACAGTTAAGCGAACTGAACCTATAAAGAACGTCATCAGTCCGACAACAGCTCTTTGTCAGCGAGGTAGAAAACCTGAATGACACAACGTGTCTTTATCGCGGTCTAAAAGAAACAGGAAGAATAAGGCTACATCAGGGAGAGAAATGAATTGTCCATTGTGTACTTGAGCTTAAGGACGTCCCGTACAAACGCAGAGAACAGAAATCACTCAGGACGGCCGAGGAGTACGAATTAAGGAACCGATCCCACGTTTAGGCTTTCACAAACAGACAAAACGGAAGAAAAGAGGTCTGACCGCTCGGTAAAGTGATACAGAGATGGCTGGAGCTTCGCTCACCTCTGCCCACGACCTTTCGTCGTTACTGACAAGGTTGCGAGCGGATTTGCATGGTAATGAATTTTATCCCCCTGCTGAGCGTGTCAACAACATTTTTGAGAGGCTTACACACACAAAAAACAAAACCAAAAAAAAAAAAAAAAAAAAAAACCTTTCCCTAAGGCTGGAGCACCGGAACCAGAGCGAAAGAGTGAGGCAACGCAGGGACGTCCACCCCAGAGCATGCTGGGAGAACGTCGCTGACACAGGCCTCCTGACCGCTCGTCGCAGCCCGTAATCAGGCCAGAGAGGAGAGAGCGGTACACAGGCCTAGACTCTCACAGGCCATGCCAGTTATCTTGCGCAATGCTAAAGTCGTGCTATCGTAGCGCAGCCCAGAGTCCTGAGTTAGCACGTTAGCACGCGCTACAGAACACCATGTCCCCCTGGGAGAAGCAATACAAGGGTGATCGGTTTCCTGGTGCTACTGGGCTATAGCCTGCTAGCCTAATCGTATCCCTCGTTAGCCTGTGCCCTTTACACTGCACACTGCTATCAAGGCACCGTATGGGAAAGCCACTTTCTACGCTTATATTTATTAAGACCACATTACATTTACAGTACATTTACAGTTCAGATACAGAATCTCTTTTCCAAGGGAGACCCAGCCAAGTGGGCATCTCAATATACACAGATATCATACAGTAACAGCCTTCAATGGCACACAGCAAAAACAAACATAGTTCTTTCATTTATAGTTTATATTGAAGACAGATGTGAATTTCACATTTGTTGTACTATCTCTGCGAACAAGAGACTCACTATTACTCAGAACTGCTCACAGTACAAAGAAACACGGAACATTTCATTCTAATTCCCCCCTGGGCCCCCCCCCCCCGGTCCACCCCCCCCCCCCCCAGGTTGATCAGACGGCGCCTCGTGTTGCATCCTCACAATGATGTCATTGTTGCAGCTGCAGACACTGGTCATAGGATTCAGACGGGCCGGGGAAAACAGGTGAGCACAGAAAATAGCCGCAGGAGAGCCCCTGAAACCCAAACTGCGTGCGGTGCGCTACGCCACCGAGCTCATGTGCCCGCGGAGGGCCGGACCAAGAGATGCCGACGCTACGGTGAACCAGACGGGGGTTTCCAACCACAAACCAGCCAAAACGCTCTGAGTCAACTGCAAAAGCTGCTGGGGAGAAGAGAAAAGCAACTTAAAAAAAAAAAAAAACAAAACATTAAAAACAGGTGGACCCGTCCTAACTCCATCATCCGTTCTGCAGTTTAAACATTTAATAACATGGCTGCTTGCGGCTTGAAGCCGCACATGACGTAAAAGAACAAAGCAAGCAGTAAAACGGTCATTAGGAGAGAGAGCTTTGCCAATGAAGCCTGGGGGGGGGGGGGGGTTTCAGACTAAGAGGAGAGAAGTGAACATTTCAGACTCTAACACCCCGGCCTGAGGACGGAGGCGCAGTCTGTACCGCTAACTCACCCTGACCTGGGCAATTTCACATGCAGGGAACGTGCTCATTTATGAAGGCCGAGGCCGAGACCTCACACACACACACACACAGACACACAGACACACAGACACACAGGACAGAAAGATGCACTGTCATGCATTTCTCCATCAGACCCCATGCTCCAGCTTGGATACAGATTACCCTTAATGATGAATGACTTCTACAGCAGCGAAGTACAGTGGGGTCATTCTATTAATATGTCCAAGATGAGAGTGGGAGAGAAACCTCATTACACACGAGCCTGTTAACGCCAATCAGGAGAGATGGGACCTGAAGGCTATGGGACAGGTGACCCAGCTCAGACTGGGGCCACAGAGCAACACCCCAGTACCCCTTTCAGCTCCCCCCCAAAAAGCCTGAGTCGTTCACAAGCCGTTTCGAGGGAAAAAGGCGAGGATGTACCCCACCCAAAAAGCAACACTCAGACACCCACAGAGCAACGCCCCACGTTGGACTAAAACCTTTCACAGAACCGAACACTCCGCTTCACACACACCGGCCACCTCTCCGACCCATAAACCCAATCCTGTTGCTAAGTCCCGGCTCGAGAAGAACTTACACGTCAAGCGTCATCTCGGTTGCGCAAACGGGAGGCTCTACCCGGCAGCTGTTCCCCTGTCGAGGCTATTCGTAGGAACCCGCTCCAGTGACGTGGCCGTCTTCTAAGACCTGGCTTCTTCTAGACTAGTAGCTCTGACCGGCCTCTATGTCTCAGCTATCTGCACGGTAGCGCTGCTGCTGCTGCGTCGTGGCTAACTCCAGACCAGTCTGCCGGTAGACTTCATCCCGACCACCCCATAGGACCACTCCTTCGGGGCTAAATCCGTCCGGCTGGGCAGGCCCGAAAGAATGTCCCCTCCCAAGAATAAACATGCTGACTGAAAGGCGTCATGAGTTCTTTTTATCCCTGCCTGCACCCCCCCCCCCTCCCCACAGCAGCCCCCCCCCCCCCAGCACCCCCAACCTCTCCAGGGTAGCGGGGCAGGAGAACAGCGGCTAAGCTAACGCTCCTAGCGCCCGGCAGGATTCAACACACAATGATCCGGTCCCCAGCGTGGGCTTAAAAGCCATTCGAGATAAGAGCTGAGTCACTACGTGCTCATCCGAGCCCTTCACCAGTTACCAGAAAAGGAAAAGACAATTCGCCTGATGAAGTGGACGGCCCAGAAGCACAAGAGCACAACAGGAACTTCCAGAGGCGCCCTCACCAAACGTGTCACGTCGTCTAAATTTGGGAGGAACAGGCGTAAACCTCTCTTTCCGAAAATGGGCCAGCGTAGGGGAATGAGTCATCCGAACGATACAGTGTGCAGCTCCGGGCAGACTTCAAAACTCAGGTTCACCACTTACGGTCTTGCTCTCGAATCAACGGTATTTCCAGGGTGAATCAGAATACCGTAATGAGGGTGAAGCCCATTTGATGTCATTTCTTCCCCACTGCTCTCAAACCGCCATAGACTCTTCACAGCGAACAACAGATAAAGCTGAACTCAAAGTAACCCCGTAGCATGCGACTCCGAAGTTTCAGTGTGGAATGTGTCTTTAAATATTTAAAGAGGACCGGTTCCTCGTTCCCCGCGCCAGACTCCCCTCGGTTTCGGTAAAGTCTGCGGGCGCCGAAGTTCCCGAGCGGCCTGCTGTCACTTCAGGTTCGAGGTGATTAAGGTTCAGAGGGACACGGCCATTCCGGGAGGTCCGCGGCGACGACCTCGACCTTCGGCGCTATTTTCAGAACGCGGGGAGTCTTCATCAATAACGGCCGAGATTTGAAACCGACAGACCAAGGGTGCTCGACGGCGAGGAGATGAAAGGCTTGTCACGCAGAAATGTGAAGTCTTCTTTCACAGGAAGACATAGCACCTTGTAAAAGCACTCAAATGGCAAGGGGAAGAAATACACAGAATATTTCAGTTCTATTTCAGTTACACACACCGATAATTGATCTGCTCATTTGCTCATTTTCTAAGCAGCAATTACAACTAGTATCGATTTTGTTTGAACTAGGCTAGCTATTGACGAAGAATGAAGACACTAAACTGAATTGCTTGTTTTGTACATACAATAAGGTGAATCTAATTTTGAGGGCATTAAGTTTGGGGAAAACCTGAAACATCTGGTCAGGTCATACTGGTCAGAACATTTTTCTGTACAGCCTGTCTGTCAACAGGTTTGGGTCAGTCTTCGGTTTATATTTCAGCCTCAATCAAAATCTACTTTATTAGTTTGTTAATCCAGTTTCTATGGTGATGTTTCTCCCTGAGCCCTCTGGGATACGGGCCAGCGGATGTTCAGGATTAGCGTGACTTAGCAACGGCACCTTCAGTACGTCTGCGAAAGCGCGCCGCCTTCCTTGATTTCTGGAGTTGAGACGGCCGCTCGGAAAAAGAGAGCCCCACCGTTCGGGGGGTTCTCTGCTCGGGACGCGGGGCGATTTAATTGTCCGAGGGCTCGGCGCTAAAACTGCAGACGAGGCTAAATCTCCGAGCTGCGGCCGGAGGCACGGGGCTGGGGCGCTCGGCTGGCTAAACAGGGGGGGAAGAGTCATCAGGATGATGTATCGCAGGATCTCCACAGCAACAACAAAAAAAAGCAAAATAAAACGAAAGGCCCAAAACCAACACGGCCGTGAGACTATGAAATAAGTGCTACCAAGGGGACAGAAAGCACACATCTTCATTTCTGGTTCAACTATACATCATGTGTTCTCGCTCCCAGATTGCGTTTTTTCCACCCCCGCCCCAAATCTGGCCGGTGGTGTGTGTAAGGCCATCTCAATGCTAACATGTCCTCTGACAGTTTGAGTTTGTGAGAGAGCCAGTTAGCGTACGTGAGCGCCAAGGCGCACGATACCAGCTGCTGTTCATCAGCAGTCCACAGTCCATCAGCCGAGCCGCGCGGTCGCTGTGCTGGAGAATTACAGCTGAGGCATATCTACCCCAGGCCCTCAGCCACAGCAAGACTGGGAGTACTCCGCAGACTCAAACCCCTCCGACTGCCATGGCCGACTGTGGGACCCCCTGCGGGATGGGACCCACTGTGTAACCCCCCTGCGGGACTCACAGTGCAATGGGACCCACTGCAGGACGGGGCCCACTGGCACAATTAGTACTAGCAGTAAGGATCAGAATTTCGAGCCATTACTGCCCTTGTGCTTCAGCTATAATGAATATTACATGATAAGCCACATGGCACATCTGACACAATATCATTTGTACATTATGCAGTCATCATATTTATTATTCTACAGCCTAAATAATACCCCCTCTGAAAGGTCCCTGCTCCATCCCCAGGTTTCCACACACGATGTGGGTCAGACTTTCACACTCACTGATTTAGAGCTGAATGTAGTCATTACCTCTGCTTCACCAAACCCTTTGATTAAACACTTTATATGAAAGTGTGAATTAATTTTGTAACCAATCAAGATCATGTTTTGCAGCAGAAGGCACACTTCCGTTTGCTAGTAACTAGTATTGCTACAACAAATGCAAACAGAAAATGTGAACACCCAGTTTAATCACTCTGCCAAGTTAAGAGAGTTCCAGAATGTTCACGCTACAACTGCACTGACATTTACCATCTACAATATCACGGGGCCTGAAGACCAGGCCACATCTTCATGCTAAGCTGACCATGTGAGACCCAATTGGCTTCTAAAGCTTTCCTGGTGTCAGTACTTCTAAGCTTTTTCCATATCAGAGCAGTGGCTCCTTCCCAACCCATTCCCAAGCACAGCAGGGAGTTAACTCGTTCTGACGTCGGAAAAAGAAAAATTATCCTCCGCGTTGGAACACTCCAAGCAACTGCCAAACTGGCCTTGTGTTGTCAACATTAAAGAGCTAACAATGATGCACAAAGCGCTTCCTCTTCAAATTAGGCTTTGAACTGCTGCCTCGTGGCCATCATTGGGCAGATCCCAGCAGAGCCAAAATGTATACGAGACACAGTTTCCATTTTCTTATTTTTGTTTTTTGAAACTACACCCTTCTTGGCTCAAGGGCAAAGACTGTGTTTTTGTGAGAACAAGTCTGCGTGCGAGAAATTGAAATCACACAATGCCCTCGTCTCCATTACCAGACAAAGCAGCCGATTTTTTGCACAAAAGCAATTATGCCAATTTCTTAACTACATTATTAGAGAACCTAAATAAGCTTTGTAAATTCATAGTGACGCGCACAACTTCGATGTGCTGAAGAATATAGGCTACCAACGGTCTTTAATGATGTTAAAAAAAATTTTAAAAAGTCAATGGCAGCAATTTCAACATTGCCGTTATATCGGCCCCCTTTCAACACTGGAATCAACACAGCCACATAATTCTAATTTAGCGGAAAATACGGAAGCGTTGCATAACACCTCGACTGGCATGCGCTCTCCGTGCTCGTTACCGCTCGTTAGGCGCTAAAGACGAGCGCTCCGCGGGAGAGGAGGCAGCTGCTCTCGGCGGCTCGGTCCGTAGGCCGCCACACACTTCCTGGCCTCGCCAGAGTGTGGGCGGGATCCTGGGCTGTCACTCAAGGCCCGAGCGCGCTCCGTTCACGGCTCGTGGGCCGAGGGCCGCGGGGGGGGGGGGGGGGGGGGGGGTGGCCGCTGCCTTCCGGGCCCCATCAATCAGATTACCGGCAGACATCGCTCTCCGCAAGCTGGATCCAGCGCTCAGTGGCGCTCAGTCCATAATCCCTAAATCTTTTAATATCATGTTGAAAATGTTCCACCAGAGGATGGAAATGTCATGGACAAAGATGGAGTTTCAGAGAGAGGAGAGGTGTGGGGCGTGGGGGGTGGGGGGTGTGGGCGGGCGACCACGTTGGTGACACACAGACGCCTCTACGACAGGCTATACACAATATTACCCGTATAGAATCCAGTCCACGCTAGTACCGGCGGTCAGTGGCATTCATAGGGCAGTGTGCAAATTGTGTCACCCACAGTACAGGAGGGGTAATTCGATTAGTGGTCTACGTTTCATCACTCTCTACCCCCTGCTCACGAGCCCTGTTGGTCGACTGGGCACCTAGGGACTGCGAGATGTCTTCCACAGACTCTACTCTATGCGAGTCTGGCTAATGGCTGCGGTGTGAAAATAAGCAGGGAGGCGACAAGAACCGCAGTGTCGACACTTTTCCAGAATCGGCAGTGAGCATGATCGCGGCTGCAAATAGTTTATCCGTCATTCCAAATTAGGCCACAAATTTGACCTCACGTTGGGCGCCGATATTATTTTTAAAAATAATAAACGAACACACAAATTTTCCCCATTTGCTCTGTGGGGCAACTTATGGCAGTGCTTGTGGTTTATCGCGGTTATCCGCGTACGCAGCCAAGGTATTTACAGTAATCTCACGTGATAATCTTGCATGAGGGCACAACAGCACTGAGCATGCAGGACTCCCACAGAATTCCACTGACCATGCAGGACTCCCAAAGCATTCCACACCCCTCCACCGCCGCCACTCAACCGCAGGACACTGTGGGACCAGCGACGCCGAGGTGCGGGTCAAACAAGCCGAACAAAAACACGACGGCCGGCCCAAAGTTCCACCGAAGCCAGCCATCATTGGACGTTTCCCGTGACTACAGGAGAGAGGCCACCGCGATACGACGAGCAAGGACAAAGCACTTCCCGGATTCAATCCGAAACATTTCGTAAAACGGGAAGAAATTAATCGGTGTCACATTAGAATTCTCTCAGAAAGAAACAAGAAAGGTCTGAGATGAGCTGAAGGGAAAAACCGAACTGAAATTAAATGGAAATTTCATTTAAGGGGCTCAAAACGATTTGCATAAAAATCCTTCACCCGGGCTCTTCTGTTGGAATAAGAGCATTATCTACCGCCCGTGTCTGTAACAAAGAACCGAGAACAAAACCGTCTACGTTGCGATCAATTCTGAATCTTGACGGCTCATTCAAATGAAACTAAACCGACAGCCCCGAAACCAGCAGAACCAGGTGTGGGGAAAAGCAAGAGCTCACGCAACCACAGCAGACGCTTCCTACCAAAGCTTCAGAGTTCAGATCAGCTGTGAGTGTGCGGACAGAGTCTGTGTGTGTTTAACGTTCCGGTAAAGAAAGAAAGAACGCACGCACGCACGCACGCACGCACGCACGCACGCACGCACGCACGCACGCACGCACGCACGCACGCACGCACGCACGCACGCACGCACGCACGCACGCACGCACGCACGCACGCACGCACGCACGCACGCACACACACACACACACACACACACACACACACACACACACACACACACACACACACACACACACACACACACACACAACAGGGCGAAATTGGACAGGGACATGCCAACTGCGGCGAGCCAGGCCCAAAACAAGAGAGGCTCTCTGTGCAAGAACACGGCCCTCAGCGAACCTCCCAGCCGGCAGCAGCACAGCAGCAAGCAGGCAAACAAACGGCAGTTAGCCTAAAAAAAAAAATTACACCCCTTCAAAGCTCCAAATGGCAGTAAATGAAATTCGCTTTTGGACAACAAGCGAGGATTTTGACTTGTATCTGCCCCCGAAGGCATTTAGCTGAATTAGGTTGTGTTCGTAAGAGAGACACAGCTCAGCAAAATACGGCCTCCGTAAGCATGGACAGATTATACGCTGTATATTATCCCTGGCCGAGGCAAATCTCTCCCAGGGGCAGAAGCAGGCAGGCGCTGCGAAAACCCGCAGCAAGCCCAACAACATCTGCACCGCGCTCAGCGTTAACGTTTCAGACGCAGCGAATCAGCGCCGCCCTCTCAAACACGAGCGAAGCTCGTTTTCCTTCCACAAACAGACAAGTAAAAGGCCCTTTCGACACGAGGCCGTGAGTAGACGCTGGCAAACAGAACACTGAGAGCAGCAGGGGTAAGCCGGCACACTGCAGCACTGCAGTCCTTGAGGTGGATTTCTACTGAATGCCCTGCGCCGAAACTCATTCAAGTACAATTGAGGTCACGTGAGACAGCGGTCACATGTCCTCACGCGTAGCTCTATTACAGACGGAGATGTTGCCTAAGACAGTCGTCTTTTATTTTCCTTTAAAACCCAGCCTCTATCTTTCATCGTTATTCGTTCTTAAATTACTGTTCAACCTGAATGAAGCATCAGCGCTTTAGCCTTCAGCTTATATCATATGCCCCGAGTCTCGCCTTGACATACTGCACATTGAACAGCCAACTTTAATGACATATTTTCCTCATAAACCAACACTTTCATTTGAACCACTTCAGATTAATCTACCGAGTTTCCATGACTGGCTCCTGACCTACTCTCATCGGAAAAAGAAGACATGTTCTGTATGCAAGTGCTGGAAAGTGTGATCATCGACAAAGGACAAAAAAATAAATCAGTTTTCAAATTTAAGGAGAGATACACCAAATACACAAATAAATTGACTGAAGACAAAAGGTACTGTGGACGAGTGAAGTGAGTATAAGGTGATTTAAATTCCCATGTGACCCCAGCCTTCAGTGGCCTCCTAAACTTGCTTCTTTGGGTGTGTGCTAGGACTCAACAAGGTTCACGTTGGAGCAAGTCCCCACAAGTGCCCAACCTGTAACACAGTACAATCTGGGGACTCAACAGATCACCCAGAGGGACACAGTCAGCCTTCAACACACAAACTGTACCCAGAGATTCTGCGGCAGGTGGGAGTTCACACTGCACCCTCTTATACCTTCTACACAAGCCCAGCAGCCCAGACAAAATGTCCGTCTCCAGCAACACTTCAAGTTCTAAAAGGAACCAAAAGTCCACACTGATCACCACAAAACGTGCGAAAATGCCCACTTGAAAGAACTTTCCAGGAAACGTGTGTACGTGCAGTTTGTTTCACAGCAATAGAGGGACAAGACCGTTAACCTCATGTCAATATTTAACATGTTATTTTATCTGATGTAGTCCATCTTGATATCTGCCAATTTGTTTCTGAAGGTTTCAGCTGTAGAAACATTTGAAAGGTTCCAAGCGACACAGAGCCATTAATGGTAACAGTGAAAGGCAGACTAGACACAAATTAGGCCGGACGCTTAGCTCATCAGCGGACATCAGCGCCCCACAGAGAGCGAAGCGCTTCGACATTCTCTGCTAGCTTTATTCAGCTACGTTACGGCTTCCCAAGCTTTCTATCGCACAGCTGGGTCTCTTTAAAACCAAAGATAAAGGCATGAAAGAACAGTATGAAAGCCACACAAAAAAGAGTTGGACCTGATATCAGATAGAGAGAGAGAGAACTCCCTTACTCATCGTTCACAAAGCTAATCATCATCTTTATTTTGCATTCCACCACTCCACAAAAACGGTATCTCCAACACGGACAGGCGTTCTCTCATGCTCTCTGTCGCTGGCACCACCAAACTTTTGGGGAAATTGGCGAACGGTGAGTCACTGTCCGTCTTAAGCCACCGAAACTATTCCACGGTCCTAGCGAATGACTGAACTGCTGACTGGCTTCACGTTTCATTCCACGCCATTAAACGCAAGAGCCGTGTCGAAGGTCAAAGCCTGCCCTAGCAGATGCATCTAACGAGGTAGTTTCCATTGGTGGCTTTTTTACGGCCTACAGAGGCTCCAGTAACAGGAGGAACATGGCCGCATATTTTCCACCCTCACATGGTAAACCACAGAGGGTCGGGAGAAGGGGAATCGCCAGAGGACGGCCACAGCATCTCAAACTACGTGGTGCGAGCCATCCGTGAAAACAGACCTAATACGACCGGGCCTTTGCCAGGTTAAATAGGTCCTCCACCACAAAAGCATTCCCAAAACATGACTTGCTCAATGCCAAATTGGGCTGTGTGGCTACAATGACAGAGCACGCACCCCCCACCCCATCCCACACCCCAACCAAACCCAACTCAATTTCACAGATGCTTACAATGGCGGCATTGATAGCAGGGCCGGATTTAGCACCAGTTCTGCCAGCGCAGGCCAAACCTTGAGTGGTAGGTGGAGGGCCATACTCCATTTTGGCTCTAAGACAGCTGTCGTCAATCCTGGTCCGGGAGGGCCACAGAGTCTGCTGGCTTTTAATTTTGCCTTAAGATCAGCAACTAGTTCGGAACCAAGAAACCAAGGTGACCTGAGTTAGACTAGTATTCAAATGCTTTGACCAATCACTGTGCTACTCAAGTGAGTATCAGCAGAAGTCAGCAGACCCTGCAGACCATGACTGAGGACCACTGCTCCAATGGGAGGTCAGCGCTGATGTAAGGCTCAGGCCTCATTTAGCCCACAAATCACTGAGCGGTGTAGCATAACGGTTAGAAAACTGGGCTCATAACCCAAAGGTAGCGGGTTCCCAGGTAGGTACTTAACCTGAATTGCTTCAGTAAATATCCAGCTGTGTAAATGGACACTATGCAAAAAGTTGAGTAACTTTCTTTGGATAGATGCCAGCAATGTAATTAGGACCGACCAGAAAACACACATTAACATTCATTAACGGTGCAGCATAGCAAGGGTTTATGAAGCTTATTTCTTCTCCTGTACAGATCAGCCAGGGCAGGCTATGGTAACAGGAGGCTTTCGTTGACTTTTTGGGGCTTCTGGAGCAGGGAAAACACCAGGGAACCAGCCATGAAAAAATCGGGCCCACCTGTGGACCGCCCCAGCCCGACGACGACAGGTTCTCCCCAGCGGGAGTCTTCAGGGTAACTGTCCTTAATGCACTCGGCAGACGATGAACTCTGCGTTCTCCGCGCGGAGCCTCAGACGCGCGCCTCAGAACGGGAGCTGACAGGGCCCGTGTGACCTCAGGGCTCCCCTGTCTCTCTGACACGCGGGGGGCCCCTGGGGACGCTACCCATCCGGCGACCAGCTGGCCCCCAAGCATCCGACAGCCCGTTTGGGCAGGGCCCGTCACTCCCACGAGCCTCTCCGATACTGCCGGTGTTCTCACTTATCAGCAGAGTTGATAAGGACACGCACACACACACACACACATACTCCCCCACTCTCTCTCACACACACTCACCAAAAACACACCACAGATGCAGGCACGTACACACTCTCCCTCACATGCACACATGCGCGCGCACACACACACACACACACACACACACACACATACTCCCCCACTCTCTCTCACACACACTCACCAGAAACACACCACAGACGCTAGCATGCACAATCTCTCTCACACGCGCACACACACTCACCAAAAACACACCACAGATGCAGGCACGTACACACTCTCCCTCACATGCACACACGCGCGCGCACACACACACACACACACACACACACACACACACACACACACATACTCCCCCACTCTCTCTCACACACACTCACCAGAAACACACCACAGACGCTAGCATGCACAATCTCTCTCACACGCGCACACACACTCACCAAAAACACACCACAGATGCAGGCACGTACACACTCTCCCTCACATGCACACACGCGCGCGCACACACACACACACACACACACACACACACACACACACACACACACACACATACTCCCCCACTCTCTCTCACACACACTCACCAGAAACACACCACAGACGCTAGCATGCACAATCTCTCTCACACGCGCACACACACTCACCAAAAACACACCACAGATGCAGGCACGTACACACTCTCCCTCACATGCACACATGCGCGCGCACACGCACACATGCGCGCGCACACGCACACGCACACGCACACGCACACGCACACGCACACGCACACGCACACGCACACGCACACACACACACACACACACACACGCACACACAACCTAAAAGCAGAACCAGTGACATTTTCCAGGGAGACCCTAAAGGCTTTTTTAAGCAGAAATAAAGTTTTCCGGAAAAAATGAACAACGGAGAGTAAATGTGCTTGGGAATAACTCTGCAGCATAATTATACCCAGGCAATAGCTAATAATCTTGCTCATAAGACCCGGCTGACATATTTTATTTCACTGAACAAGAAGGCCAATCAACAGCTTTCCGTCTCATGTGAGAGCCAATATGAAATTGCCCTCATGAGGTTCAAAATGACAATTATTTCCTCAGTTTCTCTATTGATTGGCCTGTTGTTTATATTATAAAATGCATTAGGCTACAGAACAAGTGGGAGATTGTACTCGTATGCCGCAGAGAATTAAGACCTACATTTTCACTGCAATCACCAGGGTTCCCGTGGTTTTCAATACACTACTTTCCAGGACGTTTTATATAACCAGCACCTGTAACATATAGAGAGGGAGATTGCGATCGCAGACTGGGGGTGTGGGGCGGGGCACTGACAGATTTTGATTGCAGTGAGAGATTTAGGTCTATAATGTTACAGCACAACAATATTTTCCAGGACAACTAATTGTTTTTTTTCAGGACATTTGGGCAATTTCTTCAGTGAAACTGAGCATGTCAGCTGGCTTATCATTTTGGTTTGCTCTCACTGGACCAAACACACTCGTCTCAGACAGGCCTTGCCAAAACGTCCCCACAAAACACTTCACACTTTAATTACGGCAATACTTCCCCCGAGCTTTCAAAACACAGTAACCGGCGTCCTTTTTCCACACGCAAAGCAAAAGTAAGGCGGTCCACACGCAAAGCAAAACAAACAGGACCTCCCCGTGGCGAACTCCCATATTCCTACGCCCTCTGAACGCCGAGAGACATTTCTGCTTAGTGCGCTCGTATCCCTCCGCAACCCCCTCTTCCCACCCCCCCCCCCCCCCCCACCAGAGCTGCCCCCCCCCCCCGCCCCAGAGCCAACCGTGCTCCCGCGTTTTAATCAAGCGTGGCTTTTCGAGCTTTGTGTGCGAGCTGCCCCTTTTGTACCGGGGGGCAGAATTTTCCCCCTCAGGAGAGGAGAGAAAGGGCAGCACGGGATGAGAAACAGGGAGATTCTTTACATTTTCACTGCCCGGCTGGACAACTGCCATGAGAATTCGGCAGAGGCTCGCTTCTTGTTTTTTTCTCCCCCAGAAGGCCGGTGGCAGAGCAGGGGGCCTTGTTAAAATTCTGACAGCGCTACAGCGCTACCGCGCTGGGGCCCAGGGGCTGCCGCGCGGACGCTCCAGCCCGCCGTCACCGCGCCCGTCACCAGGGGGCAGCGTCAGGGCCCGACCCTGAGCCGAGCCGGTCCCCCAGCGACCAGCACTCTCACACCAGCCTGAGCACCAAGCCGCACACCGAACAGGGCCCAAATAAGGCTTGCTACCCAGGCTACTCTTACTCTCACTAGCGCTAACGCTAACAAAAGCATTAGGACTAGCGCTAATGCTAGCACAAGCATTATCACCTACGCTAATGCTAACACTAATGTTAACGCGAGCATTGGCACTAACGTTAATGCGAGCATTAGCACTAACGCTAATGCTAACACTAGCACGAACATTACCATGCAGGAAACCAAATTAAATTTCTACCCCTTCAATGATTTCAGTATTCAGTTTGACAAAAATTGTCTTTGTGTCACAAACTGGTTCACTGCACAGTAAGAATGCTTGCTTATTTTCTGCAATCCAGTCCTACAAGCGAAAAAAAAAAAAAGAATTCACCTACAAACACAGATCACGATCTGAATTTAACATGAGGTTACAAATGAATACAGTGAGTTGGCAAGTTTCACAGCAGGCACGTTTCCCCTCCGCTGGGGGAATGCTGAATATGACCTAGCTGTAAACAATAGTCTGTAAGTGCGCCACTGTCACCATTTATTATGATTGCTTTGCACTCAGCTGTAACTCCAGGAAGTGGCCACAGAAAGGGAATGGGCCCCAGTCTCGCTCACTGATTGGCTCCCACAAGACACACAGGGGCTTGCTCACTGATTGGCTCCCACATAACATATACAGGGACTTGCTCACCGATTGGCTCCCATATAAACAGGGGCTTGCTCAACGATTGGCTCATATAAACAGTTCTTCCCCTCGCTAGATTACTGAACCGCTTCAAACATAAACTTCTATGGAGGAGGCCTTGCTCCCAATGTAACCGTTTAAATGGCTTTGTA
Source organism: Anguilla anguilla (assembly GCF_013347855.1). Taxonomy (NCBI): domain Eukaryota; kingdom Metazoa; phylum Chordata; class Actinopteri; order Anguilliformes; family Anguillidae; genus Anguilla; species Anguilla anguilla. Next base: position 54,590,163 of record NC_049206.1, on the reverse strand, counting down.
TACACGTGTATCCGCTCATAAGAGATTATCCATCTCAGGAGAGCAGGGGACTCGCTGGCATTTTGAATTACCAGAAAGGATACGTTTGGGAGCAGGAAACGGTATTTATCCCCACAGACAACCAGCATTTATAAACGGGCTCCCAAACCGAAACGCTCAGTAAGACGTCCGCGCTGAAGAATGGAGCCTTCAAAACCAAGCTGAGAAATGATTCGGGCCTAATTAAAATTTCACCGAACGCTCAATAATTAACCATTTACATAATGAGTTCAGAATTTGTGAAACAACTGAATGTAAAAAAAAAAGCGTGAGAATCATAAGTTAATTTCTTTACAACGTACTCAGCATTAAGGAACACAGCGCACTGTGGTTTGAGCGGAGTACAGAAGCCTGAAATTCACATGCAAAGACAAGGATACCTTTGACTGGCAGGGCAGGGGTGTAAACATGAAAAACCAAAGTATTTAATTTGGCTACCTACACTGTACACTGCTGTTCTCGCAGGCCATCTTTGTTCTACAGCTGCGTACTCAAAGTATATCCAGTAAGAGCCACCCCCGCCCCCCTGATCCCGACTCCCTCACACAAAAGCTCGACACAGCCAGAGAACAAGGTGGCCAGTGTTGGGCGGGACAGGTGTGGCTCCGCGCCGTGAGCGACGGCTCCTCGCTCCTGGGGTTTTCAACCGAGCGAAAATAAACGCTTCAGAATCTGCGGCTCCAGGAACAGGCAACATGACCCCCCCCCCCCCCCCACCCCCTTCAGAAAAGAAAGGGGAGGGGGTGGGGTGAGGACGCAGGACAGCTGTTCCCCAGCGGACAGATGGGAAAACACAGACCACCTGTTCCAGGACCCAATCAGACAGAGCGGCACACCGCTCAGAACTTCATTAAGGGAGGGAAGGAGCTGGAAAGGAGGGCACTGTAATCACCAGGAGGGGGAGGCCGGGGGGGGGGGGGGGGGCTGTTTTACGATGACTCGCCAGATTAGACGTTCCCGAAGGTTCGCGTGCGTTTCTCTCCCGCCGGATGATTTACAGTAGAGCGGAGAAACGGCTCGGCGCCGGTGAGTTATTCTGGAAGCGGATTACGACGGGAATGGCGGTAAATCGCTCTCCGTGGCGGCGGCGGCGGCGGCGCATCTTCGCACGCATCTGTAATGCCTAAAGACGGCCGGTTACTCTGCTGTACCCCCCCCCCCCGCCCCGACACTGCCACGTCCCCCAACAACGGACCGCCGTTTTTCACACGTGACATCAGACGCCAGATAATAAAAATACCCGTACACACGTTCGCCCACCGCTGACACGCGTGCGTAACGCCCGACATCAATCTTCATCACCGCGATCGCCTCAAAGAACACGGAGCACTTAGGGAGCCGCACGCGACATTACAAGGTCGCGTGGGGGTCAACTCCGATTCGCCGCTGCCGTTTAATTGAAAGGCTAATGGCTAATGTAAATAACTTATCTGGATTAGTCTTTTGTTGGGGGGGCAAGGACTCTCCAGGGCTGTGGTGTTGAGCAGAACAGTTAGCCTAGCGCATCGCTGCGGTGCAAGACTAGATTGAAATGGATGGCGCGAGGCGGCGCTAATGGCAGCGGTAATGGGCAGTGGGTAATGGCAGCGGTAATGGGCAGCGGGCAATGGCAGCAGGTAATGGCGCAGTACCGCACTCGGCCACAGGCTCAGACTCACACGCCACATGTAGAAAAGCCAAGGCTCTGTAGCTGAAAGCCAAGGCTCTGGGGGCCTCGTTGGCCAATGGGATCGGTCTGGGTGAAGGCGTAACCGTGCCGACACGCGACAATGAAAAACGTGCAGGGGCACGCGGAGCGGCTGGGGTGTGGGAAAGTGCATTAACAGGTCAGAACACTGAAGGTGAAGTTTTACCTCCTTTTTCAATTTCAATTCATCAGTTCAGGAAATGAACTGAAATTCAGCTTATGAGCATATATATATCCATAATGTTCTCTTGGGCCTTTTCAACTCATGAACTAAATTTTAGTTCATTTCCCGAAACTGATGAATTGAAATTCAGACTGACAACCCCCCACCTCCCCGCTCCCGGCAAACGCACAGTACAAGACAGGCCATAAACCTGGGAGCCCAATCTGAAAGAGTAGGCACTCTGTCACTAAGACCACAGACCGCTTTCACCTGATTGGCCAACGCGAGAGTCCATGGAAGAGCAAGCAGGGCCATGAAAAGCTGCTTTTGAGCTACAGTCTGTCTGGGCACTGGCCTAATCTGCTCCACTGACCTCCACCGCCTTCGCTTCTACCTTAATGAACCGTTACAGAGCTCGACCCCAAAGAGATAAGGCCATAGCGATCCATGAAGGGAAGACCACCATTTCCTTTATGATCATTCACAGAACTATCGAGGAAAGGTCTGATAAAAAAAAGACACAGAACGTGATGTAGTGAAACCCATCAAATCTAATGTGCTTTGCCCTAAAGAGGAAGCCTACAGGAGGGGGTGTAAGTGGTCTGGGCGATTTGGGGCATGTAACCAGAAGGATGCAAGTTCAAATCCCCTGGTGCGCCACTTCTCTAGTGTCCTACAAGCAGAATGAATAACAACAGGAAACAGAATTATATAAAAAGATGAAACTTACACTACCAGAGATAAGAGTGTCTTAACAGCGTAATGGAATGAAATGTGTTCATCTCAAACTGAGTGCACTTGAACCGCACGCACAAACAGAATCTTCACACAATCCCAACCCGGAGGAAAGGAAACGCTTATTTTACCCACGTCAGCGTTCAGATTATTCCTGTTCCTTCGCCCGGCTGACCCCGGTCCCCGGTATAAAAAACCGCGGTAATCTGCCTAATGGCCAGGCACCGGGATTGGCCCGCGCACTGACCCGCGGTCGCGTCCGGCGAAACGCGGCGAATTAAAGCGGGGCGCGTATAACAAGCGGGGCGGCTGGAGAGCCACCAAAGCCAATTAGCGGGAGCGCGTTCTTAAGAGGCTTCCGAGGCGCGCGCGATCACCTCAGCGAGCGAAGCGCATTAATCAGCTTTCGCCGCGGCGCTCGAAAAAACGTTCGGCAGAAACGGGGACGACAGGTGCTATATGCGGGGACTCCAAACAAAAAAGGAAAAAAAACAAACAAAAAAAAAAAAAACAGACAAAAGACACCCAGGGCCGCTCGCTTCACCTGAAAGAACAAGTAAAAAAAAAGAAAAAAAACGGGTGCCTCTTCAAATTTTAATAAGCAAAAAAAAAAAAAAAAAAAAAAAAAAAAGGCTAGGTCCGTGACACCGCAAGAGCAGCTGCTGTGACGGCAACCGCCAAGTCGGCCCGGTCTACGGGGACCGCAGTATCGCACCACAGCGGCTATTAATACAGCGTCGAGTTTACCCTACAGGATCAATGCTAGTTCAATTAACGCACTCTTAAGTAAATAAATACATTACAGGGATCTTCCCAGGACTCTCTCCGGCAGAGGCTATGGCAGAAATGCATGATGGGTGTTGAAGTGCTCTAGCTGCACTACCTATGCCCGCAAGTGGAGCAAGATTACGAAAAACGAGCATCTCGCAACCAAAGCAGCCCTTGTAGAAGGCTAATCGTTTAAGCACCCTGTTTGCGTAACCCTTCAGAATACCCACTCCATAATAAGCAGATACTGAGAAGAGATGGGATTTAGACTAGCACAAAAAAAACATAATCCTTGCAATGCCCTTAAATACACCACACTCTAAACAGGGTCAGTGAAATCTTGCGTCTCTTTATGAATTTTTATTTTTATTTTTCTGTAGTTTATGGATGAAATTTCACAAAAAAACCTTACCACAAATTTTCCAACTCAGCAGGTTGGATTTGGGGGGGGGGACCCTTCACAGACCAATTATGAGTGGGTTTTTTGCCCCCTATCAGGTCCAAAGGAACCATTGAACCAAACCCAACAGAAATTGAATTGTACAAAGGAATATTCAGAAATTTGCTTAGCCTAAGAAACAGTAGCGGCACTATCCAGTGACTTCTGACAACAACTCGGCATTAGTGACAACTGGCTGCCTCCCATTGTGCAAGCAGCTAACTGAACAGTCAATAGGACAGCAGTCTGTCTGCACAGCAAGGGATTGTGGGTGTGGCTCACCGGGTCATTTCTGAGGTGACCGGACCGGACTGGACTGGACTGGTCCACCTCCAGGAGAGCATGCAGATTCCATTATGACTACAAGTACAAACATTACTGGACCCCAAGTGAGAAAAATAATAAACATGACCAGCTAAGAGACTAACCTAAAAGCCCTCGCGTGGGCTGTTTGGAAATAGAAGGCAGATGATTCGCCGGCATTACTGGAAAAAAATGCGCCAGACACAGCTGCTACTGTCGTCTGTTTCGGGTGAATTTACATTGACGCGACCACGGAGTGATGATGTTTATCATCCGTAAACTTTCTCCACATGCGACAGTCTAGATGTTTTAGCAGTGCTAATAAGAGCTTACAGCGAAGACGGCCATAGAGAGAGAGAGAAGGCTTTGATTATGAAGTGGCACACAAGGCTCAAAAGGTCAAAGGTCAGAGCAACAGCAAAGCTGCTACTCACAATACATCAAAAAACGTTGTTCATTTTTCCCCACATCCTTCTCTGCAGGAACATACAAAGGTATCACACCATCCATTTGATATTCATTGGGGAGTCAGGTGAAATACCCAAAAGCTCCAAACTGTACCACAGTAGCCCAGCCTGGGAATCAAACCCGCAACCTCTCTTGGTCATAAACTGTATTTCCCCATCTACTACAAAGCCATACTGCTGCAGTGTTAAGCTTTGCTGCAGTGTCTCTCACGGCTCTCTGCGTGAGAGCTGCAGCTAACGAGCTAACGTGCTAACAGGGCTATTAGTGGAATCTCCCAGGCGTCTGTACAATAGTCCAGACTCGTGCGACTGTGACACGCTCCAGACGGGCAGACGATCCACATTCCTTCATCTGGGGGGTGGGGGGGGTTCCACAGAGATCCAGCCTAATCCTCCATACAGACAACAATGAGACAGCAATAAAGCCGGCTTCATATTACCAAGCTCATCGCAGCGTTTTCCTTCAGGACAGGGAGCACAAAATCCGCTAGGCACCACAGGTCCATTTTAATAAGCCCAGCTCCTGAACTCTGCTCTTTGACCTCCACCTGGCCTGGTTGCTAAAAAAAAAGGGCCCAGACAGGGAGGTGCCTGCCCACACAGGTGGGGCCCTCATGGTCCATGGAGGGTAGGCATTGGGGGGGGTTTGGTTTGGGTGTGGCCCTGCTAACAGGTGCCGTGTGGGCGGATCACGTGCTGCTGCAGCAAACTCTCACTCAGCATCTGTCACCGAGTAACTGAGCGGCAAGACACGCCCCCTGGGCTGAGGGAACCTCCCCCCCTACCCTTCCCTCCCCTCCCCTCCACTCCACACCCAGACCACAGCCTCCGACCTCATGATCACATCTCCTGGTGATGTGACAGGAGCTTCTCTCCGCTCGCGCTGAGAGGGCCCAGGCTACTGACCAGCCGCAGCTGGACCAGCCGTTGCTACGCTCTACAGCTGGAGCTCTGCTTAGCCCAGCAGTTCCCTTAATGCCCCACACAGCCATACGCAGCGCCGCCGAATAGCAGCAGCTATAAAATAAATAAATAAATCATCACCAGCTCTAGCAGTGCGGCAGATAGATTCAGCAAACCTTTTATCACAGGGCGGCCGACACGTGGCACTTTTGCAGGGGATTTATACAGCCTTCTACTCTGACTGAGCCCGACAGGAGAACATGTTAGCAACTCCAGGGGACGACCCCAAACTGGCAACAGCCATTTTCCAGGTTGCCACCATGATTTCCAATCGGGTCAGTTTTCCCTCTAAAATTCAACCTCTGTTCCAAAATATGGTGTTGATCCAGATAAGCTGCCAAGTTATTTTTCCAAGAGCGGGAAACTCTAAACAACAAGCGACTCTTGTAAACTCTAGTCCCCAGAACAAACAAAACCGAATTCCCCATTGTCAGAAAACAGAACGTTCTGCCAATCAACCAACAGGAAATAAACGCTTTCCACAGAATGTTTTTTTCCCAGAATTAAAGTAGGTTAGGCTGGGCGCTGGCGCAGGGGTCTCAGACTGGCCCGCGCAGGCCAACTGGCGTTCGCTCCGGCCGAACGTGGACTAATTTGTCCTCCGCCCCACGAGCAGCTCTCTCTCCTTTTTGGTAAACAGAGGCCTCTTTCAGCAGCCCCTCCGGAATAAGCCAGGAGATTTTCTTTCTTTCTCTCTCTCTCTCTCTCTCTCTCTCTCTCTTCCTCCACAGAACACGCAGCGCCCTGGTATTGAATGGATACAAAAGCAATATTTTCTCTGTCGAGGAGGGAGGGGGCAGTGGGGGGGAGTTTTGAAGTCGATGTCAAACGTTTCTTTCAGGGTCCCCCCCCCTCCATTGTTACGGCAACAAAGCGAGATGTTTATTATCCGAGGGCAGCGGGGGGGGGGGGGGGTTCCAAGCAAAATGCCTTCTCGTTGCCTCACGACCTTCAAACCTTAACATCATCCCTGCTTCCCTGGCCATATTTATTTCTTTTATTTTTTTTTTCCATTTTTAAATTTTTCCTTTTTATAGAGCAAGCGTTTGAGAAACCCGGAATTCTGATTCCCGCACATTTACGTTGCCTCGGCAACCTTTCTCGCGGCAGGGGGGGAATACGTCACGATAGCTGTTCTCTGAGCGGTGGATGGTGTAGGCAGAGGCAGCGGTGAGCCAAGCGCTCGGTGTGCACCGTGCATTTCTTCAGCCCGCTCCTGCAGTTCATTAGAGGCACAATGCACACCTCGACATTTCAGGCTACAGCTGGGGAAAGCGACCGTAGAAACGCTCGCTTGCTCCCTCGGGCGTGAGCTGCAGTGAAGGCGCTTCACCACTAGAGGACACAAAGGCCAGCAGAGTAGTCGCAGAGCTTTGCTACTTTCTATTCGTTTCCCGTTACTGGTTCAGACCAGTTCATTTAAAAAGGAACAGCAGGTGAGAGCGTAAGAGAAATGTATGCAAAAAAAATGATTTAATATCTTGCTCCAATAAGTCCTTGAAGATCATCGTAAAATAATGGTAATGTTCCATATCCACCCCCACCATACTACTGTCACACACACTCACACACCTCATGTATGTAATTTCTCCCTCTTCACACAGTGGCCAGCAGCCCTACAGCAGTAAGGCCTGTCATTGTCAGGATAGCAGCTCTGTGCATACTGTACACATCCCACTGAGAGTGAGGAGGGAAAAAAAAGACACCTAAAGCAAAAACTGAGGCTCCAGCCTGGCTCTGCAGATTAGACCTGCAGAGGAGAGAGAGGCAGACCGCACGCACGGATTTCACACCGCGGAGAGCCGGCGCTGAAACGGCACGGTCTTCCATCAAACAGCCCAGCGATGCGCTAGCTTCTGCGTGCTGCGCTAGCTTCTGCACGCTGCGCTAGCTTCTGCACGCCGCGGTCGCGGTCATTAGCCGCGACGAAGCACAAAAGGGCGGGAAAAAACGTCAGGTCGAACTCTGCGGAAGGCGAGGACGAGCGTGCCAGCGCCCCTGTCCCGCGTCGAGCGATGGTCACGCACCCTCCTGCCCGTGGGACGCGGCTCGGGACCCGCCCGCGCCGGCTGGGTACGGGGGGGTTACTCGAGCGCCCGGTGCGGTCATGGGCACCGTGCCACGGAAGCGGGCCCTGACGAGGCGGTCACGGTCAGAGGCGGTTACTCCGGGAGAACCGGACGCTCCGTGTGCGCGACCCACAGCCGGAGCAACGCGCCGGCATCCCACGAGCAGCCGGGCTCAGTGCCGTCCGGCAGCTCCTCTCTCCGCCCCGTGAGCAGCCAGGCCCAGAACCTGCCGCGGTACGAGCCCAGTGTAGGGCAGCGGACAGAGCGCCGGATCACCACACCAAACCGCCGTTTTATTCAACAGATCCGCGGGACAGCCGTACCGTTTTCACGTAAGGCAGTTAAGTAGGCAAACGCCCGCCCCCCCAACATGAGAGGCCATGTTGCCATACACGGGACAGGGGGGGCAGGGGGGGTCGGGAGCGTAATGTTAATCTGATTACCGCCATCCATGTCACGATCCTGTAATTTTCGCTCGATCCATAGCGGGATTGAGCTTTTAAAAAAAGGGGGGGCCATCAGGGGCCGCGTAATCCCGCCGCACGTTTTCGGCTCACATCTGCCAGCGGGGCGGGGCGGAGCGGCGCGGTCCTCGCCCACGTGACGCCCGGAACGCGGCCGGGCCGCGAACATGAAACCCCACGCACCCGCAGCTGCCGGGTACGTCTAGTCTTACACCCACCTCTCTGCAGGCTCCACTCACAGGGTCATCCACAGCGTTCACAAACAGCTGGTCAGGCTGCCTTCAAACGGGCAGCTTCTACCGGCTTCACACACACACACTACAGCTGCGTTATGCCACTTCATTTTATTTCAGTTTTTATTTCACCGTTATTTATTTATAATAACGGCGTAGCATAAAGGCAAAAAAACAGCAATGTGACAAAAACGGATATAGAGAACACGTAAAGATTAAAGATATGAGGCTACGAAGAGATCGTGACTTACGAAAACAAGTTTTAAAAGCGCATCTGAAAATAACGACGTAAAATCGGGAAAACCCAGCCGACCCTGGAGGGCGAGCAGAAGAGTCGCGGTTGACGGCAAGACGAGGGACGCTCGAGCGGAAACGCACCGAGGATGCACATCCAGGGGAAACAAACCTGCTCGTCCGCATTCGATGATGAAATCACACACATGAGTAACTGCATATACAGCTGGTCTGATTAAAAAAATAAATAAATAAATAAAAAAAAGGAGGCAATGGTTCAATGATGTAATCGGCAGATGACTGAGGCGAAAGCGATCCCCCGCTGAAAAGCTGTCCGTCCTGTCAGTCCCCCCCTCCCCCCCGCCCCGCTAATGCTGCATGGGGCAGCCTGTTCCAGCCCCCCGAAAACCCCATGAGGGGAGGATAGTGCTGCGGTCTTAATGTCCGCACCAGGAAAATCCCAAAGGAAAACCCCACTCCCCCACCTTTATACTTCATAAATACTGGACGTTTTATAAAGAACCCATTCCGTCCTGCGACCAATGTTACTAACCCTTTGAAGAGTAGGTTTCTTCTGAATATTTTTTTCCCCCCAAAACAATTCTGTCAGTGTTCTAGAACCCCTACGCTTTCAATTACCAGCAGTAATTGTTACATCAGCATTAGAATGTTCAGTTAAGAACATTCTAATCACATATGTGACCTCACACGTTGAAGGGTTAATGACTGGGATCAGAGTTGTAAACAACCCACGGGGGGGGGGGGGTGGTTAGAGGACAGGGTGACCCTCCGGAGTACCACCACAGAGCCACAGTGCTGACCTGGGCCTCCTGACACAGGAAGATGAGGTAATCCGACACTGACAGCTCACCTCCCGCCGCCACGGTCACCCCCGCATTGCCATGGAGACGTCTGCCCGTCTGCTGTTCATCACCCCAGCGTGAGTCTGTGAAGGGGTGCGCTGCACACCCCCCGCCCCCCCCCTCCCAAAACCCTCAGAGATATCATTCTTAACATGGGGGCGGTATAGATAAGTAAAAATGGAGCATAAACAGCAAAACGGTAAAACTTGATGACGTAAGCAGCACCGAGAACATTTGCGGGAACATTTCTTGCCATCTTCGCATGACTGATTTTCCACACGATGCTGAAGCAGGCCTGGGGGGGGGGGGGGGGGAGCTGATCTCCCACAGCCTACCATGAGGAGCTCTCAAAGGAGCAGGAAGCACATGAATCTCACATTTCATACCGGCTGATCCATTCAAAAGGACAACTGACAAATGAATAAAATAGAAAAAGGTTTTTAACATTTAACGGGGAAAACGTTACTCACATTCTAGACCGGGGGTGTCAAATCTAAATTCCCAGAGGGCTGCAGTGTCCATAAAGAGTCTAAATGGCCAATGCCCAAAAAGCCCAAGTATAAATTACGCAAGGAGGTGTCCCAACCACATTACAGGCCAGAGACTCCAACTGCACTCCTCATGTTTTTAAGTGTCTAAAGTCTCAGACAGTTTAAGTGGGTCAGTGAGCACCCATGCCCCAAACGGTCCATCCCCTCTTACCGCGACACAACGTGCCGTCTTCTGACATCACAGCCTAGGCCGAAGACAGACGACCAACGAATAACGGCCATTTTAAAAATCCAAAACCCCAAATGTCAGCCGGGTGCCAGAGCTGAGCCCCGCTTCAGGGGTTCACAGGGGTGAACGCGAAACCGGCCTGACACGAACGGGGGCGAGCAAGGCACCCACCCGAGGGGCAGACGACGGCTCGCCTCCAAGGTCGCCGCAAACATTCCAGAACGACAGTCCTGAAATGTGAAGACAGGTTACGGAACTCAGCGGCCTCTATTTTTAACCCCCCGAGAAGCAAACAAACATTCGGAAGGTCTACCGAATCATCGCGGGCCCGCCATGTGAATAATTCATGCTTCGCCACTCTCATATAATGGACTCGCCGCCAATCCTAAAGATACTCTACCCGTGATGGGAAGCAAGACCGCGGGCCCACTGGACACATTAAAAACACCACAGCCTGTGTGCTCCACAGACAAAGCTGATTTCCTTTCTCTAAAGTGGCGTCTTCTACAAATGGAACATCCACCGTCTAAGACCTACCACACTTGTAAGCGCTCTTTTAATTCGTGTTTGTCACGTCGCCCGCGATATGTATCGATCCGTTCTGCACAAGCGACGGCCCCGCTATTGTTCTCAGAGCGCTGAAAATAGCCAGCACACGCTCAGCTTAGGAAAACAACACGGCTGCAAAACAGCTCTTCGCAAGCACGCTTGGCTCCGTTCACCGAACTGTTCAAACAGACCAAAAGCACGGCCGGAGCCAAACTCCTGGAATATTTACCCAACGATTCGGAGGAAACGGAAGCTCGGTAACGCCGATTAAAACTCAACGCGTTTACAAGTAAAATCCCTCCACGCCACGGATCTCTGGGTAATTTTCTAGAGCTGATCAAGACTCGCTTCATAACAGGAAGAGGACAAAGTGAGAGGGGGGGCAAAGTGAGATATCGCTGGATACTGTCACAGGTCTGACTCCGGTGGTGGTGTCAGATATAGCTCATGATGCGTCAGATGACAGAAATGCAACATCATTCCTGTGGCACTTAAATACCCACAGAGCCTTTACACATAAGGTAAAACACAGGCTCAAAGTGAACTGCAGAACCAAGGATTAGGAATTACATAAAATTACTATAAATAACTTAACATGATATTCGTCCTCAACAAGTCATACCATCAGCAATTACTTTTCTCCAACGTCAATTTTTTTTACAATACATTTATACAGCTAGATGTTGTACTGAAGCATGTACATATCTCAAGGGTACCACAGCAGTGTCCCAGCTGGGAATTAAATCCACAAGCTTGGGAGTTAAAAGTCCAGCCCCATACCATTACACCACCCCGTCCGTCTCAAGGTTGACAGTTGCAGTGTAACGGTTGAAACATTAAACGTAACATTAAAATCGAAAACCACAGGGGACACTTATCAAAGCTGCACACACAGGAAGAGGCTATAAAGAATTTGCGTGTTAATCACGCCTATTAAAATTAGTCTTAGGCTGTATTTTGTAAAGCACAAAAACACAAATTTCACCCAGCAGATTTCATGGAACTAGTGATTATGATAACACAACCTGGTAATTCGGCCTAACCTATAATTTAACTAACAAACCTATTATATAATGCGACTGACAATAAAGCCATTTTGACGCAATATAACCCAACTGCTAAGAAAACCCAATAAAGAGAGGGAGAGGAACAATTTTGAGCACTTTATCTGTAGCTGTAAACCTGCTTAGGTACAGAATTGTAGATGGAAACAAAATGCAGACACCCATTTGACACTGTCCCAGGTCATGAGGAACAGGCCTGAGACCCAACACCAATTCCCCGTTGCACTTCAGGAGAAAGCAAGGGCTTTTTGGGCTTTTTAGCATTTAGAGCAAGGCCGCCCAGCCCTGTTGCTGGAGATGTACCATCCTGTCGGTTTTCACTCCGGCCCTGACAGAGGACACCTCATTCAACAGCCTAGAGAATCTTGCTGAGCTGCCAATTAGCAGAATCAGGTGCGCCAAACTGGGGTTGAAAAGAGAACGGAGAGGGCGGCAGATCTCCAGGAGCAGGGCTGGGCAGCCCTGATTTGGTCCAATTTAACAACTTGTTTCGTTTATCTCACACAGGCAGCCCCAGACACACACAAAACCGAGCTCACAAGCCGATATGGGACAATAGAAATCAGTGGCAAACACCACCAGAGCAGAGCATTCAACAGCTGCCTGGCTGGCTGGCCGATTAGGGACTAGAACATTCTCCCAACCGTAAAAACACCACAGGATAATGCGGTCGATAAAATTTGGGTTTAGGACACTCAAACAAAATAACAGCTCAGCATACAAGACCAACATGCGAAAGTTATGATGCATGGTTCACATACACCACACAGGACTTATAGAATCTACAAATGCTGAAGAAAGTTCATACTCTCTGTAACATTCTGATGTGAAATATCTATCACACAGACTTATACAATATGTATAAAATACAATTTGTTCTCATCTTTTCAGCTGCTTTTGCTCGATGTCAAATGCCATTGGGGACATTCTGATCTACTGCAGTTTGGGCAGTAGGATTGTGGGTCAGTAGCGCATGCTTCTACTTTTGGGAGAAACGGTACAGCAAGAGCAACTGGCAGAACCGGCAGGAAGTAGAACTCCTATCCAACCCCAGAGTATGTGGCCCACAGTGCTACAGTGTGGTACAGAATTAGAAGGGTTCGTAAATGCAGCCGTTGTGCTTTTAAATAATGTCAGTTGGCTGTTCCCGCACCAAGCAGAGTTACTCAGTGACCTTACAGCCCACAGTTTCATTTCTAACTCTCCTCCACTGACACACATCACACATCACCGTGTTCATTTTCCACAAATTAAACAGGGATTCCTCATGGGGGAGGGGCAGGGATTGGGGGGGGGGGGTGTTGCAGGGAAAAAGATCCCAGCGGTACAGATTAGTCAGCAAACTCCAGAAATGTCTCTCTGTAGAGGCCAAAGCCACAACAAAGGAGAGAGAGCAAGAGAGGTTTGGCGACCTCCCCTCTTTCCCAGTGATCCAATCAGCTCCTTCGAAAGGGAAAAGGGCCGGCTGGGGGCCGTGACCTGTGACCCTGCACATCTTTCACTGGACGATGCAGACTCAGAAAACTCATAACACAGGGCTGCCCAACCCTGTTCCCGGTGATCTACCGTCCTGTAGATTTTCACTCCAACCCTAACAAATACACACATCATTCAACAACAAAAGATATCTTTGAGTTACAGTTCAGCAGAATCAGGTGTGCCAAACTAGGGCTGAAATGGAAATCTTCAGGACAGCAGATCTCCAGGAACAGGTTCGGACAGCCCAGTGATGACAGAATGCAGTCTTTCCCCAAAGCATGCAAATGCTACTGCATTTCCAGAATTCACCTTTCCTTCAGTCGAATGCACCACACTACTCACAGTCAACAGGGCACAGCCTTCTACACAGCCCGCAGGAGTGTCCTCTGCACTTGTTACGAATTAGCACACTATTCAGTTATAATCCCGTCCACCCAGAACTCAAGTAAATAAGAAACACAGTCACAGAGACTGCCAGAAATCTGTGTCAGGTTGAGGTAGCGGAATGTAAACATATTCATTTTAGCCAAGCTGATTAACGTGAGAAAACAGACTGTTGTTGCAGCCCTGGGTTTTTTTTTTTGCGGGTGCACAGTAGAAACATTGTGTTGCAACTGAGCGAGTGTTCCAGAGGGGCAGCATTCCGCAGCCGATGCAGGCAGGGTAGGCTAGCCGTTTTTTGGGCTCACAGACAGGGACAGGGTGCTGTACTTTATGGGCAGTTCAATGCTTAGAAGCAAAGGGTGAGCAATAGACCACTGGTTTTCTCAATGAGATAGACCACACGTCTGATCCAGGAGAAGCTCGGTGAGAAGACCCGACAGTGGCTCCCTGACACATCCCAGCAAATGGCTCTGAGGGACAGTCCCGGCAGGCTGACCCCGCCGGTCACGCCACCCCCGCACCTGTCCCGGCAGGGAATCCCGCCCCGCGGCCCCCTCCCCGAGCCGCATCACCAGCCTCTGGGGAAACGAACCAGAAGCGCCTCAAAAGCCGCGTCCCATTTACGGGGGGGGGGCATGGTGGAGTTTCGCACGTTAGCATTTCAGAACTAGCGCTGCTTCTTGAGCCCTGTGCAAAGGGAACTGAAGCCCTCCAACCAAAAGGCACTGCGAGCCAAAGTTCACTCTGGCAGAGAGATGCCAACAGCTGTCTCTTTTTAGGCCTTTCCTCAGAAGACAAGCGCCCACAACCCCCCCTCACCACCCCACCCCCAATGTTTATAATGTTCCCAATGTCCGAACTCCTGACTCTAAGAAAGCGGCGCAAACGATCCCATCGCCTCGCAAGGGGGTAACCCTCCTTTGATCACTAACCTTCCAGCAAGACGGAGAACACCTGCCACCGCAGGAAAATGGAAGTAAATTACAACACCATAAAACTCCATTCCCACTGAGAAATCCACCTGGTCTGAATCAGCAATAAGACTCCGCCACATGCAGGTACCCAGCGTGGGCCCAAACTGCCATATGAGTGCGCAGGGTCAAAACAGCGGCAGAAAGGCAATTTAACACCGTATATAAAAGCAGGGAGAAACGGTTAAACAAGCCGTGTTGCTGCAACAGCTTGCGATACACCCACTCATTCAGAGCAGTCACCGTACTGCTGTTCATTTCAGCTCAGAAACACCGGGCAACTATTTAGCCATGGTAAATGTGCAAAACGGACGTGCAGGTTTTTTTTTCGTTTGTTTTTTTGCGTTTCATTCAATCCATAATTTGTCAAGTTCACGGAAACCTCTTATCTTTACACAACGACTCTTATCTAACAATTTTCAGTCACCTCTCGCTTTAACACCAGGATTCGACTGCCATTTTTAACTTGGAACATGGTTTTTCACGTCAGCTGTAAGGACAAGTTGATATCTGCCATGGAAAAAAAGTCTACTGACATATAAGGTACACTAAGTCACTTCCATTAAACAGATACCATCTACCATTGGTTTAATTTGTAGCGGGCAAAGCAAGAGCAATTTAGGTCTGAGGTGACATTAGCCATGCAAGAAATAGCCAATACTTTCGCGTAGCAATTACATTAATTTTCATATTTTGGTGACGCACGATCCAAAATACGTTGAAAGGCTAAGTCTTTTTAGTGTGATCAAATTCGAGTTCAGACGTACGCCTGCAAACATCAGACCGTATCTCAATATCCAGGATTAAGGCGCCGATTTCATTCGCGAATAAAATCCAGATAAACAAGGGCTCCGTTTTAGATGCCGTTTAGATTCGACACTAAATCGTGGGAGACGAATTTGCTTGTGGAATTAAAACTCACAGCACGTAGCTATACAACCACTTCCAAAGCAAGATTCCAAAAAAGGGAAGAAAATTTTAGGCACCTAATTAGCTCATAAGGACTGTTAATTATCTTCTTGCCAGTAACTATGTCCACGACAATTAGCTAGAAAAGATAATCGCTTGATTACAGATGGGTTATATTCTTGGCTTTAGGCTACATTCGTTTTTACTTGGGATTATTGATTCCACGGACTTCCACTGCATTGCAACAAATGGAAAATGTTCGCCAGCTAGCCTGTGCAGTTGAATACATCCTCGTGTTCCAAACGTGAAATCAGTCGTGTCCGTTTTTAAGATTACATGCCTAACTAAATAAAATTCGCAACGTTGACGACAATCATATCTGCGGTAGCACTCAAATCTAAAAACAAGACAAAAAGGTAAGCAAGACCGCACGAGGAGACAAATAGCTAGCTAGAGCTAGATTGCAATATTCCCAAGGCGCTTGACGTCAATGCCACTCCAATTTACTCTTAGTTTCAAACAATGCCCATATTAACTTTGCTGACCTGCATTTCAATTATTTAGCTACAATGCAATATCACATCGTAGGCTACTGACGCTCAGTAAATAGCGGATAATTAGTTAACCAGTCATCCGTGCATGCAATTAAACTGCCAGTAATATGGCCCAACGGTTTCAAAACTTGAAACTTATATTCATTCAGAAAGCGAAAAAATAAAATCCAATTTGTCGCACGCTTTCTTCGGGTAGCACAGACCAATCTTACATAGCCAGCTAAAATCCTTACCTCATGGTGATATTTTCCCAGGATAAAAAAAGCAACGAATTCGTTTGAAGGTTCGCTTATGTGAGGAGTATTCTGTTCTTTATTTAAGTTTTCAGAAAGTTCGTACTTGATTAGTTACCGAATAAACAGCACAAATAAATGGAAAACCGCAGGGTGAAAGGGGATCCAATAAAGTAAAAAAAATAAAAATAAAAAAATAAATAAGCGTTTTCCTACATGTTCTATAGCATCCCGCTACAGTTTATGCTAATTTAGCCAAAGAAAGAAAAGAAAACACAACTCGGTGCTTTTCTCCGTGCTGAACCTCCAATCGCTTCTACAAGCGGCAGCGTGTCGCCGGGATCCCCGTCTCGAGACACAGTACTGACGCAAAGCTTTTCACAGCTACGTGAGGCACGCTGGAGACGTACAGAGCTCCTACAGCCACACCCCCATCATGTAGCAGTTGGCAGTGCAATGTAATCAACGCTTCATGGGAATAAATCGCAATGTTGGGGCAATTGATGAAAATGCGCCCCGATGTGGCTGCTGATTATCACATATTTTATTATGTCCAGTTTGATTATTGAAAACATTGGATTCAGACGTGTCACATGGGTAGACATATTATACCTCCCAATAACTATCTTCAGAGTAACCAAATCGTTCAGCCATGTGGTTGACTTGAAAGATGAACTACGTATATCATATGGGATTATGTTTTCGCAGTAGCCGATTTTAGAAAAGTATGCTGGAAGTGGACTCCATTGAATTTGACTACACTATCACAGCTATTTTTTTAAACGACTTGCTTCTTTCTGTAAAATAAATGAATGAATAAATAAATCTAAGTTACATTTTAAACTTCTGAATGAGAGCCCCGCAGATGAGTGGCTTGATGACAAGTTGCTGGGAGGTCATTTTGACTAGCTACTTTGCATTGGGTTGTTGGTACTCGTTAATTCTGGAAACGTGACGTTAAAAGGAATCACCCTGTTCTGTGTTCCTCCTTTTGAGTGGCGTTTCTGGTTGTTGTGATTGTTCCTGCTGGATTAGTATTGTTGATGGGTGAATGTTTCATTACAGGCATATGTGTTATCTATATTTTAAATAGGATTATTGGCCTCATTGAATTGTATCCCATTTCACCCTCAAAGTTATCAATTTATATTTGATTTAGAAATAGACACCTGAAAATCAATATAATTTCACCAAATAAATTCACAAAATAATAATAATTCAATGTTTCTGAAAAGTGTGGGTTTATAATCCAAGATTATAGTTGCTTCATTGGTGAAAGGGTGTTCTCAGACTTACATACCAGACTTTTAAATCCTCACAACAGGTGTGCACATCAACTAGAGACAAACTGACAGATAGAGCCTATTTGCAGTATGAGGATATTATTTATTAGACCGATCAATTTAGGAAATGCAAGTGAACCCACAAACTCTAACAGTTTGAGAATCAAATCTTTCTAAGCAAAATGTACTTTATAAAAGTCAATTTAAAAATGAACATTTTGTTGTGTGTTTGATATATTGATTTACCAATAATCAATAATCAATAATCAATTGTTAGGACAATGTGCTCAGTCAGGAATGTTGTGCACATATTTTATATTATATATATTAAGTTAAACTTTTCACAACCAACACAATTGTACATTTATTTATTTACATGAAACGATTAAACAAAACAAGCTGCCCAATTAAAACTGAAACCTGAAATGTGAATTATGAAAAATGCTAATAGATTTGAAGGTACCCTGGCAATTCAATGTTCAACAGCTTCCACTTATTTGGATTGTCTGTTTATTTGGAAGACGTTTAGTGGTGTTGTATGTCAAATCTTCACCTACTTAACCAAAACTGCTCAGGGTGGTGTCACACAAGTGTGGCAGAGTCTGTGCTGATAGAGGTCAGGATTGGGGGTCTGAAACTCTGGCACAGGTGGCAGTTTTCTATGTTAGTTACGTGGCGGGGGGAGACATCCGACATCCCTGTCACTGTCACCCAGTTGATTTAATATGTATAGGTCACAGTCCAAAAATGCCACGGTGATGTCATGGTTACTATGGACGGCTGAGTGATACTTTTGGCATGCAATGGCTTGGATCATTACAAAAAGCATAACGAGCGACTATACCCTGCTTTACTATCAACTGAAATACCCAAGGGCTGTTTATGCCTTTACGCTTGCACTGGTACGCATTAATTCCAAACGGAATTGAAATTCAGTCGTCATCCTCGATTTATTCAAGATCACATGGTGTGGAAATAGAGATGGACTGTCACCGAATTATAAAAAAGATCAACCGGAATTGACATTCAGCCTTAAATGCGATTGTCAAATCCATTTTAATTCCCTTGGTGCCACCTGCTGGATTCCATCTAAATAGCTGTAAAAGATATTATTACAGCGCACATCCAATCCTTGCTGACATCGGATATTTTTGTCAGTGTAATTTAAAACGGAATACCTTGTCAGTTTGACTAGATTCTCTCAAGGTCTTTGAAAGGGGATCCTTTAAAAGTAATTTTAATATTGGTACTGAAAATATTTTATGTCTGTACACTCTAAACTGGGGAACAGGTCAGTGGACCAATACGAATACAGAGTAGACACATGAATGAAAAAAACACGCAAACAAATTATGTAAAACCAGGGTGGACATTCCTATCCAATGCATTTCCTTTCATCTTAAATGCAAATTTAAAAAAAAAAAAAAAATTATGAATCAAAGAAAAAAGAAGGCTCCGCACACCAAAAGATTCCTCAAACACGCTTCGAGTTTCAATAGAAGACGAATACAAGCGTTTCAATGTTTCAGCGTCACACTGAAGAAAGCTATCGCTGAAACGTTTGTCTTCGTCTTCTGTTAAACTTTTGTTAAAGACTTAACGCGTCAAATGTGTTTCAGGCATCTGTTGCCTGAGCCTTTTTTTCCTTTGATTCATTTCCTTTACTCTGAAATGTTCTGACCCGTGGATTGCCAGTTTAACCACTATTCTCAGCTGGGCTGCTATCCATTACAGGACCAAAATTGGACCCTAATGAGGATATCCAGTCAAAATCCAGGAAGTGTGACCAAAATGCATATGGTCTTGTTGCGGTAAAAATCAGGGTAAAATCGGAAAGAGACGTCGGCTGATGTCTTGAGGTGTTGCATAACTCCAATGCGCAAAGTAGTAACGAACACGCTGATTGGGCTAGTTGAGTTTCATCCAATCCCTAAAGTGCTTTTAGAATAAATTTCGTCCATCTTTTTTTCCCTCCCCCCGACATTGCTGATGTGTTACTACAAATTCGAATGAAAGTTGCAGTTTGTTTTCTCCTTTAGTAAGATATCATTTTTAGTTAGCTATGCCTTATTATCAAATATGGGAAGAGTTCGCCAGAGCCGCCGAAAAACTGTATTTGACAGACCCAATGAAGGTATTATACGTCTTTATGAAACCAAGCTAGCTACCTACATGCGATTTATTGTATGACGAGCTAACGTTAGCATACTATCTGGGCAGGCGCGTTAGCTAGCGAGCTTCTTAAATTGCAGATAGATGCCTAGTAGACATAGACTAGCTAGCGAAATGAGTAGTTTTTAAACAAGAGATCGTGTTTAAGTGGGCATAATAGCTTGTCCCATGCAAATGACATGTCTAATGGTAATGCTAGTTTTAATTCAAAGTCGCGACTGGCTAGCTGTTTCTTAGCTCGCTAGCTATATGGGCAGTGAACTCTAGCTTGAAGTGTGTCCTAACCTGAATTGGCTATCTTTCTACCTAACGTGAAATGCTTGTCGCCTGGTCCTTGGCTAGGTGATATTTGTGTCTAAATGTGCGAAACACTTTTGGAGAAGATGTGTAGTCTGTTACTAGCTAGATTGATTGTTGCCTGATTGCACGTTTTAACTGGACCGTGTTGGATGTAGTGACTCTGATTTCAACGTTCGTGTTCTGTCTTATTTGTATTGGAATCCATTCACTCTCATTCACTTTATACTGAAAAGGTCCCATCCCACATTTAGTGTTCGCCTATGTTGGGAGTGATTCATTGTAGAGACTTGACCTCTGTCCATGTACAACGAACGTTACTCAGACAATGGTGCAAGTTGAGTCCTCATCTGAAAATATTCTTTGTAATTCTTACAGGTTAGAGTTGTACTGAAGTATCGCCATTGTGACGGGAACCTTTGTATGAAAGTCACAGACGACGCAGTGGTGAGTAGTTGAGTGATTTCTAATGAATAGCCTACCTTTCAGAATTCCGCAAAGCCACAGTTTGTGTCTGTCCATGTTTGCAGGAATTAAATACTTAGCACTTGAAAACATACTTTTAGTGTGGGTAAGTGGCCATTCCAATTAGTACTTGCTCTTAGTTGACACAGTATTCCCCCAACCCATCAATCAAATTGCAAGGCCTCTAGTTCATAGGGCACCTGTAGTCTACCTATACCTGCTGTGCACACTCTCATGAATTGAGTTAAATGGCACTGTAGTCTTCTACATTGAACTTGATTATATTGTATTTAGTGTAGACTGATGACTGGTTGGGCAATGGAGAGGGTGTGGCAGATATTACCAGCAGAATTCATTTGTCCCATTTCATTTTCATACCTCAGTCGTTGAGTGTATTTCACTATATTTTCAGTGTTTGCAGTATAAGACCGACCAGGCCCAGGATGTCAAGAAGATTGAGAAGCTGCACGGCAAGTTGATGAGATTCATGGTTTCCAAGGAATCACGTAGCGTTGCCATGGAAACGGACTGATTCCTCAGTTGCATTCATGAACTTTGGGGCTGGATGGACGGTGGTGTGCCTTTCACACGCAAGGGAAAAAAGCGGAGGCAGCACGGAAGACTGAATGATGAAGAGGAAGATGTGTGTGTGGGATGGGGTGGGGCGGGGAGGGGAAAATAATTGTGTGAAAAGGCTAAAATGGAGAGCGGCACCCTGCTCCTTCTGAAGAGCGAGCTGCTTGTGCTTCCTATAGATGGATAGTTATTTATTTTTTGGTTTTAAGGTGGACTAAAATGTGATTTGAGCGACAAGATGTCAGTTTTTTGACAAGGTTGTGGTTTCTTTAGCTGTTTCAGTTTCTTTTTTTTTTATTTTTCATGGAGATGTATTTCATGATTGTTTCACAAGAACCCTAATGAAGTGGGATCTTCAGATTTCCTCTACCGGTCATTTTCATAATGGAGCTACAGCCTTGTTTTTCTCGGTTGTTCAAATTGTAACGTGGCATTCAATAAATGTATACATAAACCAGTAAAGTTTCATTATTTTATACAAATTGCATACTAAAGTGCTGGAGGCCTTTTGAACTTGTATACTCTGTCATCAAGGGCATGCTGATTTGAACCCTGGGATTAACTGCCTAAACAAATTCACTTGCACACCTGTTCCTAAATTCAGGCAAAGAGCTTTCAAACATTGAAAATACATTATATTTTGTGGAGTCTAAAGGGTTGATATTGTATCTGAATCGTAGTTGACTTGCTGATTGGATTCATAAATTAGCGGTTAACATAAGGTAAAGTTTCATATTGTACATTGTGTTTTACTGTGCAGAATGCATTCCTGCCGACTGAGTGCTCTCAGAAATGACATAAACCTGAAGGCTCCTGTTAAGGCCCCAGTTTTGAGTACACTCATTCCCTACAGTCTGTACTCATGCTGACACTGATGGAAAACAAGAGTTTATTCACATATAAAAATGTATGTGATTGCCTGGATGTGTGACTAATGTGTGGTTTGGAGAGAAAAATAGTGCCACAAGTATTCATCTAGGATTAGCTTTCTGTATTATGCCGTAGAAACCTACAAACATGTTTTGGTTCTGCATATCTATATCTATTCAGCAACTTTTTCAGCAAATTGTTGGTGCATGAAAGGACGCTGTTGTTTGATCATGTAACATTCCGGTATGATTTACCAGCGTGCTTAAAATGATTGACAGTATGTTTGTTGTGAATCAAAGAATTAGTACTTTTTAAATTAACAAAATAGTATTGCATAAAATAAAATACAATAATTGTATTCATGACCAAATCAAACTGACAAAACGTTTCAAGCTTTAAATAGTAAGGAGTAATTAATAAAAAAATAAGCCCAGCATATTGAGCTGCAGTCCATATAGCATTCTTATTCTGAACCACTTTAATGCTATTCAAATAATTTAAAATGTATATTTTAAATACATTTTTAAAAGCAGCGAATGTCCTGTTAATATCCACTTTGTTTAGAATGTAAAAAAAATACACATAAATTCCAAGAAAGTTCTATTGATAAATGTGATTAAGATTATTTTTAGATTTTACAGAAATTTATGATACAATATGTTTCCCAGGATATACTCTAAATAGCAGTTGCTTCTGCAATGAATCGGGGACCGAAAAAAGAAATACATTTCCCATAAGGCACTACCCTCCATTTCATTACATTAGAAGCTGCGAGAGAAGCATGCTAGCACTGCAGAGTGCGCGGCTGCAATAGAGCAGGTAGGGCCAGAGGGTTTTCACCGTATATTCATTGTCACAATCCAGTAGAAACTTTTTGAATAATGAAAGTAGCAATTGCTGAATTTAACGTCTTTTATGGTAGAAGACAGCGTTTGCATTATTTCTTTATTGTGTGATTTATTTTTGCATACAAACCTAATCCTAAAGTAGTATATCTCTAGGCTATGTGTCAACATAAATTCTGCATCGAATGTTGATGATCAGTGTCCTCTGTTAGGCTAGCTAGCCAGTACATTTAATGTAGCCTTTCACTTGGGAATAGATTCTGGGGTAAAATTTTAAACTGTTGTATGTCACAGCCGGACACTTTTTAGGAAGGCAATGATGTAGTGAAGCTTCACCTGAAAAACTCAAGAAAACTTCAAGTGCAAAGTAAAAAAGGAAGCGATTGTTTTGAGCGCACTTTATCCGTGTTGGGTTCCAATTTTGTTGAACGTGTTTTAAGAACCTTTTGACAGACGAATGCTGAGCTGACATTGACCGATACTAGCAGTTTATGGCATTCTGACGTGCAACGATCAAAGCATATAATCAAGTTATCAAAGCATGAATATTGCATGCACCATAGCCCTGCAGTTACGAAATCGCATTGTTATGTCAGTACTGGTTAACATTTTTGACCCCAATGAATTTAGGTAAAATTATTTTTGGTGTTAAATGAATAATCAGAGCAGAAGAGAGACTTTGTGTGAAAATATTTGCGCGTCATATCGTTTGCCACCAAAAAAGACTGTATGACTCTCATAAATCAACGTCCAAATATGACGCGCTGCTTTCGTTTACAAAAGAAACACAATGCGAAGTGCGGTTCTTGTACGTTGCTATCTTCCTTTATATTGATACCGGAATGTTATTTTGTACCTTCTGAATGTGTTTTTAGTGGTGCAATGATGACGTACTGCATGCCCCAATGTTTTGCTATGCCATCCATTCAGCAGAATTTGGTGCGCGTACCGTTTTATCAAAGTACTGAAGTTTTTTTTTTTTTTTTTTACAGTATTTAATTTGCATTTAAACGTTCAATGGTATTTGAGGTCAGGTGAAATAAAGCTTTGTCATGCATCTTAGCCTAAATGAGTTTTGTCTATGAGCCCTTGTGTACTCAATTCTTTGCCTAATCCTTTCCCAGTGCTGGAATGTTGTGCAACAATAATAGCACTATGTTCTGTTTTTCGCATTCCCTGTGAAACTCCAGCCAGTGAATGCTCCATTGCTACATCTGCTCTGGAGAGCTTGTGGGAACATGAACTCCTCATAAAGTATTGTTTTAAACTTAATTAAAACAATACTTATTGTCTTATTTTATGCCTATATCATTGGATCGTTTCTTGGATTTGATCTCAGGCTCACATTATATTGTTTTCTCTATTTTTGAAATGTCACATCAAAAACAGGCATTTCTCACAGCTATGAACGTAGATCAACCGTTGTTCAAACCTGACTCTGTATATGTGACTTACGGAAACACACGGGCATGATTTCTCACAAACCAACTGATATTATTTGAGAGAGAAACACACCAGATGTTGCTGTATCATTATATGGGCCTAACTGCCACCCCTGCGGTGATGAACTTGCATTGTCCTGTCTCTCTTCCTCTGGTCCTCTCCAGGGTTGTACAGTATGATTACAGAGGTGTTGGTGGCCCTTGTCCTTGGGGCGGTCGTCTACGTCCTGCTGCTGAGAAGGAGGCAGGAGGTCCTGAAGACGGAGGATGGCTGGTGGGGCGAGGGAGAGCCCCCGGACACCCCTGAAGATGACATCATTCACCCCTTCAAGGTGGAGACCTCCAGTGAGGAGATAGAGGTGAGATCACAACGGGGGTGGTGTGGGTAGGCACGGTTACAGGGGAGCCAAGGGGAACTCACCCCCCACCCCCCTCCCTGCGAACGAAACCGGATTCATCCTTCCCCGCCCGCCCCCCCATCAATCACAACCCCCCAACCCCCTTCCCGAAAGCCAGAGTGAATCTGAACCCTGTGGGAGGGTGGGCACCCACTGCCCAGAGAGAGTGGGTTAAAGAGGCTTCTGGATTTGCACAAGCTCCTACACAAAGGCGTGTATGTGTTTTGACCTCACGGGTAAGATTAGCGGTAAATCACATGTCAAGGGTTGGTGTTCTGAGCGTTGGTGTGTCTTGGCTGTGCCAGTTAACTCCATAACACAGTATCAAATATTGTAGATCACACTACCCAGCGAATGGGTGACCTAGTCATTCAAGTGTTGGATATGGCTGGCCATGGTCACCATGATGGGATGCCGACTCCACCGCATTGCTGTGTGTGCCATGATGAATTATTCCTAATGTATGTGCAATCGATAGGAGTCGATGTTGCCCATTATTGCCACCCTACAGTTTCCCAACTGTAGCCCGTCAGGCAGTGACTAATGTTCACATTACAAAGGTCCAAATCAGTTTCCCCCAATATAGGTTCTTGGCTAACTGTGGCAAACGCATGGCAGGGCTGAATTGGCCATATGGTCAACTGCTAACATTGGCGTAGCCCATCAATTAGTCGCATGTCGTTTGGGAAAACCACAGTAAGGATGAATTTTGTCGGGCCATTCCAGGAGAAGCATTAATTACATTCATACTGACAGCAGTTTTTGTGTTCAAATCATGGCTTGCCTTCTATGCTCTGTCAGGATCTGCACAAGAGACTGGATCACACAAGGCCTTTCCCCTGCCTAGAAGACAGCCAGTTCAACTATGGCTTCAACGCCAAATATCTGCAGAAAGTCGTGTCATACTGGAGAAATGACTTTGACTGGAAAAAGCAGGTGGAGAAACTCAACAGATACCCGCACTTCAAAACTAAAATCGAAGGTGAGGTTTGGTTTCATAGCAATTGGTTTTGGTAAGTAATACTTTTAGAAACTTTCTCTTGAGCCAAACGCCTTTCAGTTTGCATGGAGAGATAGCAAATGTTTCAGTTACCCAGCTTACCCACACATGGCTACATCACTTCATATACTTCCAGTCGGGTGAAGCGTCTCCATTCATCGTTGCCCTTTCTCGTAAACCAGGGATCGACGTGCACTACGTACACGTGCGTCCTCGGAACCTTCCGGAAGGGACCAGCGGCGTGCCCCTGCTCATGGTGCACGGCTGGCCCGGTTCCTTCTACGAATTCTACGGGATCCTGCCCCTGCTGACGGAGCCCAGGAACCCGGACGACTTCGCGTTTGAGGTCATCTGCCCCTCCATACCGGGCTACGGCTTCTCAGAGGCACCCCGAAAGAAAGGTGAGGCGGGGGGGCCCAGCGGGAGGGACAGCGCCACTGATCTCCATTCCACTGAGTGCATGGAGTCGTTCATTGTGGTTTTTTTTTTACCAGTGTCTGGATGCTTGTGTGATGTCATATCCTGTTGTAGGTACACACACTGCACGTGGGGGGCACTCTTGTTACCCATATTGCCACATTTAAGACAATCTCATTAGTTATGTTGACTTTCGTGTATTTCATGAATTTTATGTCTGTACTGCTGAATATATTGCAACATTTAATATATTGCTAAATGTACAGTATTTACATTTGCAAACATCTGTATATTTTTCTATGTATGCTGTAATTGTTTTTTTTTAATGCATTGCAAGTGAAGTGCACGAAGCATGATTGCTGTCTCACTATCCTGATATTAATTTAACATTTCAGTGTGCAGACATTGAAAAGAGACTCTCTAGCTCACCGCAAAAGTCCTGTGGTGACTGACATGCACTTTCTTAAGCATGCCCACACAGTCACAGATTATTCTGAAAGAAATGCATCTCAAAGTACGTCCTCCTCCAACATACAATTTGCTTCTTCAAATGAATTTGAGCACTTTGGCAATACATAAAATCTGTGATAAATCCTCGAAACATCACTGAAATGTCAAGGGTCTTTGGTCAGGACTTAATTTGAATGGGGATCCTGACTGTTCCGTCCTGTTTGCCACATATTCCAGAGCCATCATCATATCGCCATGGCGATCAGGGCCTCTGTCCATTATAATCAGCCTGTGTTGTGATTGGTCAGGTTTCAACTCTGTGTGTGCTGCCCGAGTGTTCCACAAGCTGATGAAGAGGCTGGGCTTCACTCAGTTCTATGCACACGGGGGTGACTGGGGCTGGCTCGTCACCACCAATATGGCCCAGCTGGAGCCCAAGTATGAAGCCCGTCAGAACCAGTTCATCTGAATCACTATTCAGCTAGTGATTGGACAGTGAGGCATCAGGACATCAAAATGGGTGGAGCTAAAATTAACTGTCAACCAGCAGCTTTTAAAAACCAATCAAAAGGTTTCTTCACAATACATTCTCTTCACAACGAAAAACAATGATTGGTTCAGAGCGATCCTGTGATGGTAATCCCACCCATATTGGATGTCATGATACCTCATCCTCTCACTTTACTTCGAGATTATGAGCATGGATGCACGGATGTGACTTTAGTATAACTTTTTGCCGTATTTTTGCTTCATTCATTGAGTTGATTTTTAGCCATGCTGCATTTTTCTAAAATGGAGCTTTCAAATGGTGTTTTCTTGGAGTGTTTCTGCGTATTGTAAATGAGTTTTCCTACGTATAACACATATCTGCTTAGGATGGTTCAGGAGCGATAGCTTTCGAGAGCCCCTACTCTTGTGAACGAATGCCGAACGTAAAATCTCTCCCTCACGCGTGACCCCAGAACCGTCAAAGGCCTGCACATCAACTTTGCCCCGCCACCCAAGTTTGGCGTTGGCATGGCGATGTCCATACTGTTGGGCCGACGCTTCCCCAAGCTGTTCGGGTTCACGGAGCACGACCTGAGCCGCCTCTTCCCCGTCAAGCAGAAGTTGATAGTGGAGTCGCTGATGGAGACGGGCTACATGCACATCCAGGCCACCAAACCAGACACCATAGGTAAGAGGAAGAGGAGGAGGAGGAGGAGTCGTCGATCCTAACAAAGGCCACTTCAGTCTTCACGACTGTCATGAGGCTGCCCGTATGTCTGCCCCCTGTAGGTCGTGGGCTGAATGACAGCCCTGTTGGCCTTGCTGCGTACATCCTGGAGAAGTTCTCCACCTGGACCAATCCAGAGTTCCGGAACCTTGAAGACGGAGGACTGGAAAGGTATTGAGTCAATAGAGAAGCTCTGCATTGCAGCATATTGCAGAATATTTAATGTAAATTTCATGCAAAAAAAACCTTGGATCTCCAGAAAAAGCCAGGGACGGCAAAAAACAGTTTTTACCCCCAAATATATTATACTTATGTAAACCACACATTTTACCATCTGTCATTCATTTTAAAATCAATCAAGTATTGTTTGCAAGAACACCCAAAGTTAGACATGCCAGCACAATGGATTGTAATCCTTTGAGGAAATGCTGAAAAGTCAGTCTCACAAATAAATTGTGTGGCAGCAGAGTCAGGAGTGTGCAATTTTCACTTTTCACTTAAGTCAATCACATAATCAGATCCTTTTTTGGACTGGATTTTTCACAATGGAAGTCATCAAAGACCGGATACAAAGCACAACAAATGTAATTTTGCTAAATAACGTGCAATTAGAATTGTTGGGCAGTGGACAAATAAAATTACTCTCAATGAAAATATAAAGTACTAGTAGTATCTTGCATGGCCTTTGTATCCAGTTACTTGATCGATTAATTTATTAATTTCTAAATTGCTTTGGCAGGAATTTTTCCCTTGACGACCTTTTGACCAACGTGATGATTTACTGGACAACGGGGTCCATCATTTCATCCATGCGTTTCTACAAGGAGAACTTCGGCGAGGGCTTGAACCAAAAACACTCAAAGTGAGTGTCTGAATAATGGCGATAAACACGTGAAACAGTTCATAATGCCTTATGTAAAGAGTACAAGGCTCAGGGTTTCCAGTAAAAGAAAGGAAAATAGTTACAGATATGTATCACACACACAGACCCATAAATACAAACATGACTACACAAATTGTATAATAAATATGTATGGTACACGTGCACTTGATAACAACCAACCCGATAGGATATTTGCAGTAGTTCATGTCCTGATAGAGAAATTTTAGGACACCAGTTGAAAACCTGTAGGATAGCGAAACATACAGAAATGCACTATACAGCTTTTCTTTATTGGGAGCCCCAGAAATAATGATCTCACCCCCCCCGAACCCCCCACCCCCACCCCCACCCTGTCAGGATCCCAGTTTACGTCCCGACGGGCTACGCCGCCTTCCCCAACGAGCTGATGCATACCCCGAAGCCGTGGGTGAAGCAGATGTACCGCAAGCTCAAGTCCTACACCCCCATGGCCCGAGGAGGCCACTTCGCCGCCATGGAGGAGCCCCAGCTGATGGCCGAGGACATCCAGAACTTCATCAGGAAGCTGGAGAAGAGGAAAAGGAAGTGATTCTTCCCCAGCGTGGCGTCTGCGCGCGGCGTCTGCGCAGCTCGTTTTGCGCGCGCGCGCGTACGCACGCCCTGCGCAACGGCAGGGTTTTCGAATGATCGTTAAACCTTTGAAGAGTATGTTTTTTGGAATGTTTTTTTTTTTTTCAAAATTAAAAGTCAGTGTTCTGGACTTTCAACTACCAGTAGTGATTGTGACATCAGCATCAGAACGTTCGGTTATGAACATTATTATCACGTATTTTATGATCTCACACCTCAAAGGGTTAAAGAGCTTAGAATTGTAGGATGGTATACATTTTCAGATATTGAGCCTTACAGCTGTAAAAGTCCTGTAACATGGTTTTATGTTACTTCTATCTACCATTTAGGTGTTAAACCCGAAGCAAAACAAATAAAAAACACGATATTAGAAAATAGTGAATTTTCACTAAAATGTCAGGGGGATCCCAGTAATTCCAAGTTCTTGCAGCCTCTCTTGTTTCCTTGTGCTGTGCAGTGAGCAAGTAACAAATGGACCAATCGAAAACTGTGAGACAGTGAAGAGATTTAGCTGCCAGTTTTTAATCCATTAGAGAATTTAAATGGAGCGAAGGATATTTTTTTTCCATTTATGGTAGTTTTATGAAATAGATTTGAACACTGCTTTCAATGATGTGTGATTCCATTTAACATTTTAATTCTTGAGTAATTTCACAGGATTGGAGGGTGAATAAATCATTTTAGTTTATATGCTGGGTTCCCTGGAAATTTGCTCCAACCGGGGACCTTGCATGTCTCTGCATTGCAGTGCCTATTAATATCTTATCTGTCTTATTAATGTGTTATCTATCTTCTACATACATACGTACATACACACATTATGTGCCTTATAATAGTTTCCATCAGAAATCTACAAAAGTGTTCAAGAACAAAAAAATAGATGAATAAATATTTTAGTTACTTTCCTGATGCACTTGTCATGTTTTTCTTATACATTTTTATTTTACGGTACTACACCTATTGTGACAGGAGAAAGGTTTTGAGAAAGCCAGTCTGTTATTGGCGTGTTACCAACCCTAACCCTAACCCGCGCGCATCGTCGCCGGGGGAAACGGCGCATCCAGCCGCGCGGGCGGCTCCAGGTTCCGGCCCCCAGCCGAGGAGGGCGCTAGGCTGTTCCCAAGCCCCGCGTCCTGCCCCGGGACGGTCAGCTGCTCCCCCGAGGCTGCTCCCTTGGCAGGGCTCGGGCCGGGGGAGTGGGGGCGGGGGGGGGGGGGGGTGTCGGGAGGGGGGGGCGGCAGCGGGAGATAAGCGCCGCTTGAAGATCCACTCATTACCTCACCAGATAAGGCGAGGGAGGGAGCGCCACGGCTGCATCGCGGGCCAGGGGGAAGAGGCTCACGTCTCCCTCTCGCCGTCGGGGGCGGGGCGGGGCGGCACGCTCGCCTCGCACGCCGCTCGAGAGCCAGCCGCCCCGACATCGCGCCGGTTCCCTTTCCTGCTGGGCTCGGCTGCGGGGGTCCCCTGGAGCCTCATGGCGGAGAGTCGGCTGGGCGACGGCCCCTCGGCGGGCCAGAGCGGCGCGGAGGGGGAGAGCCGGTTCGGCGCGAGGGGCCCGCAACTCGGTGGCGGGCCGTCGGCGTGCCGCGATTCCAGGAAGGGGGTGAGTTCGCGGCCGAAACTCGCGCCACCAGTGGCACAGAAAGGCGAGAGAAGGAAGGGAATGAGCAGGGGCTTTACACCTGTGAGGATGAGGAACTTCACAAAGCTTCACATAAGTGACATACATCGACATACACATTATATAATGGTTAGGGAACAGGCTTATAGTGCAGACATTGCAGGTTTTGTTAGGAGGGGGAGTTGGACTTTTCAGCAAATTAATCTGCTTTGCGCTGATAAATATCCAGCTCTCTAAACGGGACCGTAAATTGCGGGGATGATCATGACATAGATACTTAAATGTAAATATAAATACATTTATAAATGTAAATATATTATTTTCCTTAGCTTGAATATTTCTTATCGTTTTAATGGCGAGAAAATTGACGATTCCTTTTTCAATATTATACCATTCAGTTCAACTTCGACTTCCACCCTCTTAACACAGACAGGGGAGATTAAACTCAGCTTGTATTTTTGGCAGTACCGAATGGAGATTTAAAAAATTCTTCTTATTTTAGTTTCCCTAGCTTATCTAACTCAGTCTTTGACCTTAAATTTTTAAAATGGCACGGTCTTCATTTATGAATCACAAATGTCCCGGACAGTTTCCACACCTCCCTAAAGTATTCCATGTTCTTAATTTATTCCTTCCCCACTGTAATTTCACTGATAATAAATACATTACTCGCTGGTTATGCATGTGACCTAACTCTATAGTAAAAGGGGTGTCAAATGTTATCCGAAAATGGAATGGGTGTAAGTTTTTGTTTTAGCACAGCACTAAGACACCTGATTCTACTTATCAAGCACTGGGTTGAAGACCATGATTAGTTAACTAGATGAATAGGGTGTCACAGTGTTGGGCTAAAACAAAAACCTGCACCCATACCGACCCTTTTTCAGATAACACTGGACACTCCTGCTCTAGAGATACAGGCTGTAGTGACTCTGACTCACAGGGGAGTATCAGTAAGCAACCGTCCCCGGTCCTCACCCATACCCCACAGGTGCGGTCCGGCCCGGGGGGCCTGAAGCCGCAGGTGTACCCCGCCAACGCGGCGCGGGAGAGGAGCAGGGTCCGAAACCTTCGGCAGGCCTTCCACAGCCTGCAGGCCGCCCTCCCCTCGGTGCCCCCCAACACAAAGCTCTCCAAGCTGGACGTCCTGGTCCTGGCCACCAACTACATCGCCCACCTCACCCAGACCCTGGACCAGGGGGAGACCCCCACCGAGCGACCCCCTCTCTGCAGGGCAGGGGGCTACTTGCACCCAGTCAAGGTCAGTCAGGTCACCGTCCCATTCTGTTCCGTCTCATAGCAATGATGTAATGCCCCGTCACTCAAATCACGGCCCTCGAGGTCCTAGAACTGCTGGTTTTCCACTCTCCCTTTACCTGAGAGTCAGGTGTGAAGACAGTCTGGCCAATCAGCAGCACTAATTGTTCAGTTAACTACTTGGGGGAGAGAAAATCAGGGCCAAATTTAGATTTGAGGTCCAGATTTGAGTATCCACGATGTAATGGGGAGACACATTAAGGTACGTGATCTTACAAGATCTGCTGGTTTTTTTTGTTTTATCTTAAAATCAGCAATCAATTCCAACCCAAGCAACCAGGTAAAACAAGTTTACTTTAGTGTTCCCTGTCATTGGGCCAGGGTTAATTAAATAAGCACACTCGTGAGCACATCTCGCTATTGTGCCTCTATCTCTGTCTCTGTTTTTCTCCAGTTATCAGACAGCTAAAATGTTCCGCCTAATAAATATTATAACCGTAGTTTTCTTTGTTTTCCCTTTTTTCCACTTCAAGGCTTGCATATTTTTAGTGCACACCAAAGATTTCTCTGTGTAGAAAAAAACCCCCAAAATTGCTTATTGATTGCATATACACTGTGCAGACTGTGTATGTACGAGGGAAGCAGAGATAACTGAACTCCGCGCTGTCCCGTAGAAATGGCCGATGCGGTCCTTGCTGTACTGCGGAAGCGTGGGAGAGCTGCTGTCAGGAGCGCCGGCCAATCAGAACGCACCCGCTGGAGAGGACGATGCCAACCCACCGGCCCCTGACGGTGAGGGCCACACGGACTGGAGCGGCCAAAAATGAATGATGAGAAAATAAGAGCGCCCTCCGCTAATGAGACTTGGCACAATGTAATATACGGTACTGCCTTTCAGAAATATCAAAGGAATAAGATCATAACGAATACATTGAACTACTGAAATTAAAAGCATTTTTGCAGCTTTGAATAATAGTAAATATTGTATTAAGAGTTCCGCTATTTGTTCAACCCTTTTCCGGCAGCAATAAAATGTTGATTAAAGCACAAGAGAACACAAATCAAACTTTAGTATTTAGATCCCACATGAATATATTTTCTTTGCCTTAATTCTGTGATCCACTCACCATAACAATGTTCATTTCTTGGATCAAGTGACAGATGAAATAGAAAAGAAACACCATTATAAACATTTTTATTTTCTTCCATGTCTCTTATTTTTTGTTTTGAGGTTGTGCCGTTGTGTAGTTGAGTGGGTGTGGGTGGATGTGCAGATTAACTGACTAAGGAGGACTTGTTTTGAGAACTCTTAGCAATCCTGAATGCAGCCAAGCCTTCATATCACTTCAGTAACAGTTTTGAGCAAACATACGCTCTTTTTTAAAGTACGGGCATGCAGTGCTGAGCTATCTAAATAGCGCTTCTTCGATGTTTAAAGATACGAGGACTTTGTATTCAGGCAGTTTTTTTCAGCTGTTTAAAAAGATGTTCAAAGGGCCATTTGGTTTTTTTTTTTTTAATAAATGCATTTTTATGTATAACCTTTGGAATTTGATGTTTAATTTGTGACGGAGAAAATGTGTGTGTAAAGGGTTGCATGCAGGTAAGTGATGACCGCAATCAACTTTATTTTATGGTCTCATACACCGCCAAAAAATGTTCTATATGACTCTCCACATTTCCAAACAACTATACAACCCCCAGCAAATGCTGTTCCAGCTGGAGTTCACTCAGAAAGTAAGCTTGTTTCTATAGCCTACATCTGAATATTTGGTGGAGGCATCGTCAGTCAACAAATTAAAACACATATAAGGTCCAGCAGGCTACAGCAGGTCGACTGTGTTTCCTGAAAAACGACATCACGGCTTCAGGTTAGCCACTGTATTGATGAGACGTGCACTAATGAACAGGCAGTGTGAGAGACAGCCCGGCTGGCTGCACTGGGCAAAGCCGAAGGACCCCACGGCTGCTATTTGTCTCCAGCTTGTGCAACATGGGCTCCGGTCCACGGGTTACAGAGCAGCGTTCAAGGCTAACTCTATAAATCTGTCCGGCTGCCTGATAACCCCCTTTTCTCTGGTTTTTAATGACTAAGATGGGCCTGAGAGAGAGCATTGCTACTAAGGCAAGGGTTACACAGTGAAAGGCCGAGCTAAAAATGACTTAATTCACAACGAATTTCATGGTTAGCAGAAACTGCATCCAGCCAACAGAGGATGTATTCATCCGGAGGGATTTTAGTAGTCACAAACACAGCTGAAACGGGCTTTTAAAATAAAAAAAAGATAATCAGTGAGACTAGCACTCAGGATTTCACATGGCTTCTGGAAACACACTAGTATTATTCCAAGCCTCTAAAATGGCCATTGGAAAACCAGAGGCATCTGTGTGTTTAAATTAGAGCTATTACCAATTTACGTAATTATATTTACACTCTATGTATGTGGACACTCCTTGGTCTGGGGCAATTTTTCATGGTTTGGGCTAGGCCCCTTAGTTTCAGTGAAGGCAAATCTTAATGGAATGACATTATGGATGATTCTGTGCTTCCAACTTTGTGGCAATAGTTTGGGGAAGGCCCTTTCCTGTTTCAGCATGACAATGCCCCCAGGCACACAGCAAGGTCCATATAGAAATGGTTTTCTCGAGATCAGTGTGGAAGAACTTGACTGGCCTGCATAGAGCCCTGACCTCAACCCCATCAAACACCATTGGGATCAACTGGAAAGCCAACTGAGAGCCAGGCCTAATCGCCTAATCAGTGTATAAAGCCTTCCCAGAAGAGTGGAGGCTGTTATAGCAGCAAAGGGTGGACCAACTCCATATTAATGCCCATTTTGGATGAGATGCTGGACTTCAGGTGTCCACATACTGTTGGCCACGTAGTGTACCTCTGGCCCACCTCTCCTCCACAAAAGACACGGACACCAGCATCAGGTCCTGCTCTTGGGCACCAATTCATTAATTCAACTGACCTCTTCCCAATACCCACAATTCCTCCAAGAGAAGGCCATTTGGCTAAGCCGTAGATTTATACACATGTAGGAACTAACTGGGCTTGTACAGTCCAGTACATCCGCATGGTTTTTGTTTTTTTTCCATCTGCTGTTAATCTACAAAGGCTGACCTCCCAGGTACACGTTCTGCTGAACATTTAAGGAGAGAGAAACAGCAGCATTAATTCAGAGACTCTCTGGAACTCCAAAATGGGCTTTTATGGGCGATTGTGCCAGAAACTGCCTCTCTCCTCCATTTTTTTTTAAAGATAATTAAAATAGTTTCAGTATCGAGGCTCATTATATCCGCAGCTCGCCGATCGCCTGGTGGATTTATGTGCAGTTCTGGCTGTGCTCCTCACCAGAAAGACTGGGACAGTGTGGAGGAGAGGGTTCGGATAGCTGAGGAGGGGGGGGGGGGGAGAGAGAGGGAGGCAGAAAAAAAGTAGATGGAAAGAGTATAGTTTTGGGAGGATAGTTTGAGATGTTTGTGAAACGGGGAGTCCTTACCAAGCCGCTCCCTCAGACTTTCGCATTGAAGACGTTAAGATAATTCGGTTACCGTTGCACACGAAGCTTGCGATTGGCTTTGGCTTTCTAAACGGTGGATCTGATAACCCAATCACACACTGGCACGGGAGGGGAGGCAGAGAGCAGCATCCACAGGAGACATACGATTGGACGTACATTTGAGACGGACGTGCTTGGCAGTGGGCAGAGAGTACAAAGTCAACGTGGCCAGCTGTACCCTCATAGGCCCCTAACACAGACAGAGAAACGCTCGGCGATGGCAGGAAAGCCGGGCTGGAGCAGGCAGAAGAGCCACCCCCTCAGATCCCTGCAATCAGTGGGCTGTGGCAGACTTTCACCTTGAAGACATCGAGAATTCGGTTAGCATTGCTCGCGAAGTTTGCGATTGGCTTCGGCTTTCTAAACGGGGGGGGTTTGCCGCCAAGGCGGACGACCCCGGCGGCGTGGAGTCGGCGTGACCTTCCAGATGGAAGCTTCCGGAACACGACGATAACACCCTTCCACCGGGAGGAGATGGACAGCAGCAGCAGCACACAGGAGGCAGGGATGGAACAACGGACCAGAATGAGGGGGAGATGACCGTCATCCTCTCCCAAGACTGAAGCCAATAGCACGAAGGCATTACTATACATGGTCTTCACTGTTTATCAGAAATACTACATTCGAAGCCCCCCAACCCCCCAGCCTGCACACCCCCCACACAAAATTTGAGTGGATGTTCCAAACTGGGACAAAAGTAGGTAGTTAGTAATGCATGTGGTTCAGAAACAAGGAAGTGTCGAGGTTGAATCCGGGAGACAGGAATGCATCCTGCTTATGTATGGTGGCCCTCTGCAGGCCAGAGGGAAAATCACACCCTGGGATAGCAGCTCACAGCAAGGTGAGATGGGGCTTCCTCTGCAAACACCTCCTTCCTTTACATGACACAGGTGACTTAAAACTACCCAGAAAATCTGGACAACAGGACATCAGAGACAATCAAACATCTTTATTGTTCAGAACCTAGTACTGTATTAATTGACATTTCAGCAACGGTTTCAATCTACAATTTATTTTCAAAGGTTGAATGAATGTCATTGTTTTTTTTTTTTTTTTTTTTTTCTCAATGGAAACAAAAATTTAAAAAATACAAAATAAAAAACTCACACTCACACACAAAGCAGGGCAAAAAATGTGCCCCTTCCACCGGATTTGTTTGTGTTCACAAACTCACATAGCATTCAGGTTTCCGTGAATGAATGCAGTTTTTTTTGTGCAAGACCTTTGAGGGATGTCAATGGGCAGCAATACACGGCGATGTGCTGCACAGGTGAGAGCAGCACATCCGGGGTCACACCGGCTGAGAAACGTCCATGCGAACATACCAAACAGAAGGGATGACACCAAGGCACGGCTTAAGGGGCTTCTCCGGGCGAGAGCCCTCAAACCAACATGGATTTTGGAATGCATACAAGGAGATGGTCAGGCAATTAATACAACCCAATCGTGTGCTTGATCAGTATACACGCAAGTCTCTCTCTCCTTTTCATTCTTAATCTCTGTCTCACAGTAGACCAAATTGTCTCTTAGTTTAAAATCCCATTGTTATTTATACCAACACATATTTCTACCCCTTCTCTTGAAAACCTTACATAGAACCATCTAGCCAAAGTTATAGCATTTTCAAATCTAACATTCAGACGCGTTCGTCTCGCCTTAAATTTGAATATCGAAAAAATGCCCATGTAGAATATTTAACTTGTGCTTCCGTTTCACACGCAGGAATATGCAGTGTGTCGCAGGGCTGCCATGCTCAGTTCCAGAGATCTACTGCCGCCGCTGGTTTTCTTCCAGCCCTTTTCCCCAATCAAATCAAGGTGATGGGAACAAACACGTTTAAAAAAATCTGCCCTCTGTGATTTTCCCCTTCGCTCATTTTCGCGACTCTGCACAATTGGGCTCACTGCCTTCCCTCGAACAGACGGCGGTTTCAGAATCCAGTGGTCCGCGGCTTTCACCATTCAGGACTCCAGTGCGATAGTCGTCTCTGTCTGTCAATCGGTCAATAAGTCAAATCGAAACAGAGCGAATGCGGCGGCCTCTTTCTGAACAACAACCGCAGGCCACATCAAATTAGTTCCCTGAGAACCGACCTGACAGATTTGCGAGTGTCTGAATTAACATGCTACAGGCATACACGTAACATGTGCTTACGGGGCAGTTTGCCATAAAAAGGCCAATTCCTGCTTGGAGGTCAATTGACAGGTCCTTAACTCTTTTTGTGGTTTTGAATGGAAACCAGCTAAGCACTGTAAATCTCCAGGGTCGAGTTCTGGCAGCCCTGTCATCTTAGAGTATTACACGGACGTCGTCTCATCGGAAAAGAACGACGTCATGGCCAAAGGGACTGAACTCATTTTAAAATGGCAGTATTACACTTACACACTTCAAGTAATTTCAGGCTGGAGAAGAAAAAATAAGAAGCGGTGCGATCTTCCAGCATTAAATACTTCTCTTTCTTTAAGAAAATATAAAGTTTATATATGACTCTGTCACAAGATAATAAAAAAGGCTAACCAGCGCTAGTCCATATAAATGTTATTTTTCAGTTGTTGTTTCTTTTTTAAAGAAGAAAATGAGATGATGGAAAAATGTTCTTTGGGGATGAGAATAAAGACCATTCAGTGTATATTCCCTGGTCTTCAACAAGACACAAAATAAAGCCAGAAGCACTGACGTTGAGACTTCAAGAACAAACCCATTTAAAAAGCACTGCAAGACACGAAGAGCAAAGGGCACAGAAACTCAAATACCCAGACTGCACCACAGATACACCCACAATTCCCCTGGCAAGGACTCAGCAACAGCACAACAGACATAACACAACAGCAGGCTGACCCAGGAAATGTCCACAGTGATCCAAAATGAACATGACATATGGTTTGAACTGAGGTTTGCACATGAGGAACACAAACCTTTACCTGGACTCTGTTGGACACAAAATAATCTGTGTCCCACAACATAGCCTCTACACTCAAAGACAAGTCTTCATATTTCAGAAAATAATAATCGCTTAAAAAAAGAAAAAAGTAC
This sequence comes from Anguilla anguilla, assembly GCF_013347855.1. Lineage (NCBI taxonomy): Eukaryota > Metazoa > Chordata > Actinopteri > Anguilliformes > Anguillidae > Anguilla > Anguilla anguilla. Next base: position 54,551,473 of record NC_049206.1, on the reverse strand, counting down.
AGTCATTTTCAATACAACAAAAACATAAAACACATGGCAATAACACAGTATTTCCATCGTTGATTTTGAGTCCTTTTCATCCATGGTCTAACTAACAACATGTACCAATATATTTAACGACGGTTCTCCATCATGTTTAAAAATCACCAATAAGGCAATACTTTGTATTACACAGCTAATAAAAACAATCACTTACATGAGACTAAACACAATTACTGTCCTGTCCTTTTCTTTTATTATACAGTGCTTCAATTTCACAAACTAAATAAAATGCTTTTCATAGATCTGGTCTAATTTTCGAACTCTTGATCAGATCAGAGGAAATGCACTGTAGCACTTAAGGGGACGGTCATCACCAGCTTGTTGGTTCCTGTTAATCTACGGTGGGTTGTCTCTCACTGTCTGTAATAAGCTGTCCAGCCAAAATTCACAAGGAATATGGTCAAACTAACATGAATATTATTAATAGTTCATCGTCTATTTATTTTACAAATGAGCAAGAATTAAAACTATCAGATTAAGATTATCGTTTAAAAAAAATAATCTTACAAGGCATCATCTCTAGAGGCCATTCTACACTAAAATACTTTCAAATAAAGAGGAGAACAAAAACAGGGCCCTCAATCCACACAAGACATAAATCTTTGCCACATACAGAAGAATCTTCTATGTCCCTCCATTGCTAAAAAGCAGACAAGCACTGAACATAAAAACGGAGATTCTGGAAATTCTGAAACGCCTTCTTGCCAGAACAGAAACCAGAGGCTCGAGAGAAAATAAACACATTCAGGATTATGAAGAGGAGGCACTTTCTGACACGATGGGGTGAGATGCATCGCAGAGGGTCCTTAACAAAGCTCATCCACAAACTCACGAACAACCGTTAAAACTCACCCACAATCCCACGGGGGACATTTAGTGGCATTCCCTCATTATAACGGAAAAATAATACCCCTGACTGACCGTACGGGGTAACTACAGAAATCACAAGTATGTCACATCACTAGAACACTAGACTGAAATGTCAATCATTATCAGTGTTCTGTGGCAGACAGGCAGAAAAGTGTTGTTTTTTTTGTTTTTTTCTTGTACATCATGGCACAGCGTATGACACATCATCGGGGTGACTCATAGCAGCTTGGAACAGAATGACATCACAGTCTAAAGTAAAGCAAATGAATACGAACATTCTTTGGAATCAAAACACCAACCGTACCATTGTTAACTGAACTGACGCTCAGTGCATTCAACCACGTTTCCTAGAGAACACACAGAACCTCAGTCTTCAGATTATCATTTTGCTACAACTGTGTACCGCATTTCACTTTCTTCTCTACAAAGAAAAAAAAAAAAGAATACAAAGACACAATTACATCGAAGGTCCGAATCGCCCCTTGGCTGCAACATATAAAAACGGAACTTGTGAACTCGATCACAGTGGAGATCCAACACTGAGTTGTGCGTCTAACAAATCAAAATGGCCGCCATTGTCAGAGTGACAGATGAAAGTTCAAAGACACCGAGCAACAAACAAAAGGACTACAAGCGCTCAGTTAATTAAGTCCAGGGTCCTAAATCTGTCCGGCGGCAGGCCCTTGGCTCTAAACATGATGGCTTCTTCTACAGTAAAGTTTATCGTACCAAAGTTCCACCTCTACTGCTAGAGTTTTTATTTTTTTGGCAGCTCACACCTCCTTCACCACACACCGGATGAACTGCGAGATTTTGTGCGACTTCTTTCAGTGCAAACGGCCACAAAACCGCAGACCAGTGCTGTGAGTGGGTTTGAGGGGAAACGGGGAGGGGGGGGGGGGGGGGTCACATATGACCCCCACTCGTCATGCACGAGCACACCGTGCACAGGCAGCGCACATGCACACAGACTCTGGACGAAGTGGTCAGAGCAAAAGGCCTCAGGCTTTTTTGCTGTGAGGGAAACGTGTCCGTCTGTGGTTTAGTACCACCTGGAGGGGAACGGACGGGTTCAGTCCGAGAATATGCGTGTGTGTATGATGTGTGTGTGTGTGTTCATGTGTGTGTGTGTGTGTGTGTGGCGATATCACAACGCCGTCTCCTGAAGCATGTGGGATAAGCGACAGGGCGGCGGCTGGGTCACCTCCCCTTCCTCCTCCAGCTCCTGCTCATCCTCAGTCTTGTCCTCTCTGGGGAGGGCCAAGCCGTTGCTCTCCTTCTGCGCCATCTTATACGGCTGCGTGTCCAGCGTCTTGACCTGCGCGGATATACGCACGTGCGAGCACACACACACACACGCACACACACATACACACACACACACACGCACACACACACACACCCATTATCACACCACTGGCCTCCTCACATACAATCCTGACCATACACAAATCAATATCCACCCTCAACCTCCTTGTGTGGCTGAGGGCTCGAATCTTCACACCGACCGCAAAGCCAGAGGGATCAACAAAAATGCACAAGTGACCAAATTACCGATCGTCATGAATCAGGCAACCTGCAATAAGGCCTGGAATTAAACACAAAGAGCTGAGAATGTAGAAAAATCAAACTTCAAAAAATCAAACGCTGCTTTAAGGCATTAGAAATGTTTCCCTCAGTGTGGTTAGATTGTACAGACCTCTTCCCCTCACCCCCCCCCCGCCCCCGGCGCAGTGAGACTGCGCTACTTGCCTTCTGCCCCAGAGGGGTGACGCAGCACAGCTTCTCCCTGTAGCGCTCGGGCAGGAAGAACAGCAGCTTCCCCAGCACAGGGTACACGGTGCCCGGAGTCACATCCTTCTCCTTCATTGGACCTGGGCAAGCCACCAGACCACCAATCAGAACGCAGCTTTTCAGCACTCCTTGCCTGGTAACCGTTACCGGAGCCGAGGTCAAATGAAATGACAGGCGGCAGAGAGATCCACGGAGACAGGGCGTCTTTGCCCGTGTCAGAGGTCCCTGTTCCGGCACAGGCCAGCAGGCCCTGTTTTTACACACTAACAGGACAACCACTGGGGGCACTAGAGAGTAAGTCAACCCAGCTGTAATGTGGCTTAGCCTCACAGTTCAAAGAGAGAGAATGGTTCGTTCGCCAATGTCAATGACAAATTAAAGGCAACTAGACCACAGAATATACCCAACATAATTATTATTCACTTATTTGTAAAACTCATGACTGAAACTAAGAGCCGACCCACTCTGAGGTTGAGCAGAAGCACACCCAGTGTCCACTGTGTATGAATGTGCTGAAGGTGTTGAGCGTGGAGTGTAGCAGGTCGGCTCCAGTTGTATTTCTGAATGAGGGTGTGCAGGTTTTCGGTGTTGTGGCGCCCCCTACCTGTCAGGAAGCTTACGATCAGTCCCACCACCACCACGGTGGTGGAGTTGTGAGCGCTGTACCACATGTAGGACAGCGAGTAGAGAGCCTGCAGCCCCGTAGGCCTGCAGAGGGGAGAGAGACCGCTTAGAGACTGCACTGCCTCTAGAGACACTGCTTAGAGACTGCACTGCGTCTAGAGACACCGCTTAGAGACTGCACTGCCTCTAGAGAGACTGCTTAGAGACTGCACTGCCTCTAGAGAGACTGCTTAGAGACTGCACTGCCTCTAGAGAGACTGCTTAGAGACTGCACTGCCTCTAGAGACACTGCTTAGAGACTGCACTGCCTCTAGAGAGACTGCTTAGAGACTGCACTGCCTCTAGAGACACTGCTTAGAGACTGCACTGCCTCTAGAGAGACTGCTTAGAGACTGCACTGCCTCTAGAGAGACTGCTTAGAGACTGCACTGCCTCTAGAGAGACTGCTTAGAGGCTCCATCTCGCTTAGAGAGACTGCTTAGAGACAGGGCCTTGTCTCGACTGCAGACACCACTTAGAGCAAAGGCCAGATATCAACTGGAAAGCCAATACTCAAGACCAACAGCAACACCACGTAGGAGACGAATTTGAGTGTTTTTTTGTTTTTGTTTTTTTTATAAAGATGCTTGGATGAAATCCTAATATCTCACTCAGCGATGTGTAACCCTGGTCCCGGAGAGCCTCACAGTCTCTGGGTATTCATTCTCTCAGCACCTGATGGATCCTCATTGAGTGATAATAGTTAACTGCTTGTTTTAATTTGCATAGACTGCTTTGTTGCTGTTTTTGTTGTGTTAATCAGATTTACCTACAGGGTCCAAGTTCAACTACACAGTCGTTCCCTGCACTTGGAACTGTACTTCCCTCTGGGGTTTTCAACACACTTGTTCCTGGTTATGGGTATACACTTTGTTGTATGTCACACTGGATAAGAGCGTCTGCCAAATGCCTGTAATGTAATGTAATGTAATGTAACTCATCTCACTTGTTTTTGTGGGTCTGAAATGCCTGCTGACTTTTAAGGCGAAAACAAAACCCCGCGGCACTCCAGGAACAGACTTGCAGACCCCCTAATCTGACAAACTCACAATAATTTGGTGGCTTTAATTATGCCTTCGTCTGCTACAAGGGCAAAAACGTTTCCCCTAAAAAAAAAAAAAGGACAAACTCCCCGCTTGCCTGGGCCTGCCGGTGGTGACGGCACTGACGAGAGTCGTCATGACCTCGGTGGTCATGTTGCCCGTGGTTACGTTGAACGAGGGGGGCCGCGGGGCGGGGGGGCCGACGCGCGTGAGGAAGCTCCCGATGCCGATCCAGAAGGCCATGACCAGACCGGCAGCCAATCCCACCAGAGCACCCTGGGGGAACAGAGTGACAGAACCTTGACTGACAGCCTCTAGCCCTGCCCCCCCCCCCCCCCCCATCTGCTGTCTCTATTACCCAGCCTTGTGGGAGGAGCAGAACTTCCATGCCTGCAGACATACGCACAGGTGCAGGGTAATGACACGTCAATCAAGCTGCGGGGCTAAAAATAACGTACCTGCACAGTTTCACCGCTCGGAGCTGTTTTGTTTTTACAGACAAACGTGCATTTAAACCACCTACACTGTCTGTTCCTCAGTTTCCTTCAAATTAAATTTTCTCCCCCCCCCCCAAAGAAATTTCCCTAAATAAATTACTGTCTGGGAGCATTAAAATTATGCTGCACTACACACATTTGATGTCATTCAGATTGTTAGGTGGAAGACTGACTGACCCCTGACCGTTGCACAGACAGACAGACAGACGGACGGATGGTCAGACACTTACGATGGAGTTGGCCCACGGAAAGAACATTCCGAGACAGAACAGGCCGAGAAGCGGACCGCCCACCATCCCGAAAATGCTGAGTGCCGCCTGGGAGTGGGGGGATTAGGACAGAGAGAGGGGGTAAAAGTGTTAATGCTCCGTCCGGCTTTATCACTGCTATAAAACACACTGCAGTGCACACCAACAAGAGCTCTCGCTACACAAGCTGGACATTTCCAGTAGTCTTCACATATATCTTGACCATGGAAAACTGAAGAGAACTGCATGTTTGAATATGATAAACGGTGAAGGACTGAATTGCGAAAATCATGGGCTAAGGAGAGTGAGAATTGTCAAGAGCCCAAAAGGGTAATGAGAGGCAAATTCCTCCACTGAAGCACTCCAGGAGGAGGCAAGGGACAAAGCTGCCAACCGTGTCCTTACCTGCAGCACTGACCCCATCAGAGACGCAAGGTACGCCATAGCCAGACACACAAGGCCATAGGCCAACGCTGAGAGAGAGGGAGAGAGAGAGAGAGGGAGGGAGGGAGAGAGAGTGAGAGAGGAGGGAGTGAGAACGAGAGGGAGATAGAGAAGGTGGGAGAACACCAGTGAGAGAGCGAGAGTAAGAGAGCAAGAGAGGGAGAGAGAGAGTGAAAGTGAGAGAATGCAAGACAGCAAGTGAGAGAGAGGGAGAGAGTGTAAGAGAGTGTGAGAAAGCGAGGGGGAAGGAGGGATGGGAGACAGAGAGATTTTGTATTATTAATAATGTCGTTTCTGTCTGTTTGCAATTTTCACCATTTTCTTTTCGCTGTTCAAATGCTATATAATCAATGCTTTTAATTTGATAATACAGAAATAGGTCTTAGGAATAAAATACATTTTAAAGTGAGAGAGTAAACTGACAGAGAGAGAGAATGAACCTGTGACTATTGAGCTGAAGCCTGCAGCCCTATGTGACCCTGTGGGGCCCCTGGATGCCCCGCTACTCACCGAGGCCCTTAGACAGGAGCGTGGCCCTGGCCTCCGTCATCGCAGGAAAGTAGGGCTTAATCAGGTCCTCCATGGTTACCGTCGCCAGGGAGTTGAAGGCCGAGGAGATGGTGCTGCGGGGCGAGACGGACATCGCGTTCGACAGAGGAACACGGCGCGGCTCCGTCACCTACAGCTGCCCCAAGTCTCTCCGCCTGGGCGGGCACGTTCTAAACCAGGCAGGCCAATCACGTGACTGCTTCACTTTCATTCGCTGATGGGCTAAACAGGCCACACACACACACACACACACACACACACACACACACAGTTTCTGAGGCCTAAATTGGCTGCAGACTGCGAGGAAACCACAAAAAACCCACAGGAATTGTGGGCCTCCAGCACTTGAGTTCGACACCCCAGTACTACGCATTCATCACTGTTAAGACAGCTGTGGTGCATCTGGTTTTGTGACAGTAGCATTGTTGCTTTGTTCCCTCTTGTACTGAACCAGACCGGACCTCACACATGCAATAAGCGAAATGGATTTTCATCTTCTTTAGAGTGACTGAGGGGAGGGGGGAGCGAATAGGCGGGGGCGGGGGGTGGGGGTGATCACCGTACCTGAGAGCGCCGCTGAACAGGCACGCCACGAACAGCCCCGGCAGACCGGGAAGGTCCCGCAGGACGTCCATCACGAAATACAGCACCATCTGCGGAGACAGGCACCGGCTTAGCCACCACCCGAGCGCAAGGACCCCCCCCTGTCGCACTGCGTCGCGGGAGGGAACGCGCACTCGCCTGGTCGTTGGCCGTCACGTAGCCCTTGTCCAGCGGACTGTCCTCGCCGTAGCGCGCGTACATCACCAGCCCCATCAGGCACCCCAGGGTGAGGACGATCTGCTGGCAGGGGAACACCACGTAGCAGGACCTGCACCGCCAGAGGGGGGGGGGGCAGGGGGGTGAGGGGGGGGGAAACAAGGCCGTAAACATGCAGAAGGCTGCTCTCAGGAGAAGGCCGCTCTCAGGAGAAGGCCCCTCTCAGGAGAAGGCCACTCTCGCACAAACGGACAGAGAATTCATGGGCTCAGCGATTCCTCGAGCAGGACACCGTCCCGTCGACTACGACAACGGAAACTGAAAAAGCTAAACGCACACGTGCGCACACCCTGCAAGTTCAAATGCATTCCTAGAGCGGGGAGGTGGGAGTGGCTGCAAAACCTGATTTACTGGTAACCATGACAACACAACACAATGGCCACTTCTGGTGAAGCTCATTTCTAAACTCTTGTACCCAATTTGAAGTTCAGGCCTGTGTGGGGGGGGGGGGGGGGGGGGGGGATGTTGACACCTGTCCCTTTTACACCAAGTGCCCAATCCGCCTGTTCGATTTGATTAAGTATATTTGTATTATTATTTCTGCTGTCATTCATTTGTATTCATTTTGGTAAAGTATATTCTTTCTGTGTAATGACTGGGTGCAGTGAAACAGTTCTTCTAGGCTTTTCTCACTTTGAGCACCTGCTCCTCTCAACGTGGCCCGATTAAAATTTGAGCGCAGGCTGTGTGAATGGGACAGGCCCGGGGGGGCGAGGGGGGCGGGGCTTACGCACATGACGGCCTCCCTCTCCGTTCGGGAGCTCAGGTATCTCTGCACCTGCGCCTGGTTGACCCCGTACAGGGCCAGCATCAGGAACACCCCCCCAACGCCCAGCGTCCAGAAGGTGTGCCTCTCCAGCGGGTCAGGGTTCAGGCTGCAGTAGAGGGGGGGCGGGGGGACGGGGGGGGGAGAACAGAACGATCACACCAGTCTCCTCCCTAAACCTGACATACATCCAGAAACCCTACTGTAAAATAACAGAGCAGGAGCATTATCCTGCCCAGACCGGTCTCAAACCACCTTTATCAGCCTTCGCACTTTCCTCCTCTGGCTTATCTTGTCTTTATATCTTATCTTTATTTCCAGGCAAGCTGGCATGACAGTTTGTTATATCAACACTTTTAAGTTCTACTGTTCATCCTGTTGCACAGTCACTGGCTACAACTCACGGGGTGCTGTCAAGAATCCAGGCCTGGAGGTTGGTGTGCCTGTTGGTTTCTGGAACACTTCAGCACTTAAGTGCTTCATTTAAGTCACTGATTGGCTAAACGGTCCACAGACCTTGTTTCCACGGCCTACATTGGCTGCTGATTGATAGGAAAGCACAAGAACCAGCAGACACTGGTTCAGGACTGGAGTTTTACACCCTTGCTCTAACTGTTAAATATCCTTCTCAACAGTTCCTGTTGCTCTACTGAGAACACTTAATTTTGTGCTTGTACTTCCTGCAGCTCAGGATAAGAGAGCCTCTCAGATGTGATGTGATTTAATGTAACGTAATGAGGTTCCATGGCCCGAGAGAGCAGTCGAGCACTCACTCCAAGCCCGCGATTCGGCTCCCGTTCTGGGCCTTCCTCCACACCTCGCTGATGCCCCCCGCCTGGTGCGTCCCCACCACGATGACAGCCAGCTGTCCCGCGAACATCACTATCGTCTGGAAGACGTCCGTCCAGATCACGGCCTTCAGCCCCCCCTGTCGGCAGGGCACATTTCCTCATCAGCCGCACGGCATGCTGGGAGACAGAGTTTCCTCCTGTCCCCGCATCACTCCGGCATCAATGCAGTCGGCAGCGGAGAACACAAAATGTTCCGCTGTTGCGCTTCCTAACTCACAAGGCAAAGGCAGTACACACCGACAGTAACAGCTTACCAGTGTTGTATAGAGGGTACACACAAGTCCCATGGCCAGCACGGCCCCCCAGAGGTCAAATCCTGTAACTACAAGAAAACCAAAAAAAAAAACTCTATTATAGCGGTTCCCAAACCTCTCCTTCATTCATGTACAGGACTGCCTGCCTTCATTTTGACTGGACTCCATTAGAATGCGTGTGACGTGTCGGTTCGGGGGCCCACAGCACTCCCGGGTTCGGCGGGGGGGGGGCTTCCCTTACCTGCATTGAGGGCCAGGGCGGGAGCGTACAGGACCACGCCCATGTAGATCACCTGTGGGGGGGGGGGGGGAGGGGGCGGGGTCACAGAGGGGGTCACGCTCACAGGTTAGACAGCGGGCCGTCCCAGCAGCGAAGACCACGCCCAACACACCCGCACAGATTCATCGCCTCCCAAAACCCAGCACCGCCCTCTACCCTCCGCAGTGTGTATTTAAGGGACATACTATGTTTCCCTTGTTCAGCTAATCGCTGGTTTGTGCGGATAGCTTCACGCTCACTGCTAATAAACGGGCCTGCTGTGCCTTCTCGCCCGGCGATATCGTACTCCCGTGTTCCCGGGAGTGGCGCTGACGTCCAGCAGTTAAGAGCACCCCGCTAAACGACGGGGACGTAACGAGCTCACGTCAACGATTCCTCGGGCACCGAGAGCGCAGATTTAATTACCGCCGGGCCAAGTAATAATACAAAAAATAAATATATCGCGTGTGCCGCTTTCTTCCCCGCTCGCAAAGAGACCCCTTCTCGCCGACCGTCGCGCAAACAGACGGAACGACGGTTACGCGAAGAGCGCTCACCATCTGAAAGATGAAGGTCACGGTCCCGCAGACGCGGACGGTCTTGTTGAAGCGCAGCTCCAGATACTGCAGAGAGACAGAGAGAGAGAGAGAGAGAGAGGGAACAAAAAGAACATGAGAAAGGAGGGAACGTGGGAATGGAATAGAATAGAAAACTTTATTGTCCTTTAAATATAAAATAAAATGGAAATTTTCCTCCAGCTCAATGCTCATTGCAAGTGACACAGACAAAGGTATACACGGATTAAAAAAAAAAAATTAAATTAAATAAAAAAAGCATAACAGCAAACATTGGACAACCATAAGGTCACTATAAATAACGTGGGAACGAGGGAAGGGAAGAGGTGGGGAGAGAATGTTGCCAGCTCTTATTATGAAAATTTGCTGAACTTTTTCCAAGAGGGCTGCACATCAACAAGCAGGGAAATCTTTGTGAACATATTTAAAAATGAAAATGTAGTGGAACTGGTCTTAAACTGTGATACACAGCAATGTGTGAAGTAGGCCAATCATTTTGCATTAGATGAAAAACAAGATATGTTATTTATCATAAAAATCTTAAGCGGACAGGTTTTATGAGATTTTTTTAAACAAAAAAATGTGTTCACCAAGAAACAGAAAAAAAAAAAAAAAAAACACATCCCCTTCTCTCTCCAAAAATCTATATGACTTCATTTGCTGCCCACTTCCATGGCAACAGAACAGGGCAGGGGACATATCTGGCTGGTAATAGTGATCTGTAACGGTTTCCCACGGTAACATAATGGGGCAGGGGCATACCTGGTAGGCACTAGACAGCCGTAATCAGTTCCCATGGCAACAGAATGGCAGTGGGGCTTACCTGGTAGGCGCTGGAGCTGTAACAGTTTCCCACGGTAACAGAACGGGGGTGGGGCCTATCGGGTAAGAAGTAGAAAGCTGTACCCAGTTTTCTAGGGTAACAGAACAGGGTGGGGCTTACCTGGTAGGCACTGGAGCTGTAACCAGTTCCCACGGTAACTTAACAGGGGTGGGGCTTACCCGGTAGGCGCTGGACAGCTGTAACCAGTTTCTATGGTGACAGATCGGGGGCGGGACTTACCTGGTAGGCGCTGGACAGCTGTAGCCGGTAGAAAACAGGAATGAAGATGTGCGCGGGGATGAGCAGCCCCAGGAAGTAGGAGCAGCCCAGGAACCAGTACTGCGTCCCGTGGGCGTAGATCTCCGAGGGCGCCCCCAGGATGGCCACGGCCGACTGGAAGGTGGCGAGCAGCGAGAGGGAGACGGGCAGGCAGCTCATGCTCCGGTCGGCCAGCAGGAACTCGCGCGTGGTGCGCTGGCGCCCGCCGGAGAAGGCGTAGAACAGCCCGATGCCCGTCGAGGCCACCAGCAGGATGACGAAGATCACGTAGTCCACCGTGGTGAAGTGCATCTGCACCACGTCCGCCATGGCGGCGCTGCTGCCGCTGCCGCTGCCGCCGCGGCGAGGGGGCGACCGCTACGATCGGGGCAACGCTCCGCCAGTGCTCGCCCGCCAAAAACCCGCCGCGCCTCCACGCTCTGGGCAGGTGCGGCTCGCTCTGCGAGGAAGAGGAGGAGAGACGACCTGCTCACGCTGTCCCCCCTGCAGTGCGTCTCAGGCTACATAGTGCTACAGCTCAGTGTTTATGTTCCCACCACCGCATGAGAACAGGACTCCTCAACTCCCATCCCAGAGGGCCACGGGGCCACAGGGCCTGCTGGGTTTAGTTATTAAATCAGCACAAAGTCATACAAAGAACAATTATTATTATATTTTCTCTTTCTCCTCTAATTTCTTATTTTCGTATTCGTTTTTGGTTCTATTACACCTTGACACCATAGCAAATGAGGGCCCTACCCTCATTTTGTGTCACAGAGAACATTAAATAAATAAATAAAGAAGAAACAGAAGAAGAACAACAACAAGGGTAAAACTGAGCAAATAAAACCAAAAACCAAAAACCAGCACACCCTGCTGGGTCCTGGGGGTCTTCAGGGGCAGGACTGAGGACCCCTGCGTCCCGCCCGCCTCTGCTCATGAAACCTCTCCTCCTGGCACTCGCTGGCTTGCCATTACCGTGGTTACTCCGGCGATATCCCATTACCCTGCTCATACGCCCCGATAAATCACCAGGGGGGTTCCCGAAACCCCTCGAGCGTCTAGGTTACACCCCGCGCCGGAGAGAGCCGTCCTCAGGCTCTTTTAACAGGACCGAGAGAGACCGAGCTTAATCAAACGAGTATTATATCTTCAGACGCTGCCTGTAGTGAAGAAGTCATTTTCCAAATGCCACGGAGGGACTTGCCAACATATTACTGCAGTATGCGGCAGGACCAAGTAACCCCCTTCACCCCCCCCCCCCCCCCCCCCCCCCCCGTCAACTCCTAAATTACACAATAAATAGCCAGTCAGTGAGAAATCTGATACACAAATTCCTCATAGGGTATTCAATGAAAAAAAACAAAAACCAGACCCCACCCCAAAATAAAACAAGCCAAGACAAAGTGTCTCTTTCAAATGCATGGTGAATGTCTGTCTTTCAGCTAAATAAAAACTACCATTCATTCAGTTCAGTTCAGCCAGGTTGAATTAGAAGCACTTTATAACATTCAGTTTTGAACTATGCTAATGTAACACAACTTTGCCTAACTTTGCAGGCATTTTTTTATTTAAAAATTTTTAAAAGGCTACTGTGACATCAGACAGAAGGAAAGAGAAATCCCCTTCCAAAGAGAAGTACTTACATTCTCAAGTCTTGATCTGACAGACTGGGCAGGCTGTCTCCCAGACGACCGGAGATATCTTATAATCCCCGTGGGAGTGGCTTCCTTTCAAAGACCAATCATCGGTGCCATGTGGAGGGAGGGGAACCAGCCAGGAACCAATGAGAAGGTTATTTCTCCAATGGCACTGCAGAAGCTGTAAAAAGAATAAGTTTCTCATAAAAGTTATTTTCAAGCACATCTTTTAAAAATTACTTAAAATGACTTGTTCACTTCAATGAGCTTAAAATTTTAATTACCATTGGGCGAAAAAAAAAAATCAATCACCAGCTTGAGCAAAGATGAGTGGATAAATTATATCAAATGCACATTGAGTTTTTAATGCAGTTTTTCACTGCATGACTGATATTACTTAATATTATTCTCGCCACTTGTCACTAGGAGTTACAATCGTAAAGTAGTCGTAAAATAGTATCTCGGTCATTAAAATAAGCTCTTTTTTAAATCAGGTCCTCGTCAACTTCGTGAACTACAAAGTTAAAGCTTAACAACTCTTTACTCCTCTGTACTTAAGATCTCCACAATGCCTTATTCAGCAGAAAATCACCGACTCTCCAAAAATGAGCCAATCAACTTGATTTTCACTGGATCTCCTGGCTCCTCATTGGCCACCGAGGGCCCATAAGGTTACAGAGGGACAGCCTTGTGAGAAATGTGCAGACACTTATTCAATTACCCCTCCAGCAGCCAGCGGTCACAGGACTCTGTGAGCGCGTGAGGGAGGCAATGACTGAGAGGGAGAGGAGGCGTTGTTCTTTGTGCTTTATTTTAGACCTCCCGTTTAGTCCAGACTTTAAAATAAGTAGATTTTAAAAATTCTCTGCTTTCCACACTCAAGCCCACTGAAGTCAACTGGCTTCAACCGGAATAAACCAGCTATTTCTACTCAATCATATCAAACAAAAGTGCAGGGAGAAGGGAATAAGACAGTTCCTCTCACATTGTGAACCAAAGTATCAAACGGTAGAGGGACTACAAGGGATCATACTGTCTCTCTCTTTTTCTCAAACACACACACACGTGCGCGCACACACACCCCTACCAATCACTGCTCTGCATGCCCTGCCTGGCGTCACATTTATGTTTTGTCTGACATAATGCCTGTACACAGTAAAACAAAAACACACCTTGACACACGAAGTAAGACAAACAAATGCAATTCCGTGAGACCACCTCATCTGTCTCACCAAGCACCACTGCCTTAAATTTCCATTTACTGCAAATCGTCATCTTTACCTGTTGAGACATGCAAAATTAAACAGAATACGCGCCTGCTTTTAGCACGTACAATAAGAAGCAAGACTGCCCCCGCTGCACTCAGATAACCGAAATGTGATGAAACGCTCCTGTTAACAACCGCGAGAAGACCTGACACAGGCCTTCCCAAACCGCTGCAAGCCGCACGTGTCGAACGCGTTAGCGGCCTATCAGAGCGGCCGGCCGCTATCAGTTAAAAACAGGGGAAAGTTCAAGGAGCGCCATGCTAATTCGTTTCATGCGGAAGAAAAGCGTGACCTTGTGGACACACCTCATTTACACAGGTAAATTTACTGGGAGAGACAATCATTCAGGAGGCACGACACATTTCTGTTATCAGAGAAAGTGGCCGGAGGACCCATCCCTCAGGCCATGACCACCACGGTGGGGGGGGGGGGGGGGGGGGGGGTGGGGGGGGTGCAGGAGTGAGGGGGGACTTTATCTACAACCTGTCGCATGTCTTTCAGCGCCCCCAGAAGAAAGACAAAAAAGTTGGATGCTCTACACTACGAAATGATCTTAAAAATAAAAAACCTTTTATTTGACAATTTTTCCCCTGCATTTTAAAATCACTGAACCTAACACTGCAAATACCCAGACATTAGGGGCTATGCCTTTTTAAAGACAGCTTGGTTCACATCAAAAGCTGTGGGAATGTGCATTTGACTATAGCATTACACCCACTTTGGAAGCATCATCCTTAGTCACCAAGTATAAGTTTCATAAATGTTACATAACTTACACAATATATCAACTAAGGTAGGGCTGCCCAACCCTGTACCTGAAGATCTAGAGTCCTGCTGTTTTTCACTGCAACCCTAACAAAGCACACCTCATTCAACAGCTAGAGGTCTTGTTGAGCTGCTAATTAGTTAAATTCAGTCTGTCCAATAAGAATTGAAATGAAAACCTACAGAAGGGTGAATCACTAGGAACAGGGTAAGGCAGCCCAGAACTAAGGTTCATGTTGGCCAGGCTTCTTGTTGTTGTTGGAAAAACACCCCCTGTCTACTCACTAGGTTCCTACAGGTTACGAGTTGCACTTACTGAGATGCGCATCTCCGCCAAAGGGTGCTAGCTCTCCTGTAGTATGCTGCGTGACCCGCACCGCGGTCACTGTTTCATTGACAAATCCATCAGGGGACTTCAAATGCTCAACTGTAGCGTGGATGACTATGATTAGGCTAATTTTGTCACTTAATTAACAGCATCAGTAGTGCATGAAATGTGTCGCCCCTCTAGAGCATGCATGTTGCGTCACAGTATTGGCCCATTAAATCGGCTGTTATCCTAGCGCCGCGGCATCCTGCAGACCAATCCAATAACAGCCCATCACTCTCAGAAGCAGGGATTTAGCCAGCAGGTTATTTAGCAACTCACAGTTCAAAAGCGCCTCCAAATTCACCAAATTAAATCGATCAGATGCCCTTTTTGACTCATTTATTTATTTTTTGTTCGGCCTCATCTAATTTTAGAAATTATAGAACTGTCCGCATCTGATATTCAAGCAATGACGCGGTCACATTAAAACATTCTCTGTGGAATTCTTCATGTCAGACTTAATCAGAGCTGACCTTGGGAGAGACCATTTTCTCTCCATTGTCATTGGCACAGAGGGTTGCATATTTGAGGAGGGATTGTAAAAAAAAAGCTATTAATAACTCCTGAAACAACTTGAGTGGGTTTTTGGTGCAGATGAGCCGTTCCACAGTTAATACTCTTATCTGTAGAAGAATGTAGGAGTAGCACAAGGTCACCAGTGTGTTGTCTGATTGCTTAGGAGCTGTGTCTAGGCCTCTAACCTACTGTACACAGAGATGGAACACTTCACGGTCACACACGGCTCTACATGAACTTTATCCCAAAGGGGCACATGCACTTACAAACTGAAAAAGTTACAGGCACCTTAAAGCATCCCAGTTTGCAGATGTGCTTATAAATTATTTATCCAGTTAGCACACGTCACTACTGAGGAGCAAGGCCTGTCACCTGTCACCTAACCCTAACCCTGTCACCTGTCACAGGAAGAGGAAAGGCTGTTTCCAAGGTTTGGCTGATTTTCTGTGGTTCACCTCTGTTTGTGTTCAGTGTGCTGCCAATTACCCAGCAATTGGTCTAGTGCACAGGTGTACCAAGTATTATGTACATTGGAAGAGCAATCCTCTAAAGGAACTAGATATATTTCTTAAGGACACTGGGACATACCATTTTCAAAAACAAATTAATGGAAGTATTACATTTACATGGAATAATTTGATGCAGGGATCAAATCACTCTTGGATAAATTTCAACTGGCCCCAGGTGTGAGGGTGAAAATACAACAGTACTTCTCCATAACTGTCCATTTTTTTTCTCACGATGAGAAAACGGCATGGACACAAACGTTCTAATTCGGAGACGTCGAATTTGTCTGCGATCACAAGTTTCCTGGTGATCAAGCGCTGGAAGCACGCCCTGACAGCAAGTCGCTTTAATTTTCATAAGCCTTTCTGATGGAGCTGAGAACAGGCTCAGATGCAGCCCATTAAACCATACTTATTATGAGTCACGCCAGCTGAAGCACCAGCCAGCCCACGGTCCACAAAATTCAATAAGCGCTTGGACTTGAAAGCCGGCAGCGATGTGCTACAGTACACAGTCTCTCTCTATGCACACGAATCAGAACGGAAAGGGAGGGACGCCGATCATCTGCTCAGTGAAAAAAGCTAATGCGTACGAACGAGCAATCTGTTAGCTTACGCTAAAATGTAAACACTGACTAAGCTCCCCCTGCTAATCAGACGTGGGCCATCTCCGCAAGCACGTTATGAATGAGAAACCCTGCGTAGCACAGAGAGCATCTCGTGTTAGCCAGAGGATGACAGGTTAGCTAGCTAGACCCAATTTAACGGAAGTTAAGGAATGTTTCGTGAACCTTCCACAAACACTTGCTTCATCAGCGACCGTGTCTACATAGGTCCTTCGAGTCCTGTGCCAACTGGCGCAAAAGGTTGTAAACACACAGTGCTCCCCGTCGCTGCAGATTAATTTGGAAAGGATTTCTTGTGTCTCGCCCTTTTATAAATCCTACCGCGACAGTGCCATAGCACAAGGCAAGCCATCGCAGCGTGCGTCCGCGCCGATCATACCAGCCGGCGTGTCTGAACAAACTGCGCGGCGACAGGAGGCCAACAACGCTACGTCTGCTGATAATCCCTACCTACACACAACAAAGCCTCGAAATGTACTGTCAGAGGAGAACAATCCGTGGAACGTGATGTACAAACTCATCCCAACAAAATTACCTCAGATTGTATTACGAAATATTCAATAGTTTTAATACACGGGTAAAATTTACACAGGTTCAGAGGTCTATAGTAAAGTAAAAAATAAATAAATAAATAAATAACGTTTTTAATGCTGCCCTCCCACTGAGCGTTGCTGCTCACAACCAGCTAATGACACAGCCCTCACCCAAAGTAGTTATTTCTAGGCTAGATGGTGCAGTTTCTGCATTAACAGTGCATTAACAATCAAATGTAGCCTACGTCGTATTATTATAGGCTATCATAATCAAATCCCTTTCCACACACAAGCGGATCACACTACGGATCTCTGAACACACAGCTTAAGGTTTACACAGTAAAAGAGGAAAGGTCGCTTTGGCATTCATTCGAAATGCGAGAGTCAACACCTCTGTACAGTGCGTGGTTCCAGTGACCATAATGTGACGCTGTCTACAGTCACCGACTTCTTTACACTGTAAAACAAAATTCCCTTAATATTCTGCGGTATAAAAACGCCATTCATACTCAAATGAATTTTCCGTATAGGCTGGACCTGCTGTATACTCCTACTTAGTCATTAAGTGCATTTTCGTATTACTTAAGGGTAAATGATTCTATGCAAAAAATATGAAAGAAAGAATGTGGCCCTTACTGGGTAATGTCAGGCTTTGCGGCATCTAAAATATATGGAGACCTCTTAAATAACATTACCATTTATGTTCAGCTTCATATTACTTTATATCTCTTTAAACAGATAACGCCTTACATTGAATGTCCTTCCTTAATTTCTAACAAGCGCCGCCCACCCCCCAAGGCAAGGTAAAACCTTGCATTTCATTTGTCAAAAAAAAAGTGGGTACACAAACCCATTTCCTGGATCAATCCTACATTCACATGTAAATGTGAAAATGGTGGAAGGGCTGTGGTTGCCTAGCAACTGAGAAAATTGTATGTTATCAGGAAAAAAAAGCAGGGGGTGCTGACAAATTTGTGACCTTCTAATGCCAGCCTTACCTTAACCATCTGGTAGAGATAGCAAAGAAATAAGTATCTATAAAAAGCAAACTAATTCCACAATGTAAAGCATTAAGCCAAACCTGTGCCCTGCTGAACAGGACCAAATCTATAATTTGATCCTTCAGTCAAGTCTTTACATTACAGGCATCTAGCAGACGCTCTTATCTAGAGCAACTTACATTGTATTCAAATATACAGCTGGATATATACTGGAGCAATGCAGGTTAAGTACCTTGCTCAAGTGTACAATGGCAGTGTCCTACCCGGGAATCGAACCTGCAACCTTTAGGTTACAAGACCAGATCCTTAGCCATTATGACTTACTCCGCTCTTTATTTTCACATATGAATTGGTGTTGTTGGGTGTTAAAACATTTTCCTTCTAAATATTACATTTGGATTCCAGACTCTTAGAACTGAACATACAATTATAAATGTATACTACCGTACTTACTTTGCATAAAGTCACACTTACTTGGATGATGGTGTTAAATAGTTACATACTCTTTTTTTTTTTTTAATCTCCAGACTTGAATAGTCTAGTGGACTGAGACACACTGTGTGTGTGTTTGTGTGTGTGTGGGGTGGGGGGTGGGGGGGGTGACCCCAAGGAAAGCATCGACCCACACTTTCGAAGGTCAATGATTGTTAAAAATACTTCAACCCTCTTTAAAATGTGTTGTTTGGTAGGTTTTGGTATTTTGTCATCCACAATACAAAATACAAGTAGCTATACGCTACAAATTCAATCTGAACAGTCTTATAAACTTGCAGCCACAATTTTATATTATTGCTGACTGTGACATTTTATTAACAAACTTGCAACATGTTCTTCAGCCAATAAAACAGCACATTGACAGAGAGTTTTGACGGTTTAATGTTTAACATTTGATTAGAACTTTAGTAACCATGCCAGTACTAAACAGTCAATGAGTTATTTTCATTACTGTTTTCAGATAAGTGTAGTCCTGCAATGTTTTGCCACTCCACAGTAAATGTTTTTCACTCAGGCCGAAATTTGATTAAAAACACTGACCAGATTTACTCCTTTAAATATATTAAAAGCATTTATGCATTCTGACTTACCTGTAATAAATTAGCGAAAGACTTCAGTCCTAACTGAACTGGCTGGCTCATTTGAGAGCATGTCTAGAATCTATGTAAATGATGAAGTAGTATCTAAATTGCATGCTAGCTCAGGTAGATTTGTATTATTAAGTAACTGTCGATGATTTCATTCGCCAAAATGTCAATCAGGCAGTGTTGGGCAAAAAGGCATGGTAAACTGCCAATGTCGGGGAAAAAAGCACAGATGCAAAGCAAGTAGGCTAAACCATATCACTTGTCCTTATTTGCCTTCAAACATTTAAATATTTATAAAAGCTACTGTGCCTCTCCAGTAAGCAAACTTTAATAGTACAAAAAATAAATCATGCACTAATGTTAGATTTCAGCACGTGCTAGCAGTCATAATTGCCTGTAGCCGGTAGCAACAGCAACCAAGGTCGGAAATATATGACAACACAAAGATTTCCAGTACCGGTCTAGATCGTGAGATTACAGAACGGGTCTAGCTCCCGTCAATGTCGCTTTATGGCAAACAGCCTAAATCCCAGAACACACATCACCACGACACGGATTTATGGTTAAGGCATACCGCGTGACGATTATGGGCTACCTTGCTACGGTAGTGGTGCTGCCTAACGTTACCAAGCACGCTAGCGCAAGCTAATGCCTTCAAAATCAGTTAGCTAGCTAGCAAACCACAAGTCTACTCTACATTGCTCGATGTGCTGTTAATATTTATTACAACTACACTAGCTGTATTTTAACCGTATCTGGCGACCAGCCGAATTAATAACCTTACCTCCTACTGTGCAGTTCATGTTGCGTCTATCTGGGATACGGGAAAGACAGAGAGAAAAGCTACTGTAGCCTGGAAAGACCGCCCCTTCTCCTTGACAGCGCGCCTGCTTGGCTAGAAACATGTGCTGAATCTGTTCCGTCGCAGTGGATTTACATCATCTTCTAGCTATGATCAGGTTCAGTGCTAATGATGTTAATGATGCTCCTAAAGTTAACGGACTCCAAGATTTGAGCACGGGCAAGTATAATGTGCCTTCCGTCGTCTGATTGACAGTCGAAGTGGTCTTTGAATTATTCGGCATACAGACGCCAGGTATCTGACCTGATCATAGGTGAATACAAAAGCTGTCACATGCCATGTTCATTTTGGCCTACAAATACAAAAAATGGCAGCTATTTCTAAGATTTAAGAATATGAGCAATGTCAATATCATCGTGTTGCACTATACTGAGTGATACTGTCAGTGTTTCCTCCAAAAAACCAACAAGAAATGGTCCTGTTCGTGCCCACTCCTCCAGAGTTGAAGAGAGAGCCATTGGATAAGACCGTCTACTAAGTGTCATGTTCTCTATATCTACTGGACAAAGAGTAATTGTGTGCACTGTGTAGAAGTGTGTACTAAGGGGGGTGGGGGGTGGGGGGGGGGGGGCTATCTTTTGAAATAACTGACAGGTCTTGCACCACAAAAGTTGCAGCGAGTCCAAACAGACACCACTGTTTGACCAGAAAAACAGGCTTCCATAATTCACTTCCAGTAGCCTTACAGATAATTATCGTGTTCACAAATGTTACGGAAGCTGCTCATCAACCCTGTAGAGCACATTTGGCCTTCTAGACGTCCAATTCAAGAAAGGCTGTCCTGCCTTGTTGTCATCCTTATTTTCTCAAGAGTAGACATCCATGTCTATAATGACATTTGTTGAAATAGGGTATAATTTTATGTCCAAAATTAGTGTTTACGCAGCCAGGGGCAACATATTTTGCTGGCCAAGTTCCCTGCGAGGGCTAAACTTGTGTTTCCCCTTCTGAATTAATTTGTATAAGAGCTGGTTCCATAACAAAACTGGTAGAGGAAGGTTGTGCTCTACCAATAGAACTTCATTCTGTAAACACTAATCAACGATAGAACTTCTTATTTAGTATACACTATAAATAAGCTGTGAGCTTAAGCACTGAAGTGCCACATACTCCTGTTAATTAAATGCCCAGCCATTTTGGAAGAACAACTGAGTTGTGGTGGCTGACCATCCTTAAGGTCACAATCCTTTGCAGTGTTTGAAAACAGAAAACGGGAATTAGTATTTTCCATTCCGATACAATTAGCAGTCATTTGAAGTGAACACTATCTGTGCCACAGACCTGGCCGTAGGCATAAACGCTCTATGCAGTCAATCAGGGCCATATGATGCTGGGTGCATCCTAGGTACTTTTGCTAAAAAATGCTGAAATAGTTCAAAGATAACAAGATGCTCCACACAATCCCAATGCTAGCTAACTCAGAAACTATTGATATTACAACTTTTCCCACCACGTATTAACCACTTTCCTGCAAGATAAAGCAAATTCTGGTAAACATTTCCAGTGAAGACAAATTCTGCAGTGGTGCTGCGGAAACCGCATTACGAAATTGCTCAAGGCTGAGGAAACCTTCAGGACGGTTTCATCATTTTGCTTCTTCCACTCAAAGCAGCAGTTGTGGTTGCTTCTAGCTGCATCATACCTCTCTGAAAAAGCTTCAGTTAGGCAGTATGACTCATCTCCTCACTAAAATGAATGTGACACATAAAGCAGCCACTGGCATACCATGCGGAAAAGAATTATAGCTAACATGTTACATAAATAGAAAGCTCCCCCCGCCCCCTTTAAGAGTCTCACACAGAAGAGCCTGATTGGACAGGGTATTGACCAATCACAAATTACCTCAAGTCCTCTGCACACTGCATAATGGGATTTCCTACTAATCTTACAGGAATCTTGATTAAATGTGTGATTTTTATTTTGTCACACATCTGAAAAATGTGCTGCGGACAAAAGTCAAGAGCATCTTAATGAAAAAATTACAAGAAGGCTTAAACAGGAGGAGGTGAATTTAAACCTACGGTTACTATGGCAAATCCACAATTTCTCTGTACGTACAGGACCTACTTGTTCAGCGAGGCTGTTTATGAAACCAGTGGTTGCTTCTTAAAGCAACATTGTGCTGAAAGATTAAAGATTAAATGAACAATTAACAAAGACCCCAAAAAACAGGAAGACGTATACCGGTCAAAGTTGACTGGTACTAGACATACAATCATAAATATATAACCACAAAGGTAACAAAATAAACAAGAAGGCAAGTTTATTGAATATCCAAATAGACAGGGCAGTGTAGGTGTCAAAAATGTTTCCATAGTCTTTCTGAAAAAGATAGTGCTGGATATGCACTTATTGAAAAGCACATACACATACACTGGTCACTGAGAAGGCAACACAAATCAGCACAAGAATGAAGACACATTTACCATCATCTGACAGGGTAAAGCACACGCTAATTTGATGCATTCGTTTTCAAGCTTTACATGCTGTGGTGCAACATCTCAATTAGCTCAGTTGCCATTGGGATAGGGTGCAATCCTTTACAGCAAGCCCAGCTCCAATATTGTTCCACTCTTCAAGTTTTCTCTTTCATGGGGGAATTTTGGATGCACTGCTTTCAAACATTGGTGAGGAAAATCAGCCTTTGTCCATGTGGAATTTTTTTCCTTTGTGGATTTGACGGCTATACAAATTATGTCCTTTCCTTCCAACAAAGCAAGACTGTGCCCTGGTGAAATCTGAAGTAAATTCTGCTCAGCTGGTCACAGCATAAATCGGTGGCTAAATATTGTCTGTACATCAGGTGGACAGGAACCTGTGATGCTCTTGAATGACAAAAAACCTGTTTCCGTTCCACAAGGCAAGACAGGGTCCCGTTGAAATCTGAGGATTCTTCTCCTCAGTCATGGAATATGTCTGTGGGTGAGTGTGGCTGTACATCAGGTGGAGACAAGTCTTTGCAATGCTCTAGAATGACGAGAAAAAAAATATTTCACCATCTGATCACAACACATTTCCATCACCAGTTAACCCTTTGAGGTTTACCAATATGTGATTAGAAGGCTCCCAACTGAACATTCTAATGCTGACATAAAAATTCGCTTCTGGTAAGTTAAAGCAATGGAGTTCTAGAATTTTTCTAGACTTAGAATTTTGAAAATAAAAAATACATTCCAAAAAACCTACTGGATTCAAAGGATTAAAGATCTCAAAGTACCCTCTCTCCTTATTGGCTAAAGAACGTCCACACTCACCAATCAGTTGAGCTGCCTGACGACTCTGTTGATGTCTGCACCTCTGGCGCCAGGCTCGCCGATCTCCCGTAGCAACCCGGCCTTGTCCCTCGACGCGTGTCGGGCCACCGACAGCGGGAACGGCCACAGGAAGTTGTTGGCCACGCGGAAGTTCTTCCCGACGGAGTAGATTTCATGGATCAAGTCTTCCAGGCAGATAATCCCGTGCTTACCTAGGAGGGCAGATTAAGTCACGACTCAACCCAACACTTTCTAGCCGTCACCTTCCACTAATCCGGCCTTCCTTCCTCACACCCGTCCGTATGTTGTACAAGACGGCGTTCAGTGTTTAAACCGTCTCAACTGCTACTGTTGTTAAATATTCAACGCGATGAGACGGAGATGAGCTCTTCAGAAAACCGTTCCACTGAGGAACGTGTTGCCATAATAGTAATGAGTAACTAAATATTCAGCAGCACACCCCACCAAATGTCACCACTGCATGTTCACCACCTGTTTTTTCCTTCAGTCTTGCAGCTGAAAGTGATAATTGCCCTTTACCAACCAGAGCAGAGAACATGCACATTTTTAAAAACTAGAGCCATTAACCTCTTCCTAAAACACAATGAAAGGTATAACAATTTTTTTTGACAAAACTGCCTCCAGAATTATATATAAATTTGTCTGTTGCAATACCTAAATGTTTCCATTAACTGCACACTCAACAGGTTGGCTACGTCCTCCACCGAACCGAAGTACAAGTTGTATGATTGACAGTTGTGTTGCAGTTCACATTAAACATTTATATATTGCGATTTGCTGTCATCAACTTCGCTAGGATATGAGCCCGCACCCACTCTTTTAGTATCTCAAATCCTATGTCATGTTACCATAAAAACCCTTAACTATCACGGGTGTCCGAAAATAAATCAAGAATGAATTCCAAGAATAACAGTTGACATTATGACAATAGCACCCTGGCAGTCAGAACAACAACACGTGCTTTAAATTACAAATGGTCGACTGGCTGGCAAGACTGAGCGGTCTGCATGGACTGCTGTCTTCTGCCTTTTATAATCTGTCTGAAATACAGCCAGTTTGCACTCTGTTGTGACAATCTGCAGGACAATTAAAAGGGAAAGTAATTATATCCCAAGCCTGGCTTCGCATCTCATCATCAAAAGACACAAAACTTCTCACCACATAAGACTGGCATACATTTTTCCTTTGAGGACAGTAGTTCTATGTGTACATGCCAAAAAATTTTATGGTGTCACTGTTACATCACAGATGTCAATATGCAAGACTGTGTTATACGCAAGTGAATGTGTTCTTACCCAAGTGCTGTTCAATGACAGCGTTGTCAGTTAGAGGAACCTTCCGCTTGTTAATCTTAGCCTGTCCTCTCTTGAGGATCAGCTCACGCACTGACTTTAGATTTGGGAACCTGTTGAGGACAGAAAAACAATGTCAAACATCAGAAGAGACAGCACATTAATACCGTGCAAACTGAACTTCTCATCTTTGGGAGAATGATTTTCATCGAACATCATGGACGCACTGTTCTGCTCCCTCCACAGCAAAAAGTCACGTGGGTATGTATGCAGGAAACAGACAGGAACCCACCATTAGACTACCTACTAGGACAGTACCACAAGCGTAGAAAAGCAGGAACATCCAGGGACAAGCAGGAAGAGCTTCTCATGCGAGCGGTGATGTTGAAAATACGCCCAGTTTTACAATAAAATTAATTCCGCTAGGCGAGGACTGCTGTCCGCTCAGTTTCCCACTGCATCTACACGAAAACGGTGTGCCTGACCATGAACGACACTGTAGAAGCTTCTTAACGGGACGAGCCTCCCAGCAGCCCAGAGTCAAACGCTCCTTACGGAAAGAAGAGGCCCACCTGTCGCAGAAAAGGAGCAGGTCCACTTACCCCCAGGCCACGTACGGCTCCACAGTCCTCAGCATTTCCATGGAGCACTTGTTGATCCTGACGAAGGATCCGCTGAAGATCTTCCGCAGTCGCAGCATCTGAATGACCTTCATGACCTTGAGGCTGACGCCTTTGATCCTGCGCAAAAGGAACGACAACATAAGCACTTTAAAACAGGCGCACACGCGACGGACACCAGTCAACTCGTCCCAAGCGAGACTAGGCCCGAGCACCCCAAGAGGGCGCCGCGAGGCCCGGGACCCGGATTCTTACTCCCGGATTCGGACGGCGAAGGCCAGGCGGTTCTTGGCGGGCGGCAGTGCCGGCGGTGGCCTGTGGGCATTTCTCCTCAAGCGCGTCTCATCGCGGTGTTTCCGCTTGCTGTTTCTCAGGAACTCTTCCAAACGCTTGAACTTCAAAGGTCGGCCTTTCTGTACCTGTAAAACACACACACACACACACACACACACACACAGTGTTCAGGGTAGCTGCATTTGCCATGGTCAGACAGACCCACTTAATTCAGGCCGATTTATTGCTAGGGGTTTCAGTGAGCAGAAATGCCATTTTCTAAGTTACAGGTTAATTTATAAACAGGGAAAATTTGATACTGTAGCATGATGTTGTTTCAGACTGACTTACTTTTCTTTTTTCAAGTAAAGCTAGCTTGGCCTGTGTGGCTTTGATAGCTTGATACGCCTTCCTCTTCTTCAAGAGATTTTCTGGAACCAGCTTGATCACCTTCTTCGCCCTAAATGTACAAAACAACTTCAAGTGAAAACTGTAGGATGTGCAATACAACCCATTCCAACTACATGCCAATGATGGGTGTCAGGGTTCCATGTCTCTTGACATTCGACATGGGTGTGTACTTGTTTGTTCCGACAAGGAGTTTAAAGAGTTTGACATCTAACGTTAACTTGCATACATCAATTTATTGGCATGAAGTTAACACTTACGTGGTTGGCTAGCTAGCTCGCTAAATAAGTTCGGCAACTGGATACTTAAGTAGCTATGCAAAATCATTGCCAGAAATGACCATTTTCCAGTAATCTGTGCGAAAAAATAGATAACTTAGCTTCACTTAGACGCAGGGTAAATAAGTACGCTACCTTATTGCATTAGCTAAAAGTAGCCTATACGTTACCTGATGATGACCTGCATCAATATTAGATCAACGAAAAGTTACTCGCAGCTATAAACAACGCGTTTACTGAGCACGTCTACGGTTATTACTACTTTGACCCAACGTACAGTATACAAAACGGCTTTTTGAGGCATACCAACTGATGGCTAGGTTGCAGTTACCACACGTGAAACAGTTCTGTACACCAGAGCTCCTTATATTCTATACTTTGATGCAATTGAGAAAATATTGTACCTCAGAAACTATATTCAGACAAACGATGATATACAACTTGGATTTGTTAAATATACAGCTTCTAAACTAGGGGATGGATTGAGATGAAACGTAAAGTAAATGGATCACTTACTCAGACTCTGCCATCTTTACCTTCGAGACGAGTTTATGTCGCATGGAAATGATGTCATCTTGGTGCTCTCATGTGCACCCCATTGCCATCTACAGAGCTGGAGTACGAAGTGAAATGCAGTGGTAGATCGTGTTTTCACTGCATGTGACAGGGTATGCGTAAACAAAATTGGTTTGCACTAAAATATTTTACACTTTATTTTGCAACTGCACTTCCAAAATAAAAGAGAACAAATTGAAGACGAGTTATTTACTCCTAATAATTCGTTTTAAAATCTGCATTGGTAATACAAGATTTTCCCATTAGACTAAGATACTCTTCTGAAGATTCCGGTCAGAGAATTATAATATACCGTATTTTAAGCGGTCGTTAATATACAGATCTTGTAACATATTCGTGCTTCTTATTTATTGAGGGTCGTCGGTGTGTTCCTCAGAGCTACCAGTAATCTCCAAAAAAGCGAACGGAACATCATTTTGCACAACACCAGGGAGCGTGATAGAGCCATGTGGGGGCAAGAGAGAGAAAATAATAAGGCAGATATGAGATATTTTCTGGCGCTGGTCATTATGTCATATCAACAATACTTGATGAGTCAGTAAATGTATTGCTGCTATTGAACTCCTTGTTGGGCATTTCTGTTCAAACGAATATTCTGAGAAGGCTATGTCAGGATGACGAAAGTCTCACACGGCATCTATTGTAATAAATACTACTGAAATGAGAACATAGCCACGAGTTACCCCTTTAATGTGAGTACTTTGAACCACCACAGCGAAGAACGAGAACACAAGCGTGTACCAGTCAATTTAAGAGACTACACTGGAATTATTTCAACTTTATACTCCAGCATGCAAATCTGCAAACACTGTAAGCCGACGATTCACATATACAGTAGACACATACTCTCTTGATGTGTGTCACCAGAACGGTGATTTGTTTTTTTAAAACATCTTAACCTTATTTTGTAAAATTATTTTGAGACAATACTGCGAGCCAGAATGTTGGGGTATTTGGTCTTTTGCATTACAGTAAACGCTTCTCAGTGTTTTTTGTTTTTTTTTGCATACTAACATTTACTGCAGATTTAAGAAACGGGAAATATCAGATATCGGTCCAGCGCATATTAAACAAATACACTAAATTATTCTTCAAATACTGTTTTAATATTGCGTTATATATGTGCATTTTTTTATTTAAGAAAATATTAACAAATATTCGCCTCGTTTGTTTGAAGTTTTGTTTGCAGTCATTCACGCATCTTCCTGAGGCGAGCGCGCCCCTTCACTCTGCCGAGCGTCGCTGTGCGTGCGCGGTGCCGCGGCGCTGCCCTGTTTGTTTGTGCAGAGGACGAAAATGGCGGAGAGGAGAGAGCCGAGCGAGAAATAAAGATATATAAACAACAGCTGTATCACCAGTGACAAATATGAAAGAGCGTGGAAATTAAAAATGAACAATACCGTATCTACCGTTATTTTATGCAGGAGATAAAGTGCATGGAGACAAATGAAGCTCTGCAGCAAAAAGGAATTTGGGAAGCAGGTTCTGAATTCGCTAACTGCTAGCTAGTGAGGGAGCGAGCTAACAACAGTAACAGTGTGTTATCTAGCTACATGTAGTTAGCGAAGCGTAACACTGTAAATTGGTCTGTAAAGCTAGCTCGTAAATAAAGATTTCGCTAATTAGCTGGCTGTCTGTCTATTTATACAGCAAGCGTAGATAGGTAAGTTAGGGTGACAGCCGGCAACAGATTTGCAAGAACCACTGATCGAATACCAACAAGACGGCTTACATGTCAAACATATTTGCATGTGAATGCATGCATAATCGTCTCGCACATTGTCAAAAAGGGATCCTACGCGAAGCACGAAAACAGGTAAGCCTCACACAACTATTTGTGTTATTACATATCAGTTGAATTACCTTTTTAATCTAGAAAGATAATACTTTTTACGCTATTGTCTAACAGTTATGCCGAACATGTTAATGTCAATATGTGAAGTTACTGCAGTTGGTCAGCTAGCTAACGCTGCGTTAGCTAGGTAGATACGTTATTTTGCCAACGTATCTTGAGCGAACGTGGAAGTTATGTCCGGGTTTATATCTAGATAACAATAAGTTACGATTGTACCTGTTTAAACTATTTATTAGAACTATCCAAGGCCACTGTATTATTGGCTAACTATCTAATCATCTGCGGTAGTTGCATTCCAAATTGTTTCTGGTTAACTTAGGTTGTTAAATCAGAGCATTTCCTCATACACTAGCAAAGCAGCTAGCTAGTAAATCACGATAGTCCACTCAGCTAGACTAGCGAGCTAACGAACGTCTTCGCTTAGTCATCCATAATACACAAGGAAAATAATAGCTGAACTACCTAGATCGGCCACCCCATTTTGAATGCATACATGGAAAAGGTCATTATAACAAGGGCAGTGTATGTGGTAATATTTGTGTTTGGTATGCCGTCTAGCTAATACAAACACGTTTGCGAGGTTGTCAGCTAGCCACACAACACCTTAGCAACACCATGCATTCTACCAACAACAAGGTGCACGCACGCCTACTTTTCTAGTCCCGCTGTAAATATTTCTGTTCAAAACTTTGTTTTGCTCGTTCTGCGTAGCGTTGGCGCTACACGTACAGACAAGCACAGGGTCGTGATCATGAATTTGTTGGATATATTTTTTTCATTTGTGATTCAGAATAATTGAATCACAGAGAAAGTTGTTGGATTGTGGCAGTTCTAAGATCATTGCGTTAATTTGCTTTGTGGAGATGGCTGCTTCCAGTTAGCTCAGATTCATGTTTATGTTTTTGCAAGGTGTGTTTCTGATACACGAGGGAGCTACATTTTCAAATCAAATAAAAAGCATTCAACTGCTATAGCACTGTTTTCCTTTACAAATTAAGAGTAAGAAATGGTAGGGTTATAACATGTTATAGCGAATTAAATGCAGTTTGTACCTATGCACATTATTTATGTGAGAGAATAATTAAATGAATTGTGGCAATTGAAAGCATAACAACTTGTTTTCACAATTTGTACGTAAAAATGCTTGGTTATGTGACCATTTGGTAATTCTATGAGCAGTAATTTGAGAGTATTAGTCCAGCAGTTGGGGCATTGTTTTGTATTACAGTTGAAGGATGAACTGGTTTTTTCATCTGGTTTGGGGCTCAGGTAACACTTGGCCCAAAATTTGTAATGAAACCATTAAAATGTTGATACGTCTCAATTCATCCTTCTCTGTACTCAGTTTTAGAACTTAACAAGTGATAGCCTACAGCATTAGTTTTTTGAGGGTTAGGTCCAGTTCTGTAATTTTTTAAATCAAAAATATTTTTCCTCTCAATTTGAATGAATGATTGCTCCTCTCAAAAATGCAATTTTGAAGTTCCTTTCAGTTCACTCCCATTGTAAACTTTGTTTAATCTAATTTCATATGAAGGCATACCAGCCTGTTCCAATTTCAGTGACTCAACTACAAACATATGAATCTATTTCAGTTTCCAGAATTACAGAATATATTATAGTGTTACAGAATATAGAGCTTCTGGAGGTCCCTTATTTCTAGTCGGGACCCAGTGTTTACAGATCTTTATCATTTTATTCAATCCCAAGGTCATATATTTATGGTTTTTGTGCATACTTCTGTTGCGAGTGGTATTTGGTTCTCTGATTGCCTGGCTATGATTACAGCAGTGCTGTGTACCCCTGTAATTTTATGGCATATTTTTTTATTTTTCCTTGCTGTGCCAAGTTTGTAATTCCATTCATGTGCAAATAAGTGTTTTCTTATTATACGAACAAAGTACTTTCCATTTTTTAAAAAAATACACACTTGAAGCTGTGTGCCAGTCCGCCACAATCACGAACTTCCCGTTGATAACGTCGTGTTATGCGTGCACCTGAGGTCAAAAGAGGTTATGCCAGTTGGCCTGCTTTTGCACGTCAACAGTGTATTTTCCGCTAACTGAACAGCAGACCGTGCATTTTTCGTGCGCACTTAATGGGATTTAAATGAAAAATGAATTCAAAACAATGCAAGTGAGTGTACGGGAATAGCTTGCATGTGCTTTCCTATGTGCAGAGCAGGGCAGCGCGGCCGTAGCTCTGCTGTCCTGGCCTGCGTAGCGCGGGACCGCGCGAGAAGCAGTGCTTCCGCAGCTCGTAGCAGTGCGCTTTGCTGGGCCGCTATACAGCCGTCAGAGAGCTGACCTACATTCTCCTCTCCCTGGAAAAAAAGCCAGTACTGCAGACTGTGAGAATGTGTGGGGGCAGGGAGAGCGCGGGAGGGAGGGAGCCTGCAAGAGCCGACGAAAGCGCGCGCGCGCGAGCTAACCCCTAGCTCGGAGCCCCCCGCTCCATTTCTTATCGGGACAAGCGAAGGAGTAAACGGACTCAAAGCCCCCCGCGCGCGACAGTTTGAGGTGTTTTTCCCCATCCTGTGCGTTATCCCTCAAATCTTAATTTTTATTTCGTAGTCTTAGGTTTTTGCAGGAGCTTTCAACCATAGCGTGCTTTTAACAGTCACCCCTAGAGTAATTTCGAGCAGGTTGAAAAAGTGTTTACGTCTTGCAGGAAAGTTCAAAAGTGCACACGGTCACATTGCCGCTGCAAAAGTTTTGGCTCAAAGACCAGCAGTTTTCTGCGGGCCTTCCAGTGGCTCATGTGTTTGTGTAATGTTACAGCTTGTTGGCAATCTGGGTATTTAAAGCTTTAGAGGTAGGTTGGATTTGCAATTAAAGCTTTCCTTTGGTTGCTATTGAGGGACATAGGGAAAATTTCAAGCTTTGGTGATTAACAAATGAAGTTTAATAGCAGGAGTTTTTTAAATCTTTAATCTTTTTTTTCATTTTATTTTTTAATAAGTATATTATTTAGACTTGTAAGTCATACTGTACCTAGAATTTATTTTACAAAGTTGAAAAACATTGGTCAGTTGTAATTTAGTCTTGCTTCCACTTCCCCCTTCATGTTTTGTCAGCTGTAATTTTTGCATTGCCTTAATGTCGATTGGCCTCTGAAGAGCTTTATGATGATGACTTTATCACAGATACAATTTGATTAGTGGGTGAAGGCTGAACAGACCCAGGACCAGGTTATCTCACTGGGCATGCAGCAGCTGGCCAGTGTGACAAAGAAGTTGTGAGGCAAAGTGGTGAAAATAATATGAGGATTACATTACATTTATTTTACATTACATAATAGGAGCACATCGTTACCCAGCTAACGCAAAACGTTCCCAGCAATGTTGCTACCTGGTTGTGGCAATGAAACATTTGTGCTAGCGTTTGGGTAGTTATTGGCTCGATAAAAAGTTTTGAAATTAATCAGGGATCATCAGCAAATTGTACTTTTCTGTTCTGGCGTTGCAGACCGGCAAAGCGGAGTTTGAGTGGCGTGTGACAGGCCTCGCTTGAGGTGGGGACGCGAGCGCGACGATGACGCCGCGTCGCGCATCCCGCCCTGGAGGGCCGCGACGTCGCGTCCCGCCGGGTTTTTCGGTGCGCTCCATCGCCGCGGATCCGTTTTAAGTCACCGAGCGGCCGAATAAACCATAATAAGCCTTCTCCTCGGGGGCCGTAGCTGGCTGCCAGTTTCTCGCGTCGCGTGTTTCCGCGTTAAAAAAAAAAAAAAAAAAAAAAAAAAACCTCACGTGAGCTCCAGGAATTTTTTTTTTAATACTGCAAATCTGGTTTAGCACCTGAAGCTATGCCACCCCACTGAGCATCTTGGGTTCTTAAAAGTGACTGAGGAGCAAAGGGTGGGGGGGGTGTGTTGGGGGGCGGGGGGGGAGGGGTGGGGGGGGGGGGGGAAGTGCCCCGATACCTTTACGCACCGCGAAGGCGAACTGCGGCACGGCTGGGCTGTCCGCACGGCTAAACCATCGCAGCATTCACTGAAACTAGATCACGGCGATGAGCACGGCGAGGGCGATCCGCGACACGCTTGCCTTTCACAGCCGTCACCACGGCATTCACAGAAATCAGATTACATTAAGGCAATCCGAACAGGTTAACGGCGTGGAAAGCGGTGGGGGGGGGCGGCGGGGACCGAGGCGCTGGGTGTTTCAGCCTTCAGCCATTTTCTGCTGTGGATGCCGGGGGGACGGGGGGGGGCGGGGGGGCGGGAGGGGGGTTAGAGGGGTCCGTCGCCTTATTGAACACATTAAAGCCTGCTACTCCCACCAGCCCCCGAGCTCTTCCCTCAGATCTTGAACTTCCTGAACTTCCTTATCCACGGGTGACGTTTCAGGCTGCGGTGCTGCAACAAAAGGGAGTTCGGAGCTCGGGCATGTTCTCCTGCGTCCGCGCTCGGATTAGCCGCGGAGTGACGCGCGTTTTGAAATCTAAAAAAATAAGAAAACTGGTACTTTAAAAAAAACAAAAAAAAAAACATGCTCAGGTATTTAACGGCTCAAATATGGCCGGGACCCTTTCAGTCGCGTTTCACAACCTGTTGAAAATGTGGAAAATCCACAGCTTAGCCACATGTAAGCTTATTTGCCGAACAGTGCGTGTTCACACACTAGGTTTACGAACAGAAAGTCACAAAATGGAAAAATAGGGGTCCAGTGTTGTGGGTCTTTTGGGCACAGTGTTAATTTAGTCACCGTTGTGCTGGTGTCATGCTGGGTTATAGTAAATCTCCTTTTGACATTAAATGAACTTGTGAAATAAGTGGGTGGTGGAAAGTACAGTGTTCAACCCATTTCCGGTATACATTCAATGAAGTTCTTGTACTGAATAAGATTGTGCAAGTGCTGATTCAGTTTACTACACTTAGATGGGTGTACTGCTGAGAAGATGAAGTGAAGCTATCGGGAAATATAAATTTTTGCTCTATGTGCTCGTGAAAATAAACTTTTTGATACATTGGTTTTGGCTTTGGGATTGCTTCCATGTGCAGGCACATATCATAAATTTAATATTGACAATAAATCTCCATTGCTGGACCCGCATAAAATAGTTTAATATACAGTTCTATCATTTCTAATCTGCCAGATAATCTGCAATACGCTTTACTGACATTATCACAGTAATACCAGCCTGCAGAAGCAGTGTTCTGGCTGGAGATGAGGGAAATTTTAAGGTTGCTCTCCTCGACAATGTAGCAGAGAAAAATGTCTTCGTACAGTAACCAAAGCAACGTGTAGGCTGTTCTCAGGATGTTTCAGTAATCTCACTCTTTTTAGTGAATGAAGATGTTGCGTCATTTAGCTCGTTTAAAGCGAAAACATTTGGTTACTGTTTCTGTTTGGTTCCTTTTTGTGAGGTCAACGTGAGGTCTTAAATGGAGGACTTCAAAAAAATTAACTCTGTAATTTTGTTATCTTACAGTTTACAAATGGTACAAGGCAACAAAGTTTTCTATGACTAATCTGAAGTTGAGGTTCTACTCAATGTAGAATAGGAAATAAAAACAGTTGGTGCAAATATTCTCTTGAAAAAATAACATTTTTTATTAATAAGAAATGTTTATTAATTACATTTAAAAACTGTTTTTCATTGAATTTTGACCACAGCAACGTCACACGTGCGGTGAGATTTTGGAGGGGGGATGGAACCTGCCAACCGAACCCCTCCCTCCCTGGGTGAAGCTGGGCCCAACTGTGCGTTGACCCTTAACCCCAGTCAGCACAGACGCTGCTTGGTCTGAGACGGTGTGTCGCTGCGCTAGGCGCGAATGCTAATGCTTCAACCTGATGCACAACCCAAGGACCCGCCAGAAACACTGTGTGCACGGTGCAACAGCGGTGCAATTTTGAGGTGTTACTGCACTGAGAAGAGGGAGATGTTTTTGCAGCACATTCTGAGCCTGGTTTACCAAGTCTTGTAGCACACGTGAAACGTTTTAGCACATGCAAGACCAATAACATGACCGATGATGCTATTCCTTTTGCACCAGTCATTTGGTCGTGTTATTAGTCTTGCCTGTGCCGAAAGGTATTGCACATGCTGCTGAAGGTCATAGTGAACTAGGCCCTCTGTGTTTTTGTTGAAGTCTACCTTGAACCAGACTTGTGAAGAAGCTGCAAGAGGGGATTTCATATTAAAGCTTGGCATCTTAGTTCTGAATTAACTGCTTTTTTTCGGTGTGGACAGTGGGGCGAGCAGTGCAGCTCGTTAAAGACGTCCCTTTGAAAGGAGCACGCTGGGAGAGTTTTTTTTTTTTGCGCGGACGCTGCAGCTGCGGCGATGGGATGAGGCCGTTTGCTTTATAGACCATACAGTACACGATGTCCCGGGAGCTGGGGCTGCAGCTAGCGCCGCGCCGCCGCGGAGGCCTCGCTGGAGGGGCCGAGTCCGGTGACTCCTCCCGTCTTTTTTCCCCTCTGGCTCCTCTTGTTTGTTTTCAAGCCCGTGCAGTCGTTTGGGTCCTCTCTCTCTCTTTTTTTTTTTTTTGGTTTTGATTTTAAGGTCCTGTAAATACAGTCTGGATGTTTTCCTTGGTGGGGAAAAAAAAAAAAAAAAAAACCAAAACACAGAGAAGCTCTGGAGAGATCGCGTTGGCACGGCGATAGTGGCGGGAATATGGCGGCCTGGCGCTCAACGCCGCGCTTTACCTGAGCGCCGATAAGTGACTCAGGGGGAGGCGTGGCACAGCGGAGTCGGGGCAGGGTCTTTGGCTACGCCCACGCGAAATGCGGTGGGTGGCTAGCGGGACACCCCCACCCCCCCCCCCACCCCCGCCCCGGCCGGCCTTCATGGCCCTCTCACCTTCAGAATCCTGCACCTGGAACGAAGCTCCATGGTCACGGCCTCCGAGGGCCCCAGATAAGCGACGTGTGGGGAACACCGGCGACGAGAAAGGGGACGAGGATGAACCGAAAAAAACAAGTGTAGATTCTGAAAGAAAAAAAAAAAGAATCCTCCGTTCCGCTCGCGCCAGCGTACGAGCCGCGCCCCCTCACCGCGCCCCCTCGAGCTCGTAAACGAGCTCGTAAATTGCAGTAAAACCGGCGATGCGTGCTCCCTTTTTTTTTTTTTTGCGCGGATCTGCGGAACCCGGGACGGCGTTCCAGCGTTGGGTTTTTACTGCGTCCCGCGCGGGTGTTGCTCCAGGCCCAGATGAGCCTGCGAATCTTGGTCGCCGTCCATTCGTTCTGCGCTACGTAACGGACACTTTGCATTCCAGCACGTTGCATTAGGGCTCAGTTTGCCAACGGCTAATGCAGTTTTGGGCTCGGTCCCCTGTCGACAAAGTATGAATGAATTTTGACGGCGTTTGTCGGTTGAATTTTATGATGCTCCATAAATCTCGGATTTGCGTCCGCCGCCAACTCACTGACTGTTGCGCGGTCAAGGAATTTTCGAGGTGAAATTGTGGCTTAGCGGAATTTCGCGCAAGCTGTGCTTGCTCGAAACTCGCAGTTTCCTTTAGATGTAATTACCTTTGCCAAGGAGGTTATGTAATGACATCTGTCCATCTGTTCGTTTGTCCAACTTATCTGGAGAAGTGATTTTTTTTTTTTGCCATGAAATGTACTGTGCACAATTATGATCCCAAGAGGAAGAAACCTATTGATTTTGGTAACCCCATAACCTTTCCTCTAGCGCCACCATCAGACCAAACTTTCAGATTTTGTTTGACGTATCTGGCAAAGCAATTGCCGAATTGCCATGAAATTTGCTGCGCTCATTCATGTTCCCAAGAGGAAGAAACGTATTGATTTTGGTGACCCCATGACCTTCCCCCTAGCGTCACCATCAGTCATAACATATCTCAAAAAGTAACAACTGGATTGCCAAGACATTTTCTGTGCACATTCATGTGAGGGGGGAGACTGTAGTGCCTTGGCAGAGGTCTGCACACTACTGAGGGCATTCTCTCTAGTTATCCATGTATTTTGGACAGTTAATAATGGATTAATATTTTATTTAGCAATTCTGTGATTTTATTTGGCTTGCCGTACCATTTTGTTAGCCCAAGGGGTCGATAAATGACATTTTAAACTTTCCCTTTGGGGGGAAAAAAACCAATAAAAAAACGTTATTGAAAGCTGTTCTTACTTATGTCAACAACTAAAAGGTACGTGAAGGCTCGGAGCGGTTTACTTTACCGTGCGTGTTTATTTAGTCCTTCACACCTCTTACTGCAGAGCCCGCCCCCCCGCCCCACCTACCTGAGGAAGCAGCAGCACTTCAGCGTGTAAGCAGGGTTTCAGGGGCAGGTTCCCACCCTCCGGTTCTGCGTATGAGCTGCGCAGGTGGGAAAAAAACGGCAGTGCTGTTGCTTCGAATCGGGTTCGAATTTAAACTGCATCCATTCGTAGCGTATCACATCAGAAGGCCCTTCCTGGTCCTGGGGCACTGAGGCTACCTCTCTCAAGCCCCCCCCAATCAAAACCCTTAATTACGTAAATGGGTCACCTATTAGCACCTGTGACTGGAGGGTGACCACGGGATGGGCTCCCTCGGGGAGAGCCGGTAAACCAGCGCGATTGCGTCGTCGCGGTAACGCCGTCAACGGCGAAGCACGCCGGAGTCCGACCCGCCTCCGATAATGCAGGAGCCGTATTTTTTTCCCCGTATCTGCCTCAGCCCCCACCCCCCACCCCCCTTACGCCACCTCGTTCGCTCATGTTACAATAACAAGATCCTCTTGGCAGAAGGGCGGTTTCAACGCACTTCCTCCTCCTGACCAGAAATCCCTTTGAAGTGGTCACAGTATTGACATGTAACGCGAGGCAGGAAACGCAGGCGATAGATTGTCATGAGACACCCATTAACGGTTCTCAGCCTCTTAAAAAGAATAGGGGTTTGGGCCCCTCTGGTGTAAACAATACAGCTTGATATTCCGTAGTTCCGCATTACACGGAAGGACGTGCCTTATGTGTCCGGATAGTTTTTGTTGTTGTCGTTGTTTTTGAAGAAAAGTGGTCCAATTCTTTTACGCTCGCCTGGTGCTTGTTTGTTTGTCTGCCCCGTGGTTGGAGCGTGAGCAGTAAATGCGGGGTCTTTAGAACGCGCCGGCGATTGCGAGAGATGAATCGGTTTCACTTGCCGCCCCGGCCTATCGCGATTTAACGGGAGTTCATCTGAACCGCGGTCCAACTGCTTTTCGGGAGGCCCGTAAGAGAGCCGTACCCCGCGTCGTTTGATGGAGGTTGAGCGACGGCCATTAACGCAGGTACAGCGTTTCTCTCTCTCTCTCTCTCTCTCTCCGTACCTCACCTCTTCGGTGTCACAGAAAACCACCTTCGAGTCATCCCCGTTCATCCCTCTGTTACAGAGGTCAGTCACCATTCACAGGGCCGTCCATAACAACTTGCTGATTCGACTTCTGCTTGTTCATCACTGTAACATCGCTGTTTTTTTATGTTTGTTTTTTTAATAAAAATGGGTTATTACTTCGGTTTTTCTATGTATGGCTCTAGCTGAAGTGCTGAACCAATTAAATTTAACGGCTAATCAACACTGTCGATCATGACATTTTTGTTTTTGGTCTTCTTCAGCCAGTATTTGATCATTTAGGCCTCTACGTGCCAGTGGGATAGAGTGCATTTTGTCCCAATGGGAAAGCGGGTCAATTGAAATTGACATAGACACTGGAAAGGTAACGCGGAATTGACAAATTACCTACGGGCAATAAACAGAAATTTCATAGCGATCTATCAGAGTTGTACCCCCAGCCCTGTACCACAATTCGTTTGCTATCTCCAATGCTGCTGCTGCTCTTCGCTACAGAGATGAATGTTTAGAGAATTTGTACCGGGTTTTTTTTTTTTTCTGCGCTGAGTTATAATCTTCCTGTTTATATGGAGATAGATGTGTAGCAGCGCGGAATAAATAGGAATAGAAATATGTGCCGTACTCAAAGAAAGCAAAATGTGTAATAAAACAAAGGTACCAAGTTGCCACTGAGTAAATCATTTTTAGTGAGCTTGGAGAGGCCGATCCAATCAACAAATTATAGGTAAGAGTTGTTGTTTTGACAACTTGCGTAACATTTTATACTCCTAACTGAAATAAGCAGATGTTGTGCAAGTAACAAAAAAAAGAAAAAGACATTTTTAAATGAATATAAATCATTGGCAGTGAAATTGTGTGAACTGCAGCACAACAGGAAAAAAAAAAAAGAAACATACGGCAAAATACCGGAACGTACCAATGTGATCAGGGTGATTTAAGAAGAAATAAAGGAATGACTGAATTTCACGTGCGATATCTCCGAACTGGAGAAGCATGAGGCGGACTGAACCACGATGCACCATGCCGCCATGTTTGTGCGGGTCGTTTGGTCAGTGGCGTACAGCTCCTCGGGGTGGGTGGGGGGGGGGGTCATGCTTAATCAGACTGTGAAGCAGGATGGCAGATGCGTATTTGTTCCTTAATTAAGCGACCCCGTTGTCTGAGGGATTGGGGGGGGTGGGGGCAGGGGGGTGGATCTGCCAGGTTAACCCATTCCTCCCCTGTGTGCGTGTGTGTGCGTGTGTGTGGTCCGTAGGGCCAGGGCTGCCCCCCCCGTTCCACCCTCTCCCAGCAGGATGGTGCTGAGTGAAGGGGAGGACACTGCGCCGTAGCAACCCGCCCCCCCACCCCCCCCCCCCCCACTCCGAAGCACAACCCAGAGGACTACACGCCCCCAGCCCCACATGAGCGCCTCCCAGGAGCCCTAAATCAAGTGAGTCCCTCCTTCGCCTCCTCCTCCTCCTCCTCCTCCTTCTGCCACTGGACTCTAACAGAGCCCGGTCATCTTCTTCTGGTGACTCCTGGCAAAAGCCATGTCCTCCACTAGTAACTCTATCAGAGCTCTGTGCTCCTCTGGTAACTCTGGTCCAGCTGTCAAATCTGCGGCTCGTCCTCCACTGGTGACTCTGTCAGAGTCCTCTTCTCTTCTGGTAACTGTGGAAACCATGAGGTGAAGCTTGCAAAACACCCAGAGGCTCCAACACACAACTTGTTAAAAAAAACAGTCACAATGAAAGCTGTCACAATGAAGGTGTGTCTGAGTTTTTTTTTTTGTTTTTTTTTTTTTTGCGAACCCTTCTGTTGAGCACCTCTGCTAATTAGATGTGTGAATAATCTTTTGGTTTTGGAATCTGATAATGCTAGATGCTGGAGCCATGTCCTCTGTTAACTGGTAACTCAACCAGAACCATGTCCTCTGGTAACCAGCAGACCTGGGTCAAATATGTATTTGTTTTGGATTCATATACTTTTCTGTGCTCTGTTGATCTTGCCTGGTATAACTGGGTCTGTCAAGATGATATGGGGTTTGCACTTTTTGAGAGTATTTCATTGGTTCCAATACACCAGACAAGATCAGTAAAGCGTAGAAAAGTATTTGAATCCAAAACAAATAAGTATTTGACCCAGGTCTGGTAACCGGTAACTCACCAGATCCATGTCCTCTGGTAACTGGTAACTCATGAGAACCATGTCCTCTGGTAACCAGTAACTGACCAGTACCATATCCTTTAGTAACTGGTAACTCATGAGAACCATGTCCTCTGGTATACAATAACTGACCAGTACCATGTCCACTGGTAACTGGTAACTCATGAGAACCATGTCCTCTGGTATACAATAACTGACCAGTACCATGTCCACTGGTAACTCATGAGAACCATGTCCTCTGGTAACCAGTAACTAACCAGTACCATATCCTTTAGTAACTGGTAACTCATGAGAACCATGTCCTCTGGTAACCAGTAACTAACCAGTACCATATCCTTTAGTAACTGGTAACTCATGAGAACCATGTCCTCTGGTATCCTATAACTGACCAGTACCATTTCCTCTGGTAACTGGTAACTCACCAGTACCATGTCATCTGGTAACTCATGAGAACCATGTCCTCTGGTAACCGGTAACTCTGGCAGAGCTGTAGCGGACAGGCTGCCGTGCCGACGTCCCGGGGCACGTCTGCGTTTCCCGGCGGCGAGCCGTCTGCTCCAGCGCTGCAGTCGAGCAGCCGGCGCGCCACCGCCTCCGTACGGCCAGCAGTTGATTTAGGAAGGCGCGTTTCGGGGACCCCGCGTGTTGCGGTCATGTCTTATTTCATTTCTGTTGCGCGGGACGAAGCGAAGGCCGCTCTGATTGGTTTCATATGGCCCGGTTGCCGTGCCGCGGAAAAGGAGACATGTGACATTTGTTTCAGTTTTGCAGATGAAAGGTTTTCTTCTTCTTTTTTTATTCTTCCCCCTCCTACAAAGATTGACATCCCTGAGCCTTATAGCGGGAAGAGATTAAAGAGGTTTTTTTATTTTATTTTTTTAAATGCGCCTCTCAACTTTAGCGGTCATTAATGGTGTGTGTGCCAAAATTGCACGAATCAGAACAGGCACGCACAAAAAATAAGTTTTTTTTATTTTATTTTTTTTTTTTATCCAACTCGGCCTAAAGATTAGCCGTGTTTCCGTAGTTAACAGCCTTTGCTGTTTCCATGGAAACTTGAAATCCGATCCTGTGTGGCCGGTATCTCTGCCTGATCATAAATCTTCCGTAATTCGCTGTGCTCAGAAACCTAAGGACCATGATCAATTGCAACCTTGCGTTAACAGTGTTTGGCCGACTTGGGTTTGAATTCATTCATGCGGACTCTACGATGCCCCTCAATTTCAACAGCTTTAGAACAGGACAGTTCCATGGTTTTAAAAAAAATAAATTATTTTTTTACCTGGCCCGAGTCTTGAAAATGGCATGTGGAATTCACCCGTGACCAGCAGCTACGTAGAGAGCAGGCGAATCACGCTCCTCCAGTATGCCACCCAGTGCCGTTCCAGTTTGGTAGCTTGAACCCGGAACATAGGCTACATTCCTCTAAAGCGAAAATGCAACTGTCAAAATGTTTACTATGTATGAGCCTATCAGTTTACTGTATGCAGCATGTATGTTTTTCTGACAAATAAAGAGATGCCTCATTGAGTTTAAATTCAATTCTATGAATTGGAATAAAATTTAATTTAATTAAAAAAATAAACAAGATTTGCATTTAAATATAAAGACATTGGATTAATCCAAATGTAAGGTGCTTATAATTGTTCTTCTTCATGCCAGATTTTAGTCACTTGCTATGGCCGTGTTGATAATTGCATTCTTGCCAGTTGATTTCAGATGAATTTATCTGCGCAGGCAGTATGTGCTCCAATCCCCTTTCAGCAAAGTAATGAATGTACCTGCAGAACCAGACTGATGCAGTAGGGTGTGTCTGCATACTGGTCCCTATACGGTATACTGCTGGTTTTACTGGTCCCTATAACACGCTGCTGGTCTTACTGGTCCCTATACTGCATACTGCTGGTTTTATTGGTCCCTATACTGCATACTGCTGGTCTTACCGGTCCCTATACTGCATACTGCTGGTCTTACTGGTCCCTATACTGCATACTGCTGGTTTTATTGGTCCCTATACTGCATACTGCTGGTCTTACCGGTCCCTATACTGCATACTGCTGGTCTTACTGGTCCCTATACTGCATACTGCTGGTTTTATTGGTCCCTATACTGCATACTGCTGGTTTTACTGGTCCGTATAACGTACACTGCTGGTCTTACTTGTCCCTATAACGCACAATGCTGGTCTTACTGGCAGGTGTGGGGGTATCAGGGTCCCTATACCGCACACTGCCAAATCACGTGGCTGTCACACAAAATGAAAGAAAAAGTACTTTGTGTAACGGTGAAAGCGAAGTTTTTTTTTTTGTTTATTTTTTTTTTAATCGTCAGGGTGACTAACAAGCGTCAGACGCGATGTCAGGGTGAACAGCGGGGTGCTGAATTCGCCAGCCTCTTGCCCCCATTCCACGATTCTTCACCACGTCGTCTGCGTCCCGGGAAGAACGTCCCTCTCTTTCTTTTTCCCTCCGAACAGGATGTGATCGGCAGAAGGAAGCGCTCTCTCTCTCTCTCTCTCTCTCTCTCTCTCTCTCTCCCCCCCCTTCGCTTTGCCACGGGATTGGTTGTCCGCACAAATTGATTACACGTCTTAATGGGCCCTGAACCTAATTTTAAACTGAACCAATTAGTTCCTGTCCTCGGCGACGGTTTTTCCGTCGGTTTCCGAGCGTGTTTTCTCTGAGGGATGGAGCGATAATGAAGCGGTGCGTGATGTCACCCCCGACACCTGCTGCCGTCTGCACTCCAACCCCGCCAGTTCTCACCCGCCCCCACCGCCCCTCCACCTCCCCCCCCCCCCTCCCGCGCCGCATCTCCACTTCACAAGTGTTTCAATTAAAAAGGAGCCTTTGCCTTTCTCCCGAAGAAAACTTTCTACCGGCGCAAAGTCACATTTTACATCAGATTTAACCGTCAGGAACGCAGATTACACAGATTTAAACACGGGGAGGTAAAGCCACATTATATGGT
Organism: Anguilla anguilla; assembly: GCF_013347855.1. Classification (NCBI taxonomy): domain Eukaryota; kingdom Metazoa; phylum Chordata; class Actinopteri; order Anguilliformes; family Anguillidae; genus Anguilla; species Anguilla anguilla. Next base: position 54,508,567 of record NC_049206.1, on the reverse strand, counting down.
GAGCTAAACTCAAAACGTGGTGGAACCTACGTACAGCCGTGAGTTGAACCTGGAAACATAAATGTTTTAAGTTCAACGCGTGGTTGTTGAACATACATAAACTCACAAATTTAACTGGAGACAAAGTTAGCCCTACATAAAACTGAGTTTAACTTAACTTAATGTTCAGTAAAACTGGGCCAGTGCTGATTGGCCGGGAGCTCCATTGGGGGTTCAGTCTGTTACGGGTTGATGCTCGTCCCTGTCATTAGGCAATCGAGCACGCATGGGACTGTATGCTAAAACCACACATGGATGGTCTTCCTCCGACTCTGCTCTGTGCAACCTTAGCTGCCGTCTGCGGTGTGAAAAGAAGCAGCTGGGGTTCGCGCCTGCAGGTGAAGATAGTTGACCGTTCCAATATTAGGAGGAGAACTGGACATGGTCAATCCCACGTTGGGTGCCAAATAAAAAAAAAAAAATAAATAAAAAAAGTAAAGATAAGTTAAAACCTGTGTCAAATCCTGTAGTTCCCTTAGACCATGAGGTTTGGCCTACATAAAAATCATGAGTTACACTTGAAATGTAAAGATAGAGCTGCATAAAGAGTTCACTTGAAGCAAAGCAAAACAAATTCCGAGTCCAGCTGTGGCACGGTTACGCGCCTCCCCGGCCTGCGATTCCACAAAGGCTGCGGCTGGTTCGCTGAAACAGTCGGTCAGGTGACCGCCAAAACGAACGGTGGAGGCCGGAGCGAGCCGAGGGCCCCCCCGCCGGGTCCCGCGGCGAGCCTCTTCCTCCTCCGAGCAAACATCCTGAATGGCGGGGCGAGCGGCGAGCGCGCGGAACAATGGCGGGAGGGAGCGCGTAGTCGCCCGTCGCCCGCCGCCCCCGCTCCGCGTCGCCCCCTGCTGGCCGCCCGGGCCCGGGCGTGACATTTCGCGGCGCCGCCGCCGCCCGCGTGCCAGGGGAAAAAAGAGGCGCGCGGAAGGCGATGGGCGGCCGGCTTGGACGGAGGTCAGCGGCAGCTTTTGTGGAGGCTGTAAGTCGTGGTGTCACTGAGGAATCTTGGCTCAACTGGCCGTGAACTCGGCGCATTTAATATAGGAGTCCTCCTCCTACTCATGCTAAATCTAACGCTGCGCTCTCAAGCCCGTGCGGTGCTCGAAGCACTCCCTCGTGCGCCTGCCTGAGGCCGTGCTGTAAGCTTGCAGACTGACTACCGCTAGCGGTCGCGACGCTAGCTAAAACAGCTCTGAATGGCCCCCGCTCTGCGCCTGCACCTTTTTACGCGCCTGAATGTAAATGTGAAACAAATGGAGGATGGGTGTAGCTCTCTGGAGCCGTGCGGGCCCAGTCCCCCATGAAGCTGCGGCAGAAACGGAGGCTAGCGCTGGCTGGGTGTCCGGACCCCTCTCATGGGGGAGTTAGGGCCTCTGAGCAGATGTCAGTGGCCCCCGGGGGGCCCCCCGGTCAGAGGGCCAGTCGGGCTTTATCTGAAGGCCGGTTGATATCGAGCCAGCCGGGGCCCGAGCGCGAGCCCAGACTTTGCCCCCCACCGCGCGCGTACGCTAACCGCGTTAGCCCCGCTGCGAGGCCCGGGGGGTGGGGGAGAGCGGGGCGGCAGCCATTAGTATCAGGTGTGTAATCTGAGCCCGGCAGGAGGTGTGCGCCTCTACGCGACGGGGCGGTTAAGTGAGCTGTGAAAAATAAACACGAGGACGTGAGCTTTCCTGTTTACGCTCGCCGCCGCCGCCACCGCTTTTCACCCAGAATCCCCCCCCCCGCCAGCCTTACACGTCTAACACGCCGTGGTGACAGACATCTCTTTTCTGTCAGTTAAAAAAATATTATATTTATCTATTTGTTTATTTATTTATTTATATTTAAAAGGCCACGACAACTTGTCTGTAGGCGGGGTCAGCCGGTCATTTTAGGCGCTGAAACGGTAGAGGGGCGTGTCGACGGAGACGGACGGGGTCCGGCGGGCCGCCGTTTGGGACGGCGCTAATAGCGCGCGGCTGGCGGAGCGTATTCTCCGTACCGCCGGGGGAGGGAGTCGGCAGCAGTGACTGAGCAGCTTCTCATGGAACGAACCATCGCGCGCGGGGAGAGAGGGGGGAGGGGTGTGCGTGCTCTACAGCTTGGAATGTGTCAGTTTCAAAAGCAACCTCTCTCTCTCTCTCTCTCTCTGTCTCTCTGTCTCTCTCTCTCTCTCACTTCCTTGTTTCGCCCTCGTTCCCCTCCTCCGCCAGTACCTTTCCGCTCGACTGCGCTGCGTTAAATCCGTTATTTTGGATCTCTCTCTCTCTCTCTCTCTCTCTCTCTCTCTCGCTGCGGAGGTTCTGTCGGACGGTGGTGTGTAAACAATCCCAGCGCGCACGCACACACACACACACATACACGCGTGCGCACACGCGATCCCCCCCTCCCCTCCCCTCCCCCCCTCCCCTTCTGGCGGAGTGGTCCGCCCCTCTTCCTCTGTGACATACATTGCTTTTCTGTGTGCGAGCGGCGGTGGTTAGACTAGCCGAGCGCGCAGCGAGAAAGAGAGATAGAGAGAGATAGACACAGAGAGAGAGAGAGAGAGAGAGAGAGAGAGCGAGCGAGAAGCCTGCGGAATGGAGACCCCGCCGCGGAGGCCCGTCTCTCCCTGCGCTCCCGCCGCCCGCGGGGGTAGAGCTGTCCCCCGTCCCCCCTGCCTGTGGGCCGCTCCGTGAGCCAGCGGGCCCCGCGGTCCTCCTCCCGAAGCTCCTCTCCGCGTCGTAGGCCCTTCAGGTGCGCGTTTGTCACTTCTTCCTTCCCCCACCACCCCCCCATCCCTTTTCTTTCTCTTTTTTCTCCCCCCCCCCCTTTTCCTTTCTCTCTCTCTCCAGCGGGTTGCGGGTTACCGTGGTAGCGAGCCGCCCGTTTAGCGGGAGAGCTGACTGCGTGGAGAAGAGCGTGTGTGAGCCCGTGCCTGCGCATGTGGCTGGGTGGGTGTGTGTGTGTGTTTGTGTGTGTGTGTTTGTGTGCAATGCGTGCGTGCGTGCGTGCGTGCGTGTGTGTGTTTGCGTGCGTGCGTGTGTGTGCGCTTGTGTGCAGTGTGTGCGTGCGTGCGTGTCTGTGTGTGTGTGTTTGTGTGCAATGCGTGCGTGCGTGCGTGCGTGCGTGTGTGTGTTTGCGTGCGTGTGTGTGTGTGCGCTTGTGTGCAGTGCGTGCGTGTGTGTGTGTGCGCTTGTGTGCAGTGCGCGCGTGTGTGTGTGCTTGTGTGCAGTGCATGCGTGCGTGTGTGTGTTTGAGTGCGTGCGTGCACATGTGCATGTGTTTTCTGCGAGCTTACAGTTTGTAGGTAGAACTGCGCTGTGTGCGTACATGCATGTGTATACGTATGTGTGTGTTTTTGTATGTGTGCGTGTGTGCGTGCGTGTGTGTGTGTGTGTGTACGTATGTGTGCCTGTGTCTGTGTGTGTGTGTGTGTACGTGTGTGTGCCTGTGTGTGTGTGCTTGTGCAGTGTGATCTGAGGTGTGAATTGCAAAGCTTGTAGGTGGGGCAGGGACAGTGTGCAGTTTTTTTTCTTTTTTTCCCTTTTCCTAAAGGGTGCCGCTAGTGCCAAATGTGTTGAAAGGAAGGTGTGTGTGCAGCAGCGTGTGTGTGTGTGTGTGCGCTTATGTGTGTGTGTGTGTGCTTGTGTGTGTGTGTGTGTGTGCTTATGTGTGTGTGTGTGTGTGTGCTTGTGTGTGTGTGTGTGTGTGCTTATGTGCGTATGTGTGTTTGTCCCACGCTTCCTGCGGCTGACCGTGCGGGCGCACATTCATAGCACATGGATGACCGCATTGTTTTCATACGAACGCCCGTAAATCACTGCGCGGCAGCTGTGGCCGTTAGCAACGCCACTGTGTTTGTCCGTTAGGTCCGTCGCGCCGACCGATTGGTCGAGGACTCTCTGCGTAAACACGCGGCCTAAAAACATATGGAAGATGTACGGAGGGGTACAGAAACGCCATTCCGCGGACCCCGCTGGCGCTGCTTTGATTTTCTTCGGCTCAAAATGTAGTTGGGGATTCTGCGCCCATCACACGACCGAAGATATTTGACAGTGGGAAGAATCTAAAACACTTAACCAGATTATCACAAAAGGCAGTTAAACAGCTGTGGGATCTGACATATTGACAGCGGCTTAGTTTTCATTAGAGGCGATACTGGAGAGCCGATGTGGGAAACGAAAGCAGTGAGGTCGGGGTCAGAGCGATCATTTATTCAGGATTAAACCCGAATTTATTCATTTATTTGGCTATTTTAAATAAATGTTGAGTAATAGGGGATCAGAACGGAAATGCGTTCAGTTAGCAGCAGCAGAGAAACCCTTGTTTGTTTTCTTTTTTTTCTTTGCAAATTGGCTTCGACGTTGTTATGGAAATGGGTCCTTGTGCAGAGCTCTTCACTTCGGTAATCGCTCACCGGATTGTGTAAAAACGTTTCCTCGACTGTCCTCATATGCCAGTCAAAATAAAAGGAAAGAAATAAAGGCCCCCCCGCCCCCCCGTTCAGCAGCTGGAGAAAGCGATGCAGCTGATCTCAGGTCAGAGGAAGAGCCCTTCCACAGCCAGGACGGCGTTTCGGCACTTTCGGTAAAGAGGCAGTGCTCAAAGCGTCTCTCACGCAGGTGCCTGTCCCTTTGAAGCGGCACGGCGCAGTTTGGCCGCCGCTCCCTGGGTGGGGGGGCAGGGGGGTTAAAGTTGACCCCGGACCTGCCGTAAAAACCAGCGCTCCTCCTCGCAGCCGGAGTTCCCCCGCCGGGCACGCGCTACGCCTCACCAAAACAATGCGGTGGCGCGGCAGCGTGGAGCCCGCTTCCTTTCCGGTACGGCAAGTCCTGGCGCAGACCACAGACCTGACAGCCCGAGTTCACACGCTGTGTGCGGTGGAGGTGAGTCACTGGAGTCCAGGATGTGTGTCACTGTCGTGGCAACCACTTTTTTTTTTTGTTCTTTTTTTTTTTTGTTTTAACCGTGACCTGAGCCGTGTGTTACAGCACAGTGTATGTTGAGGGCCGTGTGTAATTGGCGCCTGTTTGGGTGTCAATATTATCTCTGCTGGGCTGCCTGTGTGCTGTTCTGTTGGAGCCGGAATGGCTCCAGAGGTGCTCGTACTGGCTCTTCCCTGGAGTTGTGTGACTGTGTGTGTGTGTGTGACTGCGTGTGTGTGTGCATGTGTGTGTGACTGCGTCTGTGTGCGTGACTGCGTCTGTGTGCGTGTGACTGCGTGTGTGTGTGCATGCGTGCGTGACTGTGTGTGTGTGTGTGTATGACTGCGTGTGTGTGTGTGACTGCGTGTGTGTGCGTGACTGCGTCTGTGTGCGTGACTGTGTGTGTGTGTGACTGTGTGTGTGTGTTGTGCGTGTGCATGCGTGCGTGACTGTGTGTGTGTGTGTGTGTGTGTGTGTGTATGTGGGTGTGCAGGTGGCTGCTGCAGAAGGCTGGCTGTGTGTTTGTAGGGGCCTTCTCCTGTTTGTCAGTGTACTGTAATCGTGTGCACCGCGCGTGAAGCCCAACTGTAATCAACCCAAGGCTGCTCTTGCCTGATGGCGCCTCATTGGTCGGAGTTGAATTGTGCAACACGGCCGACCAATGAGCCGCGAGCCATTAGCAAACACGAACGCGAGCGGCCCACTGTACAAAGGTGGTGCCGTCCTTCAAGCGCTGGCCTGGGGGACTCGTCCACATTCCAGTCATAATCATGAACTACAACTGATAAATTAGCCAGCCTCGCGCGGAGAGAGAGAACGCAGGGAGCCAGGGGTAGGGCTCCTGGGCTGAGAGAGAGAGAGAGAGAGAAAGAGAGAGAGAGGCGGTAGTCTCAAGGGTCTGAATGACGACTGATAAAAGAGTAACTGACCACACACCGAAGTTTTGGCTCTCGCATGTTTCATACTGCAGTGCTTCGACCAAACGGGTCTTTGTTTTTTAGTTCAGTTTTTCTTCCCTTTCTTCTTTCTTCCTGCACTTGTACCCACCTGGGGTTTGGGTGCACACACTAACTTGCTTTTCTTCTCTGAATGGGGTCTGTCATAAAGAGAAACGGGGAGGTTTTGCGCTCTTCCTCGTTGGTTGGACGAGGCGCGTTTGACGGATGTCTGTCGACGGCGAATTGGGTTGACTCCGGGACACAGGCGACCCCCGTGCCTAAGCTGCCGCCGTGGGGTTTGAGCCGGCCCACCTCTCGAAACCTTTCTGCAATAAAGCAAGACATTGTTGGCCTGTGCAGGGGCAGAGCTGAGGGGGTATGACAGGAAAATGGGTGGAGTCAAGGGGTATAACAGGGAAAGGATTCTGGGCACTAGGTGGGGTGTGTATGTGTGTACACGTGTGGAAGGGGGAGCCCTTTCTTGTAATTGTTTCCCTGCACAGATAATTTATAGATCCCTCCCTGGGCCTGTGAAAATAGCATTTATACACTGTGAAGGAAATTTGTCCAGCCAATTCTCTCGGGTGGAAGGTTTTTACAATCTTAACAAGAAACGTTCCGGTAATTGAAATACTATTGAAAGATTGCAAGCCGTCTATTACCAGGGCCCGACAAGGAGCCGAATTATAACCGGAGTAATTATGGACCAATCAGCTGCCCATAAAAGGACAAAAATTGAATCGCAAATAGCCAAGAAATTGGCGACTCTTTATCTGTTTGTCGCGGATGTAAACCCACAAACCTAGGTTGTCAGCGTAGATTTTCAGAATGACATTATTGCGGCAACGCCTCGCGTTCGCTGTCAGGGTGCGCCAGATATGACCCGAGCTTCGCCGGTGATGTCACAGGCAGGAGCGGAGCCGGGCGGGAAGGGCGTGGGCTGCGGCCGAGTCACAGACCCGGCCGTGTGGGGGAGACCGGGGCGGCGCTCCCTCTTCCGTAAATCTCCCGCCTTTTTCTTTTTTCTTTTTTCTTTTTTACGAGCTGTCAGACGAAACGGACGAAAGCGAGCTAACGATCATATCGGTCCGCCAGACGAAAGTCTCCCCCGGCCTAATTGCTGGGCTCTGGCAGACGGTGTCGTCCGCCGGGCGCTCCCGGGCCGGCCGAGCGAGTGAGCGAGCGTGCGCGCGCGGGATTGGTCTGCGGCGGCGGCGGCGGCGGGGCTGAATGAGATTCCGCGCGGGACGCGGATCGCATACCAATGCGCCACTGCGGCGCGCGCCGACCTCAGCTGCCCCGCCGCGGCAGCGTCACGTGGGCCGTCCCACAGCTCCGCTCGCTCACGCGTTCATTTATTTATTTATTTCTGCAGGGGAGGGAGGGGATGCGCGCGCCTCTCCCGGCTCCAGGAGAGCCCCGTTTGCGTCTTTAGCGTCTTTAGCGCGTTGGAGCGCGTCCCGTCCGCGCAGGCCGTCCCCGTGCCTCTGTGTGGGTACTCATTTTGAGGCGAAGCGCCGGAAGTGGGGCTGCAGGGATTTAAAGGTCCCGTGAGGCGGCTGGCCCGGTTCTGCCCAGGTCCAGGGGGTCAAATTACGCCAGGGGGGCGGACGACAGAGAGGAGCACACCGCACCCGCAGCACCCTGGCCCTGGGGCATTGTGGGATTGCACAATGACAGCATTATGCACCCACGCCCCAGACCCCTCAGTCTAGGGCCGCTGTCGCCCTTAGAGTTGGGAGAGTGGGTGTGGTGGGGGGGGGGGGGCTGAGCCTGCCTTGCCTGTGGGCCTTGTCGCCATCGTTCCCGCAGGGCGCGGAGGGGTACCTGGCGTGCAGTAAACCCCTGCAGCGGTCTTACAGGCGAAGCCCAGGCCTCCCCTTCCCTGCAGCGGGCGACAGAAAGGACCCCCGCCGTGACCGCCGGGCCGCCGTGGGAAGCGCGCGTGACGAGCCCGCTGCGCTCAGCCAGTCAGAGAGCCTTCCTGCCCCTCCACGCTCGCTTCACTGCGGCGGCGTACGCCCCCTTTAACTGCCCCTCGTCCCGCCCCCCCGCCCCCCCCCCCGCGGGGCTCATGGCGGAAAAGGGCTTCCGGCACCTTCTTCTCAGCACGGCCTTCCTCCCGATTCTCAGAACGAGGTCAGCCAGCTGTGGAGAAAACAAGCTGCTGCATAATAGCGGTATTCAAACCCGGGCTCCATTTTGTCCCTCCCGGTCGGATGGACGCGCGGCGCGAAGGCGTCGGTCTGGCCGCGTTTTCGGCAGCCGTGGCTCGTGTGTGTTTCCACTGATCGCCGAAGGGTATGGGGGGGGCGGGGGGGGGGGGGGGGTCATGTTACTGTCCCCTGATCAAAGGCCTTAAGAAAATGTTTCATTAAGAACCTTGTCCATTACAGATGTGCGGTTGTAATTTGTAAACAAGCTGTTTATGGCGTGGAGCCACCGGCAGGAAACCATGGCTTCATAAGCGTCACGCCAGGCGTCAGCTGACCCCCCCCACCCCCCCCGAGCCTGTCAGACGAGCCGCAGACCTGTGACTTTGGGATGGGGGGCGAGCGTCCGTCCATCCCCCCCTCACCTACACGCTGTCTCTCCCCCCCCCACCCACGCGCTGTCTCCCCCCCGCTCACCTACGCGATGTCTCCCCCCCTCACACCTACGCGCTGTCTCTCTCCCCTCACCCACGCGCTGTCTCTCTCCCCCCCACACCCACGCGCTGTCTCTCTCCCCCTCACACCTACGCGCTGTCTCTCTCCCCTCACCCACACGCTGTCCCCCCCCCCCACACCTACGCGCTGTCTCCCCCCTCCCCCACGCGCTGTCTCTCTCCCCCCCACACCCACGCGCTGTCTCTCTCCCCCTCACACCTACGCGCTGTCTCTCTCCCCTCACCCACACGCTGTCCCCCCCCCCCACACCTACGCGCTGTGTCTCCCCCCTCACCCACGCGCTGTCTCTCTCCCCCCCACACCCACGCGCTGTCTCTCTCCCCCTCACACCTACGCGCTGTCTCTCTCCCCTCACCCACACGCTGTCCCCCCCCCCCCACACCTACGCGCTGTGTCTCCCCCCTCACCCACGCGCTGTCTCTCTCCCCCTCACCCACACGCTGTCTCTCTCCCCCTCACCTACGCGCTGTCTGTCCCCCGCTCACCTACGCGCTGTCTGTCCCCCGCTCACCTACGCGCTGTCTCTCCCCCCCTCACCTACGCGCTGTCTCTCTCCCCCTCACCTACGCACTGTCGCTCCCCCTCACCCACACGCTGTCTCTCCCCCCTCACCTACGCGCTGTCTCTCCCCCCCTCACCTGTGCGCTGTCTCTCTCCCCCCTGCAGGCGTGCCGTAGCTCAACATGAGTGCCCTCGGGGAAAAGGCCCTGGACCCCACCGTCCCAGAGTCCCGCAAGAGGAAGGGCTCGCCCTGCGACACCTCCGCACAGAGGTAAGGACAGATCCCCCGTCCCGTCCCGTCCCCCCTGTCCCCCGTCCCGCCTGCGCTCCCCTAAATCCAGGCACTACGCCCTCGCTCAACTCCTCCTCAGCTCGCCCATGTCCAGTCTGTCCCTGTACCTTCAGGAGCTGGAAAATCCAGGTCCACAAAGTAAAAGTCCGCCCCGGTATTTTGTTCCGGTCGTCTGGATTTGCTAATTAGCACGGTTTTTCAGCCAGTAGGTACAAGCTAATTGGTGAAATCCGCCGGCTGGGTGGGAGAAGCACACGGCTGGACTTTCACTTTCTGACCCCTGGACTCTCCAGCTCCGCTGCGGAGCCAGATGTGAGCGAGTGGGGGCTTGGCCTGTGGGGCCCCAACTGCCCCCTTCCTGCCAAGCCTGGGTCATGCGCCGACTTTTATTACCCACAAGTCTTTGCGTTATGCTGTAAATATTTTGCTTTACATGAAGGAGAGAGGGGAGGGGGCAGAGTAGGAAGCGAGGTTTGCACAATAATCCCTTTTTTATCATCAGTAAATTGGCCATAAATTGTTGATAAATATCCATCAGCGAATTATCTATTTCATATTTATTGAGCCAAGATAGTATATTGAGTGTGAGATTACCTTATAATATCTGCAGTCTCTTTTTCTTTTCTTTTCTTTTTTGCTAGCGGGGCCCTGAAAATGTCTTGTAATTAATTCCTGAGGGCATTACACTGTGAAGGTCAGTCCTGATTCAAAAACAGCTTGCAGCAGTTAGTGACAGCTAACAACTTGAGGGTACGAACACAACAGGGAGGGCAGCGTACGATCGGGGTTAGAGGAAGCCGCGCTTGGAAGTCACAGGACGTGGGTTCGATTCCTGTCCGGCGTGCCGCAGTTTTACCCTCGAGCAGACCTTAACCTTAACCTGAATTGCGTCTGTAAAATGTCCAGCAGTATCAATGGATTGCATCCATCTAGCTGGCTAGCTGGCTTTCTGGCTGTATTATGCTGGCAAACACCTGGGCTGCACTTCACCCACTAATAAGATATAGTGCAGTTTTCAAATATTTGTCCAAAGATAAAATGTATTGATTGTAAACCCTCAGGCAATCTCTGTATTTGTGAGCCGGCAAGCTTAGCGACTGTGCCTAGCAAACAAAGCTGGCTACCTAGTTAGCCAGTTAGCTGGCTAGACACCTATTTCAGTCGACTGCACAAAGGCTAAATTCAGTGCAAGTTAAACAGTTTAGACATCTTGAGCTTTAGCTTTTCACCATTGTGAACTAGCTATCTCATTAATTCTGCACAAATAGTTGTATTTATTTTATTACAAAGAATGTTTTTTTTTTAAAATAGTTTGTGCGGCACAAATATAGCCGTGTTTTGCTTAATGATTACGAGCAGCCGTTGTCAATTACCGCTTTATCCCCCACCCCGTTTCCCAGCCATCCCAGATTTGTGGTCGTCAGGGCGATGTGAATGGATGCAGCCGCGTGCTTGTCGCATAAATGCCGTGTCACCTGCTGCGTGTGTGACACGCTGTATCTCACGTCCTCTGATCTGTAACTGCTCATTCCCGCTCATGATCCAGCGCACCCGCCGCGTCCGTCGAGTATAGGCTGTTATGCCCTGAACGTTAGGTGAGAGTGCTGGGTAACCCTTTCAAGAGCAGGTTTTTAAAAAAAATGTTTAAAAAAAAAAAATCCTCAGTCAGTGTTCTAGAACTCCGCTGCTTTCAGTTGCCGTTAGCGATTGCTGCATCAGCATTAGAGTGTTCGGTCGAGAACATTCTAATCACGTAACTGTGATGTCACAGCTTGACTGAGAGGAAGATGAATAAGGGCAGCAGGGTTTTGAATGGCAGCCCCGGATCGAGGCGAGCAGGCGTCCTGCCGGAGGTCGATTTTTGCGCGATGCGCGCGGTTTTGCGTCCGGAGCCGGCCGAGAGGGCTCTGGCGTCTGAGCGGACGGACTCGCCCCGTCTGGCGGAGCGGCAGCGTCTCCCTGGCCGGGGCCTCCGGTGGGCTGATGTAACCGCCTCGCCGCTCGCTCGCTCGCTCGCTCGCTGCCTTGTTTCTACAGCAACCCCACGCAGCGCCTGACCCCGCACTGCGCCTGCGCGCAGCCCCGGCTATGCGCTGACCTACTTTCAGTGAGCCGCTCTACTGCATGCGCGCGCGCATTCATACACACACACACACACACACACACACACACACTTCCACACACATACACACACTCTCACACACACACACATATATACACACATACACACACTCATATACACACACACACTCATACGCACACATATATACACACGTACACACACACATATACGCACACATATATACACACATACACACACACTCATACACACACATATATACACACGTACACACACGCACGCACTCATACGCACACATATACACACACACACATATACATACGCGCACTCATACGCACACATACGCACACACACACACTCTCACACACACACACATATATACACATACACACACTCATATACACACACGCACTCATACGCACACATATACACACACACTCTCACACACACATGTACATACGCGCGCTCATACGCACACCCGCACACACACACACACACACACGAAAACTCTGTCTTCTGTCCCTGAGTCAGAGCGCAGGTTTGATCTCCTGTGGAACTGTGACTTGAATGTGATTTGTGGCGGGGCCTTCGTTAGTTAGTTTGAGCCTGGCCTGGCTCAGGCCCAAGCCCACCCACAGAACGGCCCTGAAAGTGAATGCCCCCTCCCCCCCAAGGGTATTTACGCACACTCATCCCTCTGTTTCTGGAGAACGAGAGGAGCGCCACGACCCTCATCTTCCTCTGCGGTGAGAAACCGGTGTGCGTTTAGCAGCCATGGCTTAGACTCTGCGGACCCACCTGGCCCTGCCGGGTACCCGTAGTTTCCCCTTTTTTCCGGCACTTTCCGTGGATCCCTCTCTGTGGGAACACAGCCCTTACCAGCCCTTTGATCCCAGAACCTAGGTCATGGGGGGGGGGGGGGGGAGCACCCATTTAACCAGGCCGAAGTGGTCGGGATGTGGGTCTCGTCCCGTTTACCGGGTGTGTAACAGTTTGCGATTCACACAGTAATGTACCAGCGTGAGATCGCCTCCTACTGGCCGCCATAGCGGCTGGGATGAGTTAGCGATTTGGTGTAACGTATGGCAAGGCCCGACCGCGACAGCGCTGTGCTCCCCCCCTCTACCGTTTTTGTGGTTTGGACTGCCCCCGTGACTGACCTCCTGCCTGCCTGTGCCTCTCTGTCCCCCCCCCTTCCCCCCCCAGTGCCGACATGCGGCGGCGGGAGCTGGGGTGGCGCTACATCGACGAGCTGGCGGACCTGCTCTCCGCCAACATGGGAGACATCGCCGGACTCAGCGTCAAGCCGGACAAGTGCCACATGCTGAGGAGCGCCGTCGACCAGATCCAGCAGATCAAGAAACGCGAGCTGGGTGAGCCTCCGCCCTCCCCCCGCCCCCCCCCCCCCCCCCCTACACACACACACACTCCCCCCCTCCTCCCCCCACCCCCCCTCACCGTTTACACAGGGGCCCAGCCAGGGGAGGGACTGATGCAGCGATATTTGCAAGAGAGAGAGAGGGAGGCGTGCGTGTGTGTGCGCGTGATAACTGGAACGGTCTCGCCCGCCGGGCTGGGACGCGGCGCTTCGACTCGCGGGTCCCTTGCGGGCGACGCATTACCCCCGGGAGGGGTCCCCCCGAAAAGCGCAGCACCTGCCCCGCAAACCCGTAACACGCGTGACCCAACGAAGAAACACCGCATGTTATTTTACAAAATAAAAATACAAAAAAGTGAAAAATACTTTCTGAGCAGAAAACGGTTTTAAGCCCGCTAAGTCCCCGTGGGTCACCTTAGGCCTATAAACCTCTGGCCTGGTTTTGAGAAAAGGCATTTTAAGAAAAGTGATGAACCTGTGTTTTGTAGCTGTCCAATGACCGTGGCGTGCACTGTTGTACGTCGCTTTGGATGAAATAAGCGTAATGTGAAGAAAGGTGATAAAATGGCGGCGTGCCGAGGTGGTGAGGCTGGTTTGTGGAGGCGCTCTGTGTAACCCTACGGAGATTTTGGGTGCTCGGCCTGGCAAAAGAGCTGAAAGTAGAGCGCGTCCATCGTGCGTCCGCTGTTCGCCGGCGTGTTGCATCGACTTTAAGGAGAAGGCGCTGTTGCTTTTGTTTAAGCCGCGCGCGATCTTGCTGGGAACTGCTTTTGGGTGTTTTTTTTTGCGAATTGCAATAATGGCGCCGCTAACGTTAACGTGAATAATGGCGCCGCTGCTGT